>NC_092192.1:19518977-19861477 GCF_043641665.1 Enoplosus armatus | reverse complement strand
TTTATTAATCCTCATCGATCGCATTTACTAGGGAGCAACTGAGCAGCGGACTGAGGAAATAGTAGTGTTATTACTCCTGAATAACTAGGCTAATAGAAGTAGGTCATGAAACTATGTTGCACAGACACATCCAGAGATGAGTGGAAGCTCTGCACTGTGCTCATATTTCAGTATATGTATATTACATATATTGTGTATTTTCTTCTCTCCAAATCTGAAATGTCATACATGATTGATTTAGTTTAGGCCCCCTTTACCTTGTCATACCGACTGTCTTCTCTTTAACAGTTTCTGATCAAAGCCAGCAGGCCTGGAACCTTTTCATCAAAGATTAAGTCAAGTAGCTACAGTGAGATGGGATTATGAGATTATTCGATTGATGATTACAAACACACATAATTGAGAGAATTTAAGTACATGAATAAAAGCGTAGAATAAAAAATACAACAGCATCGTCCAGAGGACAAATTCATTAAAACAAACAAAACCAGTGTGACCAGTCGTGTCTTCATGATAGATTGAAAGATTGGTCTTTTGATGGGGTTTGAAGGTATCAATCTAATAGTGAGTGGCAAACTATCCCACAGTTTAGGGCCAAGAAGGAAAATGCCCTGGATTTAAACTGGTGGTGTGAAACGAAGAGCAGCGATTGGTCAGCAGATGTGAGGGGTCTGGAGGTGGATCAGGGGAGGAGGAGATCAGAGATATAACCTGATGCCAGTCCACGCAAGAATAAAAAATAATTATTATATAATTTAAAACCAATTCTGCGCACAGGCCAGTGCAGGGGAGATATGGTCTCTCTTCTTGGTACCAGAGAGGAGTCTCGCTGCTGCAGTTTGAACCAGCTGCAGGACAATGGAATGGTTTTCATTTTGTAACCTAAGGTGGAAGAAGTCAGCGCTGACATCGTAGTTGATTTGTTTGTCAAATTTTAAACCAGAATCAAAGATAACACCGAGATTTCTCGCATTGGGAAATTTACATTCAATGACAGAG
Source organism: Enoplosus armatus (assembly GCF_043641665.1). NCBI lineage: Eukaryota > Metazoa > Chordata > Actinopteri > Centrarchiformes > Enoplosidae > Enoplosus > Enoplosus armatus. Next base: position 19,860,478 of record NC_092192.1, on the reverse strand, counting down.
GCCTGAGTGTGCTGATTGTGGTGTTGGAGTAAAGATTCATTTAAGATGAAGTGTATGTCACATATTGTATCATGAAAGCAACTACAGTGTCGCCTTATGTGAAGCAGAATGAAACAAAAAGGTGCACAGGTGCATTGCCATAGAAACAGGCAGCTTTACCGGTCCCCCTGAAGAGGAAAGACTTTGCTGCGTGATTTAGAGATGACTGAAGAGTCATTTCATGTTTCACTGTACATTGAATCGTGATTTAAGGACCACACTCTCGTCTTTCTTTTCTGATGAATTCTTCTGAATGGATGATTATAAAAAAAAAAAGGGAACCTTTTTGTGTCAGATCTTATACGTAGACCATGGGACAGGAGACACAGGTCTTTGTTTGCAATGTAATGTCTGATAATGTTTCACCACCGCAACACTTAGTGTGTTCAGAAGCCTCACAATAGTCCTTGCACATTGTCCTTGGCCATAGTGCATGTGAATTACCGTACAAAGGAAACAATGAGATTGCTTTTATGAATACATTGGTGTGGTCAGGTGTACAGGAACTGCTGTCAAGGTGTGTGGGAATAAAATGTCACATTTCACTTCAACAGAGCCCACTGATTACTGGGCTTTCCCGCCACAAACAATGAGCCCCGACGGAAGTGCAACTGACGTTCAGAGGTTACTGAGCCGAACCACTGAAGCTGTAAACGGCACAATATATTGACTTATTTTGTTTTGCCCTGTCAAACTATTTAATTAGTTCTCTTTAAATGGTTTGTATATGTATGTTTCCATGTAATATTATTGTTGGATGCAATGTTCATGTTGTAAATGTATTGTTTACTGTATGTAGTGCAAACATTGTTGATTACATGTATTTTCTTTTTGAATGTATCCCAGGAAGAGTAGTTGTTGCCAAGGCAACTACTTAAGGGGATCCCAATACACAATCAACTATAAACATAACAGTAACAACCATACGACCACATTTTACGTGTAAGCCGTAAATGCACACTGTCTACATGGAAATTATAATTTGTCCACACTCATGTCACTGCATTGTTCCATCGCGCAGAAAGAAGAAATGAGAGTTTCAGTGGAGTGTGTTCGCGTATCCTAAAATTCCAAGGAGCTTGTCATGTGTGGGCAGATATCATCAAGTATCATCGGACGTATCATCTCAAAAGTGAGAATAGAACCGTTCTGAATAACAATTTTCAAACCACACAATTACAGCCAAAATAATCAGAGTGACATGACATGCTGAAAGAACATTTTACAGTGACGGTAAATAATCCAAAAGAATTCTGGGATGCACAAACCTTTTATAATGCTCTCTTGATACCACCCTGTATAGCTGCATGTTTATCTTTTCTTTTATTATTTTTGGGGGTGAAGATTCCCCCCCCGACACATTTTAGTGATTTCAAAACACAATAACCAACAGGCATGACATTCAACCTTCTGTGGTTCGCAACATCCGAGGAGATGTGCTGAGCAAGTAGGCCAATAGCTGCTGGGGAGCTACTCCTGCGAGTCCTCAGCAAACACTGACTCCACTCTGGGGGAAAAAAGATAATTCTGCCTATTGCTACATCTCGAGGCAAATGATTCGCTTTCACACCACCTGTCTGACCCTGAGCTGCTTATCAATCTCAACCTCCTGGTTGTCAGCTTTTACTGCACTGCACACATCTGAGAGCTGTTTACCAAAAAGACAACAGCAGCAGTTTAAACTGTCTCTGGATGACACTGAAAATAGTTGATTATTGTAACTGAAATTTACTGAAAGTTATTTTTCACTTGCCAGCATAGCAGACCCATTAAAGCCCTGATTTTTTACCCTGACCCAAATGTCACCTCAGGAAGTTCTGATTGCACCAAATTATTCTTATTGAAAAATAATTAGTGGCTGAAAGATGAAACAAAAACTCAACTTAACAAAGTACATTTTTTGTCTGAGAGCAATGAAGTTGGCCATTTATAAGTCACATTTACTTGTTAACCATTTTTTTTACAAAACATCTTCATCACAACAAGCTGTTCAGGGCTCAGCGGTCAGTGGAAAATGAAGGAGTAATGCTGGATGAATCCTACCGTTGGACTATGTTTGTCCGTGGCATTCCTGGTGGTTACAGAATAAACCATCTGGTTTGGTTGAGATGAACACAATGCAGATGGCTCAGCTGTGGTTTCTGTGGTCATCTGACAGCCACCACTGTCACCAACTTCCTGACAATCTGTTGCAGAGAAGATGTGCCTGAGAAACAGCTGAGTAAGTGTAATGATGGCTTAAATGCCACTGAAGAAGTTGACAATGCCCTGCGACACTGTACATCGAGTTTTTCTGATGGGAAATATTGGCATGAATTCACACCTCAGTGAATTTTCAATGGAGTGACTTTTCATGAGATGAGCTCGGGTTGTGGTGATAGTAGCACCAGAGTTGTAAGATGTGCTGTGTTCTGAATGGCTGGGAAAAGTCCAATCCTGCATGCAGATGAGTGTTTCTTTGCCATCTGTGTTCTGTCAGAGAGGAGCCAAAACATCTCCAGCTAATTGTTACACAATTCCATTGTGCACACAGAGCCATTTTGACTTTGCCAAGACAGGAATCATCCCCAGCATGATCAACTATGTATATCACAGAAAGTGGAGTATAGGGATTTTTTGTCATTCTGAACCAAGGCATGCTGCGGGAGCTTGAACACAAAGGTGAGAGGCAGAGCAGGGAAAGCTGAGATGTTGTTGATTTTGAGTTGAGTGTATGAGTGAAAGGTGGGCGTGCTGCGGGGGCATTCCTGACAAGTGCCGTTTGATTCTGCTGAAAGCCAGAGGGGACATTGGCCAATAGGCTCTTATTCCAGATGAACTGGGTAAACTACAAATGACATGTGTAACAGACGTCCTGGGACAATTTTATTCCATCATATATTTCAAGGTGGAAACAAAAGCATGCAGCTATATGCTAATAATCGGAAAGTGAAATAAGACCAAGCTTTTTGTCAGTATTTAAACTAGAGAAAGGCTGAACAAAATCTGAGAGGGAGGTAGATACGTGGAAGATGAGAGAGGCTGAATCCTGGCATCAGTGTGGGAGAAGGCTGGGCGCTTGCCTGGCTCTGCTCTGCAGGCATTTGGCATTGCAAGGATATCAGAGTTGAGGTACGAATGTACTTGCATGCACCGAGTTGACCTGTATTGTTTTATTTCGACTGCAATGGGAAAGCTCTGCCAGCGAAACCTAAAGCCCCTCATGGCATTTGTTTTTGCAGAGCTAGCTTCAAAGCAATCATCCACTTACTTCCCAGTAACTTTGATGTCTGAAAATCCCCTCTGTCTGAATCTGGAAAGTATGATGCAAACAGTGCAGCCTGGCAGGCTCTGCAGAAAATGATCAAGTGATACTGACAAGAATTGCTTTTGTAATGCTGCAGACTGACATCCAGGATAAGAGGATGCAGGAAAAGAGAAGAGGGCCAAAACCAGCCAGTGGTCTCACGCGGAGGGCTTAGGAGGGAGCCCCAGTGAACAGTTGTTCCTGTCTCCCTCTCCGGAGCCCCCACCTCCCCTCCTCTTTCTTTGGGATGTGCTTGATATGCTGGTCGTGTCTGTGGGATCCTGTGTGTTTTTCCATCGCGCAGAATGGCTCGGTGGACCTGGACCTATCTCTTGCATTATTCTGCTGTGTGGCCCGAAGCCACTGAGTCACTGCCCCGGCCTTCCTTCCTGTCTCAGCTCATGGCCGGGCCTCGAGTGCAGGATGGGAGATAACCTGCTAATCGCTGGGGACCAGCGCCAGTAGGACGATAAGGCCGATGCTTACTGCATTCTAACATGCGGCTGCCAGTAAAGTTTAAATGTCCCACTGACACGTGTCTATCAGCTGTGTGTTCCTTCTGTGGAAGTCTCCACCTCATGACGTTCACAAGAGCGTACAGTGTATCCAGCAATGTTGTCCCTCATGTCTTCGCAGTAATCAAGTAATCAAGAATACCCGAGTAATCAAGTAGGTTGCAGTAATAAATATGCAGGTTTGATGGAGTAGTGCTGTGTCTGACTCTTTTCAGCTCAGTAATGGGGTTAGACAACGTGGGATATTAACTCTGTTCTTGTAAATGAATAGTGATGATGATTCCATCTGATTGTTGTTGTTTTGAATGCATGTAAATATCTATTTTGTTCTACATCGTTGTCTCAATCAGCCACATTTATGTCCAGTTAAATATGCACATTTCCCCTTTCCTGTACCAAGGAACAAGTGTCCCTGTTTCCCTGAGTAGACTACGTACTGTATGTTCAAGATCCGGAAGGAGAGGAAAAAAACAACTCGGCGCACATTTTTATTTTCCAAACATTCTTTTCAATGGAGACGAGATGTTTCAATGGAGTGCATTTAAACATCGGCCTCCTTTGCATTTCAGCACATGGTGGCACTGTGCATGGTGCAGGTTGATTCCTCAATAAACAGGTTGCGGTGGTGCCCTAGTCACAGCTACGGTCACGTTCATCAGGCAGTGACTGAAATTGTCACTTCTGATGAGCTGTGTGACGTTTTGAACAAGGCCAAAGAGAATACCCACCCGTCTCTATTGCCATGAGATGTCTTGCCTGCCTCTTCCGCAGAGCCCTACCTACCAGAAAATGTACAACTCTTATTTTTCACATACTTTGGCGTAGTTTGTAATCTATCATGTTAGTTTTCTGCCCCCCATTTCAGTTCAACTAATTCAATATTTCTAAATGCTCTGGAATTGAACTTGTTCCATTTTTACTTGCCCCATGTTGTCAATTTATGCAATTGGTACAATGATTGACTCAATGGTCAGGCAATGAAGCATCCAACTGGACTCATTTCACACAGGCCAGTGAGCAGAAGGGACTGGGGAAGATCTTACTCCACTCATTCATAGGAGGTCTAGCTGATAGCATCAACATAGGCCAACTTCTTCTTGAAAAAATGAAACAAATTTACAATTCTCTGTAACGGCAAGCTATTCAGCAACACTGAGGAAGATGGTTCGTCTTTTGACTACATTGTTATCATCAACACATGTTAGAAACTGTGGCTTTCCACAGTGAGGGACCACGCCACCCTCACTGATGTCTGGCGGCACTGGACCACCCCTCTTCCGCTCTCCTCACATGCATTTGTTTTTGGAGCCGGAGATGTCTAGTCTTTGGTCAGTCTTGAGGTGTGGGCTCTGCCATTCCTGTGACCTCCTGACCTCTGCAGTGTCTGTGCCTGACAGTAGCTTGCTGTAGCCGCTACCTCCCGCCCCCCCACCCCCTTCCTACCATGCACTCCCAAACTCAAGCAACAGAGTGTCTGAGCAGAGAGCAGCTGAGGATTTGAATAGATCTGGGGGCTGAGGTCCCCACTCCTTGGAAGTCTGGTCTGGGGGCTATACTGTACAGCGCAGCAGCAGGAGGCAGAGAGGCAGCAGCGACTAAATATAGTGTTCAGGGGCAGCGACAGCGTCTTTTATCTGCTCATTTAATTATTTATTCGACAGCTCCATCCAAGCTGGACTCCTTGGTCGTGGGTCATCAGTCTCCGTTGATCTGTCTGGGAGGTAAAAACAGCCCCGACTCCACTGTCTGCCTCCATATTGTCATGTTGATCCCCTTTGTTTGAGTCATTTTCCTCCAGCTGCATTCTTTATGCAACCGAAAAACTTACACCACGCTCTGCCTAATTGGAGAAATATGAGCTGCTAGGTGGCTGAGGTTGACTTGCAGTGAGACTAGATCTGTGTGGTGCTGTAGCTCATATTTATAGACTGCATGGGTCTTTGTAATTACCCCATTGCCATGGCTGTGTCTGTGAATCAGCTCTCTCCAGCCCAGTGGCCAGCAAGCCTCTGAAACAGGAATGCTAAACACATAGGACCAGAATGTGCATATGCCATTATGGAGCAAACCTCAGATCTGGCTGCATTTCCGTTGTAGTCCGCATTTGTGCTCCCCTGCTCCAGACAAAGTCATTTGCATGACAGTGAGAAACGGCTTGACTGATCGGCTGTGGAGCCTTGTGTCAAAAACCTTAATCATACACAGACAGGAATAATCACTCACATTTTTTCAAATCAAGCTGAAAACAACACTTCTTTCCACATTGTTGTCTTTCTTCCAGTAATGTTTCATTCTTTGACTGCAGCTGCCTTAATTGCATTTACAATCACCAAACCCCTGTGTTAATTAACGGCAGCAATTTTAAACATCTTGCATGTGTGTATGCCCGCGTGAATAATCACAGTAGAATCAACACGTTTATGTTGCTCTTCTATCACACATCAAACACACACACACGCACAACTGTGCAGTTTTGAGAAGTAACACCCCAGCAGCATTCAAATGGTCATTTTCTTCTTTTCTTTTTTGTGCAACCAGCACTGCTCTTCTTTTTCTCCCGACACTAGGTGTAAAATAGGAAATGTATATTTCTCCCTACGAGCTGGAAGGAAGGCCCATATGATGTAATTGTTTCCAAATAAGGGGCCGTACAGAGGGTGGAGAGGGCTCTTCCTCTACATGATGTCATGTCCCTGCAGCAGTTTGCTGGTGATAAGGAAAAGAGTGCAACTTCACATCCACAAATGTGGTTTGACTTCTCTTATCGTTGTCCAGCAACTGATCTGTGGAAGGGTGAGAATAACACACAGATACGCTGTCTCTTCTGTTACAGTAAACATGTGTGATGCGCACCAGCCGGTTTTTTGTTGTTGTTATTATTGATATCATGACAGCATTCTGATTGAGGACTGCTCCCATGTTGAGTGTATCAGCACGTTGTTCGGTGCACCTGCGTCAGAAGCACGGCTGCTGTTTTCCCTGCGTAAACACTGACTGTATCCGCTCTCCCCCTGGCTCCTGGCTCCCTCATTGATTGGCCTGGACAATTTATTAGCCATTGTGACAGCTTCCTGTACAGCCAGGGTCGACAGGGGAAACGGAGAGGTATGCAGATAAAGTCCTCCGAAACACGGTGCACAATACCTATTGTGTTTTAATTGCATGTCGAACTGCTGAATGTTTTCCACATACCTTTCAGTGTGCGTGTCAGCTTGCTTGTTATTATTCCACATACATGTCCTGCTGCCCAATCTATTCCCTCAGCATACTGAGTAATCACATAACTGGAAAATTACAAGCTTAAGGCTGAAATGTTCAAAAACAAGAGGAAATACCAGCAAATTCCACAATAAAGCAATGAAACCTTTAACAATGGCTCAGCGTCCTTGAACTACAGCTTTCATCCATCTGTAAATGCCAAGTTCAGTCAACAGTTTCGACACTTTAATAGGAAATATTTGGACAGTGTCGCAAGTCAGCAAAGACATTCTGGTACACAATTCCACTGAAGCCAAGTTGTCCTTCTATGCAGCAGAATAACCAATAACATGATGACAATGCAGCCCAATTATTGCATGACCTTGTACCTGAGAGTGACAAGGGCAATGACCCCTGACCTCTCTGCGTGGTTTACTCCAGTACCAAACAATGGGGACATATGCAGCTGCTAGGATTTACCAGGGGAGACGTCAGACACCTCTGCAGCAGCAGTCTGAACAGTTTAGAAATTGATTGACAAGCAGCTAGGGTATGTAAATATGTCCCGTTTGTCTGGTCTGTGCTAGTCTCTGACAAGAGCAGCCAAGCTTGAGATGATGAATGCTAACACCTATCATGTTCCATGAACTCGGCAGAGGTCACACACTTACACTCACAGTTTAGGGCTCAGCGAGTATCAAAAGTGTCAGAGGTAGACACTCATGTGGTTGGTTTAACATGGTAACACATCACACAGACAACTGCAGGAGGCATTCTGTGTCAGTTTTATGAGGAGATCCTCTAACGCACGAGAGGATGAGTGATGGAGGGTTCATGCTTATGCTAAAGTCCAAAACTGCTGGATTTCAGTCTGTGCTGTGCTCATGTTACATTCCTGTCACCTTCAGCCTTTAACATCACACCTGCCTTTACCATACAATATGAAAACTGATAATACTTGAAAGGAAAAAAAAAAGGAAAGAAAAATGTAAGGACCGACACCTGTGAAATTGACTTCCTTACTGAATAAATATGCTGTATTTTCCTTTGAAGGTGTAACGATAATGATACAGATTGTGGTTAGAAACTGGTGAATTTACATATTTGTTCTTTCTCTTCTGTTTTTGAATACTTTTGAATTAATTTTATCATGCCAGAGTATATATTGTGACCATGCCCTTACACTCTCATAGGCTTGGTTTAAGCCACCCTACTTATAGCTGTATATATATATATATATAGACTGTAGACTGTATATACTGTATGTGGGTTTATATCGCAGTGCCGGGTGTTTGTGTAGTTGGTATGTGGGGGCCTGGGATGGCCACACATCAACGACAAAAATAATGGAAATATTATGTATGGAAGAAACAAATAAGTCAATAATTATCTACGGAATGAAACATATAAGCTTAATTAATTAATTTTTCCCACCCATGATATTTATTATGTGTGGGTGTATGTATATGTGTGAGTGCTATATATATTATTTCCCCCCCCCTTTCTTCCTATTGTCCATTATAAAAGGCAAAATTAATAAAAAAATGTGAGCATAAAAAATAATAATAACTGTTTAGGGGGCTGGGCATAACGTTGCTAATGGATGCTAATTAGTCATATCATTACAGTAAGATCATTACATGTCATAGTGCTTCCCAGGACACAGAGGGATGTTAAAGACCATTCCAGTAAACCTGCAGGTTATGTTGAAAACATTATTATTTTAGGGCAGTTCCACTGGAGGTCCCAGTGAACATCTGGCAAATCCATTGTACCTCACTAATGGGAGACAACTGGGATCATAATGATAGCATTTCTTACAGTAATGCAATTGCGCCATCTTGTGGACACAAAAAATGCTTATTATTTATCTATACATTTATTTGTGTTAAATTGAAACACTCCGTACATTTTCTTACAGTGTATGGACACACAGTCAGAGTTTTGAGCCCCTTCCAGGGTATATCCACTGAAATACCAGCAAGTACTCCTCTAAACACAGAGAGTAGAGAATGGAGATCCTCCATCTTTAACTCCATGATGTGCATATGTTGTGGTCCAGCCTGAGGCCCCTCTAGTCCTCATTAGGAGGCAGCAGCGGCATGCTGGGTGGGACATTCATGGATGGAGAGGTTAATGTGATGATCCTCAGTATGGATACGTTTGGCAAATTCTGCTTATTCTGCCAAGGGTTTGTGAACTAGAGTGAGCTGGAGAAGGGGGGGGGGGGGGGGGCTGCAGCCCAAACTGGCCACATGAGCGGAGATGGTTGTCAGCGAAATTCAGGAGAATCATTAAGAAAAGTGGATGATAGTTATACACAACTGAACCCGGCCATTTTGAAATTCTGGTGTCAGCAAAGCAACTCTCTTGGGGCCGGGCTATCACCTGCAGAAAGCTTAAGGTTTCTTCCCCTGTACATTTTAGAATATAATAAATATTAAACAAACACACCTATAATTCCCTGACTTTTGTATTGATGGAACAGCTGATTATGGTCAGAGTGTTTCTTTTGGAAGAGCTTGTTACTGTAAATTTATGTTGGGTGTTCTGTAATATATCAAGCAAAATGAAAACTAATCTTTATTAATTACCAGTGCATTTTGATCAGTGATGGATTGATTACATTAGCCACTGACATCAAAGTTTAAAACAGAGAGATAGATAGATAGATAGATAGATAGATAGATAGATAGATAGATAGATAGATAGATAGATAGATAGATAGATAGATAGATAGCAAAGTTAAAAACAACATTTCCATTCGGAAAACCCATTTATTTTTTGTTGTAATTCTCTATGCTGTACAGATTGTAAAGCCATTTGAGGCAAATTTGTGATTTGTGATTGGACAATAGAAATAAAAATGACTTGAATTGTCTTCAACTGTAGAAAATACAATTTAAGTCTGAGTGAACAGAGAAGCATTTTTTCGAAAGGCATTTGATGGTCTGACAGTGTGGCTGTAAAGTGACCAAAAAAAAGAAAAGGCATCTTTTTCAAGGCAGCTCCAACACCCTGCTGTTCACACCAGTAGTTTTTAACTTAACTTCAAATATTTACAGATAAATTAATTGCTTGGTTGTTTTTGTTCAAGCTTTACTCTTTTCTCCCGTTGCTCATCTCCATGGAGGGCTCAGATGCAGGAGCCTGCTGTGGTGGGGGCACTCCTGGTAACACACACACACACACACACACACACATTAGTTGGTGCAGGATCAGAGAAGTGCATGTCAGACCATGATGGGCGGGAACCAGCTCTTATCTGCTAAGGTGATACCAACTCAGTCGCCCTGCTGGTGCAGCTGCCTCACACATCAATTACCAGTCCTACAGAATGGAGAGAATGAGGTCCGAACTAGAAAGACAATGTAGTCTTTATCAAGTTTGAGCCCAGAAACACGAGACTGTCAGTGTGTTATTGGGGCATGTGTGCAGATGAGGAGAATTCGTTCTTAACTGCATAAGGAGGGATGCTATCTTGTAGTAAATGATTTGAATAGAGGGCTGTTGTTCAGGACTCTCCAGCACGTCTGTGACACTGACATTAACAAACGCAGTGGGGAGGACTTCATAATGTACCAGTGTGTCATCCACACAAAACTCCTGCACAGAAATACAGAATTTAACATTGATTTTTGCATGTAACCAAAGCTGAAAAGAAACAGTAGAATTTGCAGTGGCTCTGTTTCAGTTTTGGTGTTTTGTTGTTCAAAAGAGAATAAAAGGACAGTAACTATTCATTTATAGTACCTTCAACAAATCGCATAGCTGCCTTCCTGTCTTCAGTGATGTACAGCGCAGTCATGAGGAAAAACAGTCCACCCACGATCCCAACAAATGGGCAGACCAGGAGGCTGTACTTCAGACTGCGGAAGTTCCAATCGTGGGTTTTAGCTTTAGAATTGCGTATGGCATCAGAGACCTACTGGGACAGGTGCGAAGACAGCATTAATCCTCCATGATACACAGAGAGAGTTTGCAGAGGTACCACTGGTGAATCAGTACAGTTAGAAAGGAGGCTGACTTCTCACCGCTCCTACTAGGTACGGACTCCCAGCGTCACCCAGGAGATGGCCGACGGTAATCTGGAGAGCCTCAGCTGTGGACCTTCTGGTTGGTATAACAACATACTGAAGCAAAAGGTCACACAAAACAACCCGTTGGCTTCAAGTTTCAGCAGCCTGTTTCATATTTTCATTCCAACACACACCCACCAAACTCACCAGCAGTATATCAGCCAGGACGGCCCAGTTCAGTGATATCAAGACTTCACCTAAGAAAATGAATACCTGCAATGAGGTATAAACATTTATGACACCCAGTAATGAATTGTTCAACAATCACAGCTTGAATTATGTCGCTTGTTCTTCACTTCTTGATCTTATCACATATTCTTCATGAGCTTGTTACAACATTTTGTTGGAGCTGTAATGAGTTTACTAATGGACACTTACTAATGGCTGCACTTTCTTTTCAGATTTCTCGTGCATGTTATCCACATTACCTCTGACTCATTTGCACATATTAGGTGTAACTTTGACATCTTGACTAGAATTTAAAATCAAGTCCAGCGGCTTAAAGAAAAGTCCCTCTGAAAAACGGAAGGAAAAAATTCACTTTGAAGTGGCTGTTTAGGTCTAGTGCTTCATTCTGGAAGAAATTCAAAACCTCTACATCTGTGTTGTTTCTTCACCACAGGTACAGGCAGTTCTGACGTTTCCATCTGCAAGTTTTGTCCTACTTCCATCATTGCAGAGCCATACATAAAAATTATAATTCAGTTAGAGGACACCAGCAAAGACAGATGTTTGTCTCTTACATAAGTGGCGGGAATGCTTGCTGATGCCACAAAGAGGGCGATAAAGAGGCAGGGGGCCGATCCCAGCAGGCCGACTGCACAGATGAGCGGGTCCGCATTTGGCACCTTGTCCCTAAACCATCTAGATAAAAGGGTGCCAAGACACCCTCCCAGAATGCCCGACACCACCGTCACAGCTCCGAAGATATAGCTGTACAGGCAGAGGAAGACAGCGGTGTTAAAACTATGCTGCGATTTTTGAAGGAAATCACGTATTTGAAGGGTGATGAGGGTCAAAGGTCGTGCTGCACCTGTCTGTGGGATCGCAGGGCTCTTCGATGCACTCCGGTTGGAGACCCTGAGAGACCTGGGCTCTGGACAGAAAAGAAGGCGTCCAGAAAGCCAGGGCCCCGGTGAGGAAGGCTGTCGCTGTCACTCCCAATGATGACCACACATAACTTTTACTAGAGTCAGAGTGACAAAACAAAAATCAAAAAATCATATCTCTGTAAACTTTAGGGACTAATGCAAATGATGACAGTATTAATCAGAGCCTGACCAATAAATCTTCTGGGCCAATTTATCGACTGATACAGAAATGCCAAAAAAGGGATACTTATCAAAATGTTTGTTTTTGTTATGTGTTCATGTAAAAAAATGAGTATCGTAATTTGACAAAAACCCAGTATCTACCAGGCTGTAGTATTAATCCAGTATTAGTCTCCGTGTCCTACTTTTTCAGAAGATACTTGACGTCCTCCAGGTAAGAGCTCTGCTCTGTGACTCCCGCTCCGTGGGTTTCAGCAGCACCCCTGGGTGGGTTAGGGCATAAGAGGCCCAGCAAGACAAGTCCCACTACACCCAAGATGGGAGTGATCTGATAACAACAGAACAATGTTAAGCTATCTGTCACTCTTTGTCTGTCACGGCTCAGCTGACATCTACGTTCACTGAGAATGAAAATCTTCTCACCCTGAGGGCCCAGCGCCAGTCCCCTGTGAGGGTAGCAACCCCTGCCCCCGTTATGTATCCAAGACCACTGAAAACACACAGGGTGGTAAAAACCATTAGAGATCATAATGACGTAAGAACTGTCCTGTGGAATTTAAAAGGGAAAAAAAACAAACCTGTTGATTTTACTTTGAGCAGTTTAAAGGAGAAGTCCATTTGCTAAAAGAAATCACTTTCCACTGTCTGCCATTTTCAACCCATTTCATAACTTCTCAAGTGAAAGTTTATTTCAGCACACTGTGAAAATGAACTTTCAGAGTGAGACTCTGCGTGGTAAAGCAACAGAAAGCCCACATTGTCTCCCAAGTCTGAGTGCTGCACTGAACCTGGAAGCTCAAAATCTGCCAAAACTCACATCATCCCTTTTCATAACGTAAACAGTTGTTTGTTGTTCATCTTTCTCATTTGATTTCGTCAGAACAATCCATGCTTTCAATTAGTTAACATGTGAAAACACAAGAACAAATCACACACACACACACACACACACACACACACACACACAGCTGTGGACCTGGACTGAGTTGGCCTCTAACCTTCCGACGGGGATTAAGATGTAGAAGACGCAGATCATGACGCTGCGTTGAGACCCAGTGAAGAGGTCGGCGATGATGGTGGGGGCAATGGTGGAGTAGCTGGCCTCTCCTATCCCGACGGTGGCTCGCAACAGCATCAGCAGCCAGAAGAGCTGCAGGGACACCAAGACAACGGCACGGAGGCATTTCCAGCGGGATTCAGACCCACATGCCACAAGGATCCAGTACAATTCATCAACTGGACACGTTTATTTCCACAAGACAGGGCAGAGTTCAGTGGGAGTTCTCTGCAGCGCTGCATGAGCTTTGACATGTTATTTGATGTCGTGTCAATCAAATGATAGAGGAACTAACGACAAGCAGCAGGAAGTGACACCTTGTGAGCTTCTTGCCCCCCTCCCCCCGTTAACTGTAAAGCGTATACGTGAACGCATGTGTCGCTTACCGACGGAGTGACGAACGAGCTGCCGGCCGCCGTCACAAGCCACACACTCAGACCAGCGATCATGATGTATTTCCGGTTGTAGCGGTCCCCGAGGTAACCAAAGAGAGGGGCCAAAAGCAGGAAACTGCAGATGAAGACTGGAAGTACATTAATAAGAATGCGTCTCTTCTTCTATAATGCGACAGGTGGACTTGACTTGAGGAAACTTTTCAAAATAAAAACCCCTGCAAGAACGTGGACTATCAAAGCACAGATCTGTGACTAATTTAGAGCCACACAGGGGCCATACGTCATGTGTGAGGGTCTAACTTTGTACTTGTGTCTCAACCAAACAGTGTGCTGCAATTCACTTGCAGCACATGTTGCACATGTTCATCTTAAGCAATGCAGGAGGGTGTAAACGGGGACCTTCAAAGAGATGGCGTGTGTGTGTGTGTGTGTGTGTGTGTGTGATGCATCATCATACCTGTTTGTAGAAGCGCAGCTGTACTGTCACGTATCCCAAAGAATGTCTGAATGTCGGCCAGGACGCCTGCGTGACAACAAAAGCAACCCAGGTGTAAGCCCACCAGAGAGGAGCACGGCGTGTTGTTGGAGGGGAGGGTCAGCGTCAAGAGGTGCTCTCACCTGCTATTGTGTACCTCTCCATGTAGTTGAGCAAGTTGACGTAGCACAGCACCGCCACGGCCACATAGGCACGCCGGGGCGATACGGCTGGTTTGCTGTCCGCCACCTCGTTCGGTGTAAGTGATGAAAGGCTGTTAACGAACGATCCATAACGGAGACCGGAGCTGGAGCTCCGGCTCCATCGAGGTATGGGCCTGTCCTGGGGGGATGTCACTGATGCCCTCGGCTCCATGGTGAGCAGCTCTGTCTTCACCTGGACACGGAGGATGGCGATGTTGGAGAAGTGTTAGAGGAATCATTTACCCTCTGCGCTCCCACCATGGAGGAGGATGATGATGATGCTGCTGCTGCACGGACGACTTAATAAAGCTCGGGGACAGGACAGACTTAGAGTGGCTTTATTTCAATTAGGAAATAAAGTCTGATTACATCACATCTCTATCCAACTGTACCGTTCATCAACCTAATGGTGAGGGGTTGACCACATTTCCTTTGAGGTAAGACAGGTAAGTAATCTAGTTTGGGGGGGGGGGGGATCAGTTGAAGCGGTTTGTAGAGTCACTTTAGAAATAGTCCTTACACCACAAAAGGCAATTGCACAACTGTGTAGGAACAAACTGTTGTAAACTAAACTATGTCCACATGACAGAAAATGGAGAAGGAAGATTTCCAGCTATGTTACACTTCTTACAACACTGCAGAAGAAGCTTCGTAACCAAACCGTAGATGTTCTTTGGGGGGTTCACAGCCCATTATAAATCTAAAGGAAATAGGCAAGACTATGGGTGTACAATACAATAGAATAATGAAATATTGTCAGGTTAAAAGCTACTGTATAAAAGCATGCTTTGATCAGATCATGAAGTAACAAGATAATACATTTAAAACACACAATATTGTAAATAAAAGCAGTAGCTCATTTCAAATGTGGTGAGGGTTTTTTTTTTTTTTTTTGCATATTGGCTGCAAAACTGTGCCCCGGTTAGAGAGTCAGTGCAGTGACAACAAAGAGACTATTGTGCATAAAATGTTTTCTCTAAACAACAAAGCTCTGGCTGTAAGAACCTAAGAGCTGGCTCTTCTCAGCAAACGCACTGGTACAGTTGCAGGTGTAACCCTTCAGCTATTGAAAATGACTCTATAAATAAAAATTGAGATAAAAACTGGACTCACCTACTTCGATGTTGTCTTGCTTATGTAATCCTCTCAGTTCATTCCATACTTGCAGCTGTCAGAGGACGGTGTGGCTCCCAGTGTGTCTCAGAGGCCTCAGCTCTAACATGCCTCAAGAGATATTAAGTTAGCAGAGGGACCAGCCCACTCTGGGTTGGTCATGTGCTTTCACACAGATCCTCACTGTGATGCAATGCCGTAAACAGGCCAAATATCATTAAACAATGAAACAACAATGCTGAATAAGATTCTGCACTAATGGCCTGATTCATTATTACTTCTAAAAGCTTTATACATGTAACTCACACAACAGAGGAACAAAGGGGCTGAGATAAATTCAAATTGGGGCATCCCTCAGAGAGCCAAGAAAACAGCTGCTTAATAGGTGTTTTTCCTTATGTCTCAGCAAAACTGAGGGCTGAAACCCATACAGCTGTGTAACTGGTGGCGTGCTACAACTGCTCTGCTAATTTATGTTCTGTTTGATGTTAAATTCCCATGTCCAAAAATAATGCAAGCGTATCAAAATGCTTAATAGCCTTAACTTAGCAGTCAAGTGAGGTTGTGACTGTAAAAAGATGCATCTCAATTCATGGAAAAGAATCTGAATGCTCAGTACAAATGATCAAGTGATGTTAATCTGCTATGTGACAGATTTCCGCCAACACGTTTTTAGACGCACAAACCTTATGCCAAAAACCTCTTCGCCTATTCATGTGAATTCTAGGCTCATTAAACATGTTCCGCTCACCAAAGTGATCTTTAGAACGGTTGGTGTGGGTTAGCAAAGCTTCAAATCTTTAACAGCACATTGTGAAATAAAAGCCCTTGTCTCAAGAACTGACCCCAGAAATGTATGTTTATGTCGGCAGGTTTGGAGAATCACCAAGAGACCACAGCTAATAGCCATTAAACCTTACCATGAAACATTGCCATTTAACTTGTACATTCATGTTGGACATGAAACCTTTATAGTAGACCTACATGCCTACACAGTAACCAGAGACTTGAGACAGAGAGGCTTAACAACCACCAACTGAGCTGACTGTGTGGTCACCACTACACGAGAAGTTGCGATTACAATCTATCAATGGACTTCCTCATTCTTAATATAGTGAGAACACTCAGTGAACTGAGATCATTTGGAAGTAACCAGAGATGTTAAATGTTGAGTGTGAAATGAGAACATAGCAGTTAATAGCAGTAAATATCATACCGTATGTCTTGCTTCAAGAGACATACGGTTTATTGGGTCCACAAAAGAGATTTGTGGACCCAATAAACTAAAATAACCTGAACAATGAGTGTAGTACGTGACACTTGCATTTGACTGTTGTTTTATTTATTTTCTACTTTTCCAAAACTTTATGTTTCCATTAGTATTTTTTCATCAGTATTGGTATGATTATTGGTAGTAGTTGCAGAATTTGTACTAATAATAGTAAGTAAATAAGTACATTTTGTTATTGTAATCTAAATTTTGTTACCATTTTGTTAAGGGCTGTTAGGATCAGGTCATTTGACGCCATCTAGTGTCTCACTAATTTCTTATTTGAACACAGGAATTTACCATCATTTTCCACGAGACAATGCAGTCAAATACAGTCAAATGTGTACTTTTTTTTTTTTTTTTTTTTAAAGATAACATGATCTATTCCTATTTGAGAAAAGCATAGCCTAGTGATGATCACTCTGCACAAGACAGCCATTTATTCAGAGTCTTTGAGTATTGCATATAGCCAGATGCAACATTCCTACATGAATTATTTGACATTAGTACATCTATTTGGGGATTTATGAAAGGAATGTGTTTGACAGCCCATGATGTAGCCTTGGCCTTCTGTTGCCTTAAACATTGTTCATGGCTTCCTTGTGTGATGATAATAATACATATATAAAGAGTGAGAGTCAATTTAAAATAGAGTTATTATGAGATATAGGGGGAGACATTGAATATTGGAAGTAATGATGACCAGAATAAGGATAGGAAATGGACACTGCACATTACTGGAAAACATCCAGCTGCTTTTGGTGAACAATGTCAAGAGTCATTCACAAGGCTAAACGCATACTGAATTGAAGAGGTCAGAGACAAGGTAGACGTTGCGATGTTTATTTTATTTTTTTTCTTTGTGAAGGACAGGATTATTGCAACAAATCTAAGAGAAGATTGAAAGCGAAGGAATATCCAGAGGGTGGCAGTAATGCGTCAATACAGATGCCGGCTGCGGTAAAATCTCAACGAAGAAGAAGAAGAAGCAGCAGTAGCAGGAGAAGGCGACGAAGAAGAATGACGAGAATGCTGAACGGAAAATAGAGGGGACGGAGTAGTGTTTGGTGAACGTTAAATTAACGCTGTTACCTCAAAATATTACCATTGAACATAGCTGCATTACATTCGCTAAAGTATGACAGAGCCTCAGTCAGCGCTGTTACTCAGGAGACAGCTTGCAGGTAATTGAACCTTGGTGTTAACTGATGCTGGCTGCCTAACGTTAGCTAACGATGGCACTTGCGCGAACCCTGCCGTTAGCTGTGATTCAAACGATGGTGCTGGCGCAAACTGTTTTCTTGAACCTTCCACACTAAAAAACGTTAACTTCCCATGACAAATAAACTGCATGGAGATTACAGAAGTGGAAGGTGACAGACACATTGCTCCCTTGACAAATAAACACCTTAAGTGTGTTAGGAGACCAACTCAGTTTGATGGCTGTTTCAACGTTGCATTCTGATTTCAGTTGAAAGCCGCTGTCAGAAGTCCCAGCGACTTTCTTGTATCGGGCTAGCTAAAAGCAGCTAGCCTAACGTTAGCCTCTAGCTGGCTCGATGTGTTTACATATATTTTAACCAACATAACAAGTGGTGTTTTAGATGTTTGTACACATGGTGTTTGCTAGTTATGTGATTGACGTGATGCTAGTTACTATATTTATGCATAAATTTAGGTAACGTCGCACTAGTTGACCCATTTCCCTTGCTAACCATATTGAATTATTAACATATTTAGCCAACTTGCTACATCTGTGGGCTAAAGTTAGCTGCTGTCACTGTTGTTAGCTTCAACACGCCAAGCTAACAAGCTAACTAATGTTAATCTCGCATTATCTCTCTATTTGCTATTTTAGTCAGTTGCGATTTAAATTTAGCTACCCTGATAGCCACTTTACAAAAGTAGCACATATCATATAGGTTAACGTTTTGGGTTTGTAGCACTGGCATTAATGTCACATTTCAGGTTTTGATTGTAACTTCCATGTAGATTACAACCTGCCAGGGACATAATGTGCTCCTTCGTAGGTTTTCAGATATTATCTCCATAGTGATGGGTAATTGACCTAGACCTGAATGAGTAGGATTTTATTGAAATGAGGTAACTAACTTAATGTCTGAATATACGGATCTGCATCAAAATACACAGAGATAGTTAGTTATACAGATTTTTGGAGAATTCCTAAATCCATATTATGTTATGCAAAATTTCAAATTGAATCAGACTCATGACCAATGAGTTATGGCCTTGTAAATTGTTGCTGTAGTGCCAGCTGTTGGTGAAACCCCTCCAAATCTTTCAGGATTGTTTGCAGTAGGTATGTGCACTTGATCTACACTTGGTTGCTCAGACTCAATTCAGGAATTGTAGCAGTTTATGGCAAATTTGCAATACCTAAAAGAATTTACAGGGAATTTCTCAAAATTGCTAACTTTTTTGGGGGGGTCATCCAAATATGCTACATGCCAAATTTGAAGACCGGATGAAATTTGTAGGAGTGGTGACAAAAGTGTTTTTTAAATGGCAGAACATGTGTGTATGGGTATGTGTTTAAAAAAAAAAAGATTGTCCCTGGATTTCTTGAATTTTTTATGCCTCACATTCAAATTATGAGCAACACATACAATTCTTTATAAATGGCCACATGTTGGAATTATCTGCACCAAAATTAATCAGTTCATCCTTGACTCAATGTGTAACATTCAATTAGATTTAGTAGTAGTATTTGAGATGTCGTGGTAACTAACAGATAGACAAATGAGACGTAATGTCGCCCTTCCTCCCTCAGTATGATGCCTAAATGCACCACAAACTGATCTCTCACAAGATTTCTGATTTCTGGTCAGAATCACTAATCGCATATAAAAGTGGTTAAGGCATGTGAATATGTCATTATCCTATAATTAATAATGCAAAATGTTGTGTAAAGTCATGAGTTGCGAAATGGGATATATATATCTGAGCGATTTAGAGTTGGCCCTGGACTATTAGGGTGGTGTGTGGTTCCAGCATCATACTGCTTTTTACTCCACCCCCAAGCAAGGCCTCCTAAGTAAGGGAGGCCAGCCTTTAGAAAAGCCCAACTTCAGTCTAGTTAACATACTGTAATGATATGATATGAGCCAATGGTGATGTAACTACGGCATTTGTGTTTATGTCTAGAGCTGAACAAAAACCCAGTGGAAGGATTCTCAGCAGGCCTGATCGAGGATAATGATCTCTACAGATGGGAAGTCCTCATCATTGGGCCTCCAGACACACTGTAGTAAGTCCATTACGGCCTTATACATGGGATATAGTAGGAGAGATGTCTTGTTATTTTGTGCTCTGAACAACTAACTGCCTCTATTCTATTTACCCATTATATTGATTTTTATTTTTTGATCTTTTTTGTTCACAGTGAAGGTGGTGTGTTTAAAGCTCATCTGACATTTCCCAAAGACTACCCTCTCAGGCCACCTAAAATGAAATTTATCACAGATATTTGGCACCCTAATGGTAGGTACAGGTGTAGCACACTGTGAATGACATTTCCCTTTGTTTGTACAGTAACAAGATGTGTTCCATTTAAGAAATATGTGTTAATACCAATATTTACATGCAGTTCATTAAGTAGGAGTCTCCCCATTCATTGCATGAGTTCATAATCTTCAGCTGCCATTTTTTAAATTAAAGAAACATTCAGAGGAATGCTTTTCCACAGCACAGTCAGTAAGAGTCTACTATATTCAACTTCAAACAGTTATAACAGGTTATTGAATAAGAAATACATTTATTATTTTTTATTATTTACTTTAGTACCGTGAGAAATGCAGGTGATGTTACAAAAATAAACTAAAATGCACCATTGTCACTTTGGAGAAACGTGAGTAACTTTAGGATATTTATAATTATATTTTAGTCATTATTCCTTTTAACATGTTAATGTTTTACAGGTTGTGTGTTACAGCATGTTAACTATCATGCATTTTACCAATTTTGCAGAGTGCCCTATATGTGGCAGAAGTGGAAAATTACTGTTGCCTTGCTATTTAATAGAACTTGAGTAGCTTTGCAAGGACTAATAGGGAGGACTTGGACTGTCCAGATGTGCAAAGCTGTTAGCTGCTAGCAAAGGAGCCTCTGCTAAATATTGACTCAAAGTGGAGGCAGATATTTTTCATAGGCACTGTCTATAAACATGTATCATTAATCACTTTGATGATCATCCATTAATACCATGGAAATAGCAAAAGCATTTTTTTCTTCATAAATTGTATTCTACACGTTTTGTTTTTTTTCCAGTTGACAAGAATGGAGATGTATGTATTTCAATTTTGCACGAGCCTGGGGAGGACAAGTATGGCTATGAGAAACCAGAGGAGCGCTGGCTGCCTATCCACACAGTGGAAACCATCATGATTAGTGTTATCTCTATGCTGGCAGACCCAAATGGTGACTCACCAGCCAATGTGGATGCTGCAGTAAGTTTACTTGTTGAAAAAAGTTGATTAGAAATGGTATTTGAATGGTGTGCTTTTGTAATGAAAATCTGTGGTTCAAAAAGGACATTTAGGCATGAGATGGCCCATCGAATGGCCATCTCAAATGTCCTTTTTCAACCACAGATTTCAGTAAAATTCAAGAATTAGCTGGTTAATGTTTTGGATGGCATTAAATAGTAAATGTATGACAAAAATACACCATGATTTCAATGATTGAATGAATTTCTAATTCATTTTGATTTTGTATAAAAACATAAATGACTTTGAGTGATCCTCTAAATGTCATGATTATAGCAAATATAATGATGAAATTAAAAAAGGGAGATATGCAATACACTAGAAAGATATGAAAATGAAGCAACTGAATTTGCCTTTCTTTTTTTCCTCCCTGCAGAAAGAGTGGAGGGAGGACAGACACGGCGCATTCAAAAGGAAAGTTGCCCGCTGTGTACGAAAAAGCCAAGAGACTGCGTTTGAGTGATATTTAGCAAGGATCTAGCTTCATGTTTTCAGGGCAAGTATTCTTGACTTTAACCGTTTAAAAACCTTTGCTTCACCAATCACAGCTGACTTCAGCTGTTCAGAAATGGCCGACGGCTACAGGTATATTTAAGTAAAAATGTCTTGTAGTCCAAACATAAACTACACTCAACAGCCAGTTTATTAGGTAAACATTTATACAGGTTTACCTGATATATACAGAGAGATGTTTGAGGACAAAATAATAGACACGCCTCCAAAATGATCAGACACGATCAGCTTAAAAGGCGGACATGTGTTGCTGTTATTGGGTTCACCTATTGTACTGTAGATTTTTACTGTTAAGGGAGTGGGGATACATTTTAACACTACTACTACTACTACATAACAAACTAGTCTTTTAATTTGTCAGTGTATGTCCTCTGTTTCTTTTGTTATATTAAGTAAGTTGGATGATATTCACTTGACTGAAGCATAAGAAATTAATTTTGTGTGACTGGCAACTCAGATATGTGGTCGTCTCCCACTGTGTCCTCTGACCCTGTCGTGTAACTCAACAAGTGTCAAACTGTCTAGATTAAAAGTAACAATGAGTGTCGACTTAACACCTTAACTTTGCACACACAGCTGCTCTAAAATGCTGCAGATCTGCCACCCTTTTTTATCATTTAATATCTGTGCCCGTTGTTGACGTTATGAGTTGTGTGATTGGGCTTGCCGCTTCCTAACAATTTGTTGTTTCTTGTGTGCTTTCCCACAGGTCTCCAATTGAAAATCAACATGGCACTGTTTCCTGCACTCTTCCACCCTGTCGTCAGGCTTGTCCTCCTTTATTTTGGCAGGAACAGACTGGCTACTGTAGGCTGCAATAGAACATAACAGTGACAACCAAGGCTGACAGAAAACCGCCAAGCAAGTGCCAACTCAAAAAAACCCACAAAAAAACCCCAGAAGATGATTTTGATCATTTTTCAAGTCTATGAACTGCTTCAACATTCAGGAAGATATTGTAAAGACATGTATATAGCACAGACTAAACCGGATAATATATAAGCTCCCTTTCCATCCATCAAGACACGTAGACCAAATGAATAGCGCTGGTTCAGATAGGTTTATTTTTTTGTCCGTTTTTCCTTTCTCAACTCGGGCATGCGTTTGTTCTCTTCAGGTTGTTTTAACAGGAGGTCTTAAATAGAAAGAGAAATGTGATGCTGTTGGAGGAATGTCACCTGTGAGGAGCTCGATTGATTCAAACGAAACATGAATGACGTGACTGAAGGGTGTTTTTTCGAGGAATACCGCCATATTAGAATACGCCGCTGTTCTTGTGGGTTCACACACACACACACGACACTCTCAGAGCTCAACATCATGTGTACCTGAATGATTTTGTTTTTCTTTATCAGTTAAAAGTCTTACCATCCTGCTCAGTTGACTTAAGAAAGACAACATACCCCTTAATTTTTGTGCATGCTAAATTTTTGTTGAACTTTTTTCAAAAGTGCCTCCTAATAAAATGCTTGGCCACTTCACCCTGCATTGAACAAGTGTTAAAAAGATGGAGAAATTGTGTACCACTCATGTATGAATTTATTTAATAGCCAGTACACAGGGAATCTGTATAATTAGGGTATTGGTAACAATTTGGTGTAGCAATAACTCCCCTAGTATGAAGTGTACAAATGTTAATTTTTTGATATCCTGATACAGTTTGAGGTCCCCTTCTCCAGTATTCTGTTATTTTAGCAGCCTCTTTTCCTTGTCTGTGTTGTCCTCAGTAGGAATTGTTATGCATGCTTATCGTACCTTTTTGTTTTGGGTTTGTTTGTCGCTGAATGTTTCTGGGATTTTGTTTGCGAATGTTCGAGTGTTTGTGTATACAGTATGTGTGCCCATTTTGTTTTGTCGCTCTTTCCCCTGATCCACAGTCTCATGATTATTCTGCTCACTGAACTATTGCAGTTTTGCCTAATGTACAAAGACAAAATACTGATGTATATTTTTCATGTTATGAAACCTGTCACCTGTAGTGAGTTCTTCTAAAATATGACTTTTTTTCAATATTTACTTGTGTATTTAATTCAGGTGTGTTTTACAACATGAATTACATATTGCTCATGACGAAGACAGCAGAAACCTTTCAACCTGTTTATTTTCCACTATTTCAGACAAAATGTCCACTAAATATTGCAGGTAGTTAGACAGTTAATACGACAACATTTCAGAGTTAGATCTTTAACATTACATCGGTTCTGTCCGCAAAGTCACTGTTCAGATAATATATTTTGGTATAATGTTCTTTTCATGAACAGTTTATCGTGGGTTTAGGGGATTGCGGGAAGAGCATGTAGTTTCCTTTTCTGCTCATTTTTTATACACTCTGCTGGTCAACTTCTCATTCACAGATTATTTTCTTCCTTTTGGGTTCGAATCACAAAATGAATCCAATGTTAAAGCCATTTGAGTTATCAGAGCTACTGTAATACTGTATAATACTGAATACAAAATATATTTTTAGTTACAGTTCACAGACACTTGTAGGTGTGCAAATGGTATTAGAATTTTAATTGTCACACAAACTGAATGCCATATGATTTTTCAGGAAAATGAGATGCGCCTCTTGCCATAAATGAGTCAGTCTTTGCATTTGTTGTTATCGTAGCATTATCGATGTGGGCACTTAAAATGAATCTGTACTGTGTACTTCAGTGTCTGTGGAGTCCACTGCCTACTGTAGAAATATGGCAGGCACATTAGTACGACTTGCCATTTTAGAGGTATGAATTTAGCAGGGGCACCTGAAGGCAACATACATTTGACAACGTTCATCAATTTGAACGTATGTACTGTACCTCTTTGGGTCAGAAACTCCTTTCAGCTCTCGTCAGTGGAGACAATCCTCTCTATCCTCACCCTCAAAATGAAATCACAAGAGACTATGAGTTGTAACAGGAATTCTGTTATTTATATATTTATGTGTCAGAGAAAAGTTGACCCTTTTATCCTTTAGTATAGAAAATCAATATTAGCCTATTGTGAATGAAACGTGTATAATATTTGCACCTTAATAATATAATGAAGTCTGTGTAAGAAGAATAGTAATGATCATGTGATAAACTATCAAACGTGTTTTGAGAACCACATGAACGCAACACCACTGCCTACTATCTGCCGCTTCGTCATATCGCGATAGAGACGATCAGGCCACGGAGCTAACGCTGAGCAACATGGCGGAAGGTATGAGATTGGTTTTTTGACTATTTGGTACACTCCCTGTTATCCTCGTATGCTTGTTGAGCTGTTGGACTGAATCAACTAGTGTCTCGGCAGTTTATTAAATCGTGCATTGTCTGTGGCAGAAAATACGAAGCACTGCGACACTTGTCTTGTCACACTCAGCTTGCCAGTGAGCAAGCCCTGTCGTTAGCTCCCGTTGATGTTGCTAGCTGAATTTTATAGCTACGAGTTAGCCGAACCGGGCAGAGATGTTGGTGGGTTGGACTGCGGAGAACAATTTTTGTTTAGGCATATTGATGGTTTCCAACGTAAGAAAAAGCCCTTATGTTAACTTACGGCATTTGCAGGTAATGTTGATATTAATGTTTAACGTCAGCTAAATGTCAACGTCATACATCAAACTGTCTGCATTGTCTAATTTTAGCTATAATTTCACTGACTAATTAACGCTGTTAAGCTCATAAAGACGTGCAAACATGCTTTGATATCAGTGCTGTTAAATGGGGGGTAAATACGGAACAGGAGACTTCACAGGTGAGGTGTCATCTGCACCACCTGGCAGAAGTACCATGGCCAAGGGCACCACCTATATTTGGCTCAGACATAAGGGTATGTCTGCTGTGTGTTCCTCCTTAAGGAAAATCTACTTAACGTTAACTTGAGTCCAGAGTATAAACACTCCAGTCTGTGGCGGTAGTGTTGTATATGGGGCTCCTCCACAGCTACGGAGCAGAAGGCATTATTTAGGACTTTAAATGATTGACTGAGCCTCGACTTGGAAAAGAGAAGGCCCATATTGTCCTTTAACAGTGCCATTACAATGCCTGTATTCTGACCACAAGTCCTGTCAAAATGGAGTACAATTCATATAAGTTCTGTCTATGGTGCATTGTTTTTCAATGTAAGGGTTTGTTGTATATACAGTTGTCTTAGGACGAACTTTCCAAAGCGTCAGATAGATATTTGCTTTGCAAATGCATTCGTAAATCCTGCAGAATGAAGGTGGATTTTAGTGTATTATAAGAATTTGTCCAGTGGCTGGTCAGTTGGTCCTAAGCTGCTGCTCCACCATACCACCCTTCCTGTGTTGAGCTGATCAGGTGGTTTTCAGAGACACCCCCCTTCTGTTCCTCATGACCAGTAGCTGTGCCAGTATGGTTTACAAGGGAAGACAACGTGCCTCCTCAGCATTCTTTCCTCACTAAAACTTTACTGGTTTAAAGGAAGGAAATGGGCCTCAGTGAAACTCGGGACTCTAGGCTGAGACACGAATTAGTGTTGTAACATGTAAATCTGTAGAAAATGTATTTCACGTAGAGGAAGAGGGAAAAGTATGTCCAAACAAAAATACTCTCTCTTGTGTCAAGTCTTGTGTGTCTTATACAGGCAATGCTGAACATCTTTTTCTGTGCAACTTAGTATTATGAAAAGTAATAATGTCACATTTCTCAAACACATGGTACTGTATGTGCAAATCCAGTCCACAGCCTTTATGGTATGCTTCACTGCCATAAATAACAAATACTTTTGTAAAAGATATATTTTGAAAAATAAATTTGCGTAAATTCTTAACACTAGCTACTGTATGTTTGTACTTTGGACCACCCCTTTTAATTTAAGGGGAAAGGTGCTTCAAAGGGTCCAGTTTTAACCTGTGTTTAGAAATGGATCTTTTTAACCAACTTTTTGCATCCCTGTATCTTGTTTTGTCCGCTGTCTGTCTTCTTTACCCTTATGTGGGACAGAGGAGGTGGCCAAGCTGCAGAAGCACCTGGCCCTGCTCAGGCAGGAGTATGTGAAGATGCAGCAGAAGCTGGCCGACACAGAGAGGCGCTGTGCTGTGCTTGCAGCTCAGGCCTCTGGTCAGGGATCCTCCAGCCCTGCAGCTACAGACACCTTCATTAGCCGTCTGCTGGACATTGTGGCCGACCTCTATCAACAGGAACAGTACAGGTGAGGATCATGGTTGGAATGGATGAGTACAAGTTTTTATTTTTTTTACATTTTGCTTATCCAGCAATCCTGCAAATGTTATATAGTTGTGTGTCTGCTCTGGTATGTGTTGTGTGATACAACCTGCCTATGCTGTTGCACTGTTGCAGTTGTTGGGCTTGCCACACAACATCATGAAAGCCTGTCGTGTCATGCTTTTGAGTGTGTGTGTGAGTGCTGTTGAGTGTTCTAGGCAACATATTGAGAGAGTTTTATGAAAGTTAAATTGCAGATATTCTTTGCTTGTTAGTTTCTGCATTAATGAAGACCTAGAATATTTGTGCTATATACTTGGTTTCTCAGAGATGAAACATGATGAATATGTTTGTTTTTGCAGTGACCTGAAAGTGAAAGTTGCAGGAGAGAAGCTCAGTGCCCATAAGTTTGTATTGGCTGCTCGCAGCGATGTCTGGAGTCTGGCCAACCTGGCCTCAACCTCTGAACTGGACCTATCCGGTGAGCAACCCTGGTGTAGTGATGAAAATCCAGTTGTTACCTACTTAAACCTCTGTCAGTCAACATGCTTTTGGGTTAATAGATGATGACACGTATTTATTTTGAGTGGACTATGCAGACTGTCAAAGTCCAGTATTGGACACAGTTTTGCTCTGGGTAGGTTTTTGTCCCCATACCTATTTTCCAGTAAGCTAATCGGTAAGGTTTGAATTCGTAGAAATGGGACAAAATGACTGCCTGAGAAATGTGAAAGAATATAAAGAACAACATATTTTTCAAAATAAAGTAAAAAACTGAAGTCCAGTCGGTCAGAATTACTGCAGGTTAGAGATTGGTCACTCTGTACATTTCTGACTGTATGACCTGATGGATTTCCAGATTGCAAACCTGAGGTTGCCATGGCAATGTTGCGCTGGGCATACACCGATGAGTTGGAGCTCAGTGAGGATGATGCCTTTCTTATTGACTTGATGAAGCTGGCCAACCGCTTCCAGCTCCAGCTGCTCAGAGAGAGGTCAGCGCAAGTCATATATACTGACTTTTGCTTTCTAGTCCAGTGTCGTCTGCAATTAAACTTTAATTGTTGCTGGTGGCAGCATTACCGTTACATAACATTTTATAGAGCAACATGTGTGGCTTAACGGCCCGAAAATACATTTGTTTCTCCTTTTGGGACAGGTGTGAAAAAGGTGTAATGTCCTCAGTGAATGTCAGGAACTGCATTCGCTTCTACCAAACAGCTGAGGAGCTAAATGCCAACACCCTGATGAACTACTGTGGGGAGATCATAGCCAGCCACTGGGTGAGTACCTTCAGACAGTATGTATACATGGCCAACGAGGCAACTTAGAGATGGATTTTGTGGTTTCTATCTTCAGAAATTGGTTGACAGTTCTTGCTGACTTTTTCCATCATGGGCCAGTTCTGATATTTGACACTGCCACTTTGTTTTTCATTGATTGTCTTTTGTTAGGATGATCTGAGGAAAGAAGATTTCAGCACTATGAGTGCCCAGCTTCTGTATAAGATGATCAAGTCTAAAACAGAGTATCCTCTCCACAAAGCCATCAAAGTTGAGCGAGAAGATGTGGTCTTTCTCTATCTCATCGAGATGGACTCGCAGGTCAGCTCCCCACAGATACCCTTTATTAACTGCGCACTAACTAGACGTTGTTACTGTGTAACCAGCATGGTAGAGTAAAGGTTTCCCATTATGCTATAAACAGGTTTTATGGTTTTTTTTTTAATGTTATTTATTGTTTTCAGCTACCTGGCAAGCTGAATGAACTAGACAACAACGGTGACCTGGCACTAGATCTGGCACTCTCTCGTAAATTGGAAAGTATCGCCACCACTCTGGTTAACAACAAGGCCGATGTGGACATGGTGGACCAGAGTGGCTGGAGCCTCCTGCATAAGGCCATCCAAAGAGGTGTGGGGGAGTCATTATCACTACACCTTTTGTCACCCATGTGTGTTTCTTGTGGTAGTGGTGTCTAAAATAAACTATTGGCTCAGCTGTCAAGGTGTTCACTCAGAAATATACCTACCATGACACCCACATGATCGACACTTTATGTGAAATATCACTCTACTCATTTCAGAGCTTTTTCTCGCACAGATTACTGTGTGAACGTTACAGTTAGAAGTTTATACACAAAAGCAGAAATTCTTTCTTCATGATTGTTAATCTTTCTTCTTCTTTCAGGTGATGAATTTGCCTCCATCTTCCTGATTCGCCACTCGGCTCAGGCGAATGCAGCCACAGTGGGGTCGGTGGAAACCCCGCTTCACCTGGTCTGTTCTTTCAGCCCCAAGAAACACTCTGCGGAAGTGATGAGCGGCATGGCACGAATCGCAGAGGCTCTGCTCAAGATTGGAGCCAACCCCAACATGCAGAACAGCAAGGGCAGGTGGGTCACGGTGCTATGAACTTTATTGGATTGTAAAGGGGCCAAGTGCAAAGTTTGATGGTGCTTTGTCTTTTGTCGTTTTTTTAGAACTCCGTTGCATGAAGCTGTGGCATCAGGGAATGAGCCAGTGTTCAACCAGCTGCTGCAGTGCAAACAGTGAGTTACATTCTGCCTTCAAATGGAATTAGTGAGTTTGTTTCTGACATGGAAAGTCACACACAGCATGTATGGTGTTCAATTAGCTGAACTCATGAGATCACCATGGCTAACTAATTGACTAAGATGGATAATGTATGATTCCTTTTGAAAATGTTTCTTCTTTTTCCATGCCATGTTGACAAATAAGAAGAGTGCAACTGATGCAATCTACCTTCATGCCATTTTTAAAAACACAAGCATACATTAGAGCTCGTGAATTTAGAAAATGTCTCATGAACACAACCCTGTTTGAAGGCACGAATATTTAAGATCATGTGACCTTTGTCATCATTTACCTTTAAAGACAATCCTGTGTGTAATCTGTCCACTTTGTTAGGCTTGACCTGGAACTCAAGGACCACGAGGGCAGCACAGCTCTGTGGCTGGCCCTGCAGTATATCACCGTGTCTTCAGACCCCTCTGTAAACCCATTTGAGGATGATGCACCAGTAGTGAACGGCACCTCGTTTGATGAGAATAGCTTTGCAGCCCAGCTTATCCAGAGAGGAAGCAATCCTGATGCACCCGACACGACCACAGGTGCTGTTCATTAACTTCACTTTACAGTCATTTCTTGAATGGAATGATGCTCGTGCAACACATTTCCATCTCCGTCTCCCTTTGTTTTATCCCTTTGTAGGAAACTGTCTCATGCAGAGAGCTGCTCGGGCCGGCAGTGAGGCAGCTGCTCTTTTCTTAGCCACTCATGGAGCAAAGGTCAACCATGTCAACAAATGGGTGTGTATGAACATTAGGCCACAAAACAGCCATATAAAGTGCTTTGGGTAATCAGACCTAGTGTGTAGGTAGTATGTCCTTTTTAATGGTTTAAAATTCTTACCTTTTATTACAGTGTCCCTAGGCCAGAATAATTTTTCAGAAGATGGTGCCAAAATAAATCCTTTCCAAGATTTGTCATCAGAGAGGTCAACTCAGATAGTCTGAATCACTGGATGTAGGCTGCTGGGATAAGTCTGGCGACTACTTCAGTCGCCAGACTTATCCCCTTCCGCTAACTGCACGTTACTGTTTTCAAAGTCTTTGGTTTTAACGGGTCCAGTGAGCTCCTCCAGAACTAAAGTATAGGTAGGCTTCACCTCTAAGACACCGATGATCAAGATATGTTAGTCTTTTTGACAGTAAAAGTTGTATCACGTAGTCTACGTAGGTGGCTTAAGTTACTATTTTATGTGGCGTTTTCTTTAGCTGGGATTTTAACCATTTTAATGCCAGGGCTCACTTCCCCACGTCCAAATGTTCCACCAAAACAACTTCCCACCAGACACTGCATGGCACCGTTGCTGCATCCTGGGCTTGGCGCCGCCCAAGAAAAACAACAAGCCAGAGCTTTTTTCTCCCTATCCCAGAACGACGATGGGTTAAGCCAGACCTTTCTCCAAAGTGTGGAGATAGGACTGGCTATGCAAGACTAACTCAGGCATAACATTTTAAAGATAGCTGGAGAAAATGACAACTGCAGCTTTGTCCTCATTCCCCCATTTTATTGATGGGTAAAAGTATAATTAAAAATGTACATTGTACTCCCCATTGAGGATAACCGTTTTCTCTTAGTTCATATAATGCATCCCAGGTGTGGCACCAGTTACATGCTGTGTAAAATGCAGTTGACTGTAGTCATTAATCACGATCTGAATCTTTCTTAATTTTTTTTTATATAGTTTTATTTGAAATGTGTATGTGTCACTAACGAAGCTGCAATTAATCCCTTTACCTTCTTTCAGGGGGAGAGCCCGCTTCATACAGCATGTCGCTGTGGCCTGGCGAACCTGACAGCTGAGTTGCTCCAGCAAGGGGCCAACCCCAACCTGCAGACGCAGAAGGCTCTGCCTGACGACACCCTTGGTGTGGCTATGCAGACCCCCCTCCACATGGCCATTGCTCACAACCATCCAGATGTGGTCTCTGTCATCCTCGAGCAAAAAGGTTAGCATGTGTTTTGGCAGTTTTATACATTTGAATGCCTGTAACCAAACTGCAAACATGGCAGGTGTATTAAGCGATTTCTTGTCGAGTCATCACTTATGTCCTGAAAAAGTCCTGAAATGGATCCACTTATTTCTTCCTTTATGGTTTTATTGCAGCCAATGCACTTCATGCCACCAACAACTTCCAGATCATTCCAGACTTCAGTCTCAAAGACTCCATGGACCAGACAGTGCTGGGCTTGGCCCTCTGGACAGGTACACAGCACTACACACCTCCACACCTCCACAGGGAAGCTGTAATACAGTTGATTCTGCTTTATCATAATGATCTTTGAAGTGCATCACCTTGTTACAAGGCTGCATGGTGCTCTGTGTATGTGATGTGTAACATGTACAGTCTGTCCCTGTCAGGTATGCACACCATAGCGGCTCAGCTGCTGGGCTCAGGGGCTTCTATCAATGACACTATGTCCAATGGACAAACCCTGCTTCACATGGCCATCCAAAGACAGGACAGCAAGAGTGCCCTCTTCCTTCTTGAGCATCAGGCAGACATCAATGTCAGGTAATGCCTGGGTTATATTGCAGTTGTAAAGCATTTGTGCAGTTAATGTTTTTTTGTTGTTGTAATTATCGTTTAAATAATTTGATGCCTTTATCAGTTAGCTGACAGTAGAGAGATGACAGGAAATGAAGAGGGAGAAAGCTGGGGAAATGACGTGCCGCCCCTTGGCCTCCATCCTCTGTTCTTCCAATGTTTGAACCAGATTCAGTGACACTTCATAAGTAATGCGCATGGGTAACATATGGAAACCTAAGATGGGACCCAAAATACAGTTGTTTAGGAAGAAATACATGTATTTACAATTATGTGGCAGGAAAGGGCCCCTTAATTATACCATTAGCAGAGGCAAATTGATTTCAGGCATTATTTAAGCAATCTCCCATTATCCAGTTAAGATTTTTTTTCTCCACTGATAGGACTCAGGAGGGACAAACAGCACTACAGTTGGCCATCAGTAACCAGCTACCACTGGTGGTGGATGCCATTTGCACAAGAGGAGCTGATATGTCTGTGGTGAATGACAAAGGGGACCCTCCACTGTGGCTGGCTCTGGAGAATGGCCTGGAAGATATTGCATCAACGCTGGTGAGACAAATGCAAACGCAACTAGTTTAGAGCGGATGGTACCCTCTTAGTTCCTCATTGGTATACTGCCAGTTTTTAACTGTTAAGAAACTTTGTTCAAGATAAAATGAAACCTTTTGGGAGATGATGCCTCAGGGATAGATGCATGTGGTTGCCTTGTTGGCAGCAAACATCCTCGATCTTGTTTCTCAGGTTCACTCTTTGGTTTGGATGTGCCTGAAGCCCTGTAATCATGTGCACTCCTAAGTGTTTTTATATTGATCAAGTACTTTAATTTCCCATGGGTGAAAATTGTAATTTGGAATTAAAAAAACAAACATTTTAGGTGTACTTATTGTATGTTTGTATGTCCATATAACATCGAGCATCGTGCAAATTCATGTCAGACTTCATCTGAAGTGAATAAGAATTGGTTACCAAAAGAGAAAAAAAACGAAATGACTGTAAATCACTGATGTCCTGAAGCTAAACTGCTGCACAGAACCTGTAGAGACCTGTATTCACACCTGTAGCACTGCATTAAAGCCTTGTTATAGGCTGTATGTATGTTTTGTAGATTTCTGGCTGAGAAAGTATGAAATTGTTTTGCATTCTGACTGTTTGAGTCCTGTGTGTCCCACCTAGGTCCGCCATGGCTGTGATGCGACTTGTTGGAGCACAGGGCCCTCAGGCTGCCAGCAGACCCTCCTGCACAGAGCTGTTGATGAGAACAATGAGGTCTCAGCTTGCTTCCTCATCCGCAGGTCTGCCAGTCTACTCACCTTTAGGGTTTGGGAAACTTAATCCTAGCAGTTGATGCACATTTTTGTAAAACTAGCAACCTGTCTGTTTTTTAAGCTCTGTGTTATTGGGATGGATGAAGCTAGCTGTCTTAACTCACTGTCTGACTTATTTGTGCATAGTGGTTGTGACGTGAACAGCCCCAGGCAGCCAGGTGCTAACGGGGAAGGAGACGAAGAAGCCCGAGACGGACAAACACCCCTCCACCTGGCAAGCAGCTGGGGATTGGAGGAGGTGGTGCAGTGCCTTCTAGAGTTTGGTGCTAATGTTAATGCACAGGTCAGTCCTGTCACATCAGTGGGTGCATTTTTGTTTTATACTACTTTTTCCTGCCTCTGCAGCATACAGCTAATGAGAGATTACTAAGGGAGTTGTAAACATGCTCTTTTCCCAAGCTTTTAATCTTGTGTCTGTCCATCTTTGTCAGGATGCAGAGGGCAGAGCTCCCATCCATGCTGCTATTAGCAGCCAGCACAACGTCATTATTCAGCTCCTCATTTCCCACCCAGACATTCGTCTCAACATTCGCGACCGTCAAGGAATGACCCCCTTCGCCTGTGCCATGACACACAAGAACAATAAGGCAGCAGAGGCTATCCTCAAGAGGGAGCCCGGTGCTGCTGAACAGGTAGCGCTGACATAAATGCACTACTTTGTCTCACTGTAGCACTTTGTAAAAAATTATGTACAGTTGCAGTAGTAATCTTTCCTGACCTCAAACTTCTGTTTATGTCCAGGTGGACAACAAAGGGCGTAATTTTCTCCACGTGGCTGTGCAAAATTCAGACATTGAAAGTGTCCTGTTCCTCATCAGTGTCCAAGCTAATGTCAACTCCAGGGTTCAAGATGCAGCCAAACTCACCCCTCTCCACCTGGCTGTCCAGGCTGGATCTGAGATCATTGTCCGCAACCTGGTAGTAACCTCAGATTGTCTTGGTCTTCTGCATTCACTATTCATGCCAAATTAAGTATGATTAAAAGAGTGGTGCACTTGATACGGTTTTTGTTTTCTGCTTCCAGCTGCTTGCCGGAGCCAAAGTAAATGAGCTGACCAAACATAGGCAGACAGCACTACATTTGGCTGCCCAGCAGGACCTGGCCACTATTTGTTCTGTGTTACTGGAGAATGGTGTAGACTTTGCTGCTGAGGATGAGAATGGCAATAATGGTACCTTTTTTTATATTCTTTGTTATTATGCTTTATTTGTAATCTGGGATGCTTCTATTTAACACATGGACACATTTCCAATCTAAACATTGAACTCAACTCAGAGGCCAGTCTACGTTTCAGTCTCTAAAAGCTATTTGGTTGCCTTCCAAATAACAATATTCAGTATTTCCAGATAAACAGTGCAGAATGTGTCTTTCACAGTAAGGATTGTAATTTACTTAATGTCAGTTCACAGCAATTTTCAAAAGGCTCAGAAAATCTTTATATTTAGGTAGCTATATCGTCAGCAACCAGAATAATAGAAACCCCTGTCCCGGAAGTTTTTGAACGCCTTTGATCCAGATAGCAGCTGTCACATTTTGGTGCAGTGACTCGACAAGGCACCTGTAGTAGTTCTGTGTTGAAGCTGGCCATGCAAATATCAGTCATTTGCACAAGTGCCAGAGGTGGATGCTCCTTTCTGTTCACAGCAAAGGTGTTCATTGTTCACATGTATTGGTTATTGTTACTGGAAGTGTCCCTCAATATCAAGGGTTAGTTCAGATTTTTTTTTTTACACAAGGTATGAGTTACTCATAGTAGAGATTATAATGGAGAGTTTCTGGGCTTGTCTGTAGATATTGTTTTGTTCAAATGAGTCATTGCTCTCTGCGTTAGTTACTCTGTTGTATAGCTGATTATTCACTATTATCCCACTACCCCAACATACCATAATCCTTGTGAATAACATTTTATTCTTTTGTCTGTCCTTGTTCTTGTCTCCCCAGCTCTGCATCTGGCCGTGATGCAGGGCCGCCTTAACAATGTCAGAACCCTTCTCACAGAGTCCAACATTGACGCTGAGGCCTTCAATCTCAGGTACACTCAATTTCTCTCTCAGTCGGATGTTTCCTTGAGATCAAACTTTTAGGTCACAGCAGCAGCAACACTAACATGATAGAATGCAGAAAATGGGATAGACACAGAAATACAGACAAATACAATACAAAAAAATGATGAACAATGTAGAAAGTGTACGTTTTTTTTAAACATAACAGATGACCTTCTGTAGACTATAATGTCAACTTTTTTTATGTCTGCTTAGGGGTCAGTCACCAATGCATGTACTAGGCCATTATGGGAAAGAGAACGCCGCTGCCATTTTTGAGTTGTTCCTGGAGTGTATGCCTGAATACCCTCTGGACAAACCAGATAATGAAGGGAACACGGGTACTGTAGCTTGCTTAATTATTATTGTTTTTACCAGTATACGAATAGCATACTAATACCAGCGGTACACTTGTGATAGAATGACTGTGACCTGTATTTTCTTGCAGTTCTGCTCCTGGCCTACATGAAAGGAAATGCAAACCTGTGCCGTGCCATTGTGAGGGCCGGAGCTCGACTGGGCATCAATAATAATCAGGGCATCAACATTTTTAACTACCAAGTTGCAACCAAACAGTTGCTCTTTCGCCTTCTAGGTACGTTTTCACACTATCAGGTATTCGCCACATAATGAAGTGACAGCCCCACATAAAGTGACGAGCTCTGATACGATGTATTTGACCCCCGATGATGATCTCTGGGTTAATAACTAGGTAATTGGGGATTTTATCATTTGTTTAGATATGCTGTCCAAAGAACCCCCTTGGTGTGATGGGTCCAACTGCTATGAATGTGCTGCCAAGTTTGGTGTTACAACACGGAAACATCACTGGTTAGTAGTATGGCTTTTTTTTGTTTTAAATATATATATGTACAATAAATAATACTCTTTATTACTTTCACTTATGTTTTCATTTTGTGTGGAACTGTATGATTAATCCTGTGTCTCCCCCTTGACTGTTAACTCTAGCCGCCACTGTGGGCGCCTGTTGTGCCACAAGTGCTCTATAAAGGAGATACCCATCATCAAGTTTGACTTGAACAAGCCGGTGAGGGTCTGTGACATCTGCTTTGATGTATTAACTCTGGGTGGGGTATCGTAATGCAGTGGCCTGGATATCCTCCACCCTCTGACACTGGCCATGCCAGGCCCAACTTGGCACAGTTATTCAGGCACACCAGGAGAAGGGACATCAGTCACAGGACATACTAACAAGAGATTCCCGGACAGTTATGGACCATCATCTTTATACTATTCCAGTCTATGAAAAACTATTGATGTTCTAGAGGGACGTTTCAAATAGAAAATGAAACATTGTCTTTTTGTTTCTGTTTTGATCAAAGTATCTTAAAGTTGATATAAGCAGCTCTCCAGCTCTGTGATGGCTGGACTGAATTTGTTAATCAGTTTCCCAAGCTCAATAATGTTTGTAATGATTAGCTCATATTATCAGGTAGCTGTGTGTAGACATTTCAATTCAATGACGAAGGGGGTTTTCCCTGTTCTCTGTTGGGATATTTCACCATCAGCAGCCTTCATGCTACGTGACCTGCCCAAAGACAAAAACTCAATGCTACAAAATTAGTACTTAAGATTTATATGAGAGGCTGGGGCTGCTGTCAACCAAGAGCAGAGTAAAACTGTAAAATGCCCCTAGATCACCAGATCTACAAAGAGTGAACTGTCGGCATGTTCTCTGTAATTTTTCATCTTTCACTCACCACAATTCAGTATTGAATGGACAAAGTGGGCAGATATTGAGGATTTAAAGGGAAAGCATCTCAACTTATTTTTTAAATGAGCGTCATTTCCAAATGAGATCTAATCTATCTAGATTCAGAATTGTAACATTGGCATTGTATTACTTTACTGTTAGAGGTGAAAGATGTCAAACAATGGGATTGTTTTTCTCCATGATTGGCTCCAAATGAAATGCACTGCTTACTTTTTAACATGGCAAGTTGGGAAAGTGTGACCTGAGAAAGCCTATTTTAACACGAGAGGAATATAAATGTGGTCCCCAAAACAAAATTCTCTTAACAATCCTCATCCTCAGTTACAGAAATGTCCATTATGCCTATGCATGACATTTAATTTGTAGCCTTTACATGTCAGTCATCATCATATTTCAAAATCAGTCACCAAATGATTACATTCCATTTCTGATCTGCCATGAGGTCCTCATAGGATGATCATAGTCCCCACAATGTTGCCTCAAGTCAAGTTGTTGTCTTGACCCATCACATTTAACACTTCTTGATTTCTAAGCCTAACAGGTGCACTTTATCAAGATCACATGGCATTTCCGATCATTGGGGAGAATGTGGAGTCGACGGAAGGCCGAATAGTGGGGCCTCTTTAAGTATTGTTAAATTGTACAGATAAATGTGTGATATTTTTGACCACTACAACTGTTTTGTACTTTAATGCAGTTTGTGCTTGTCATTGTGACAAACCTAAATCTTGCCTCTGTTAATCTTTTATGCACATTGTTTAATCTTTTATGCACATTATATTGTATCTGTATGCTCAGATATCTAGCCTGTCTCTTCCTGGTGTATCCTTTTAGAGAAAGGGAGGACAACTTTACATAAAGGTCATCAAAAACCAACGCATTGAGTTTTCTTCATTCTACCTCTTTATTGTGCACAAGTTCATCGCTGTGGTTTACTGGCAAAAGTCCCTGTGTTTTCCTGAGTTTTGTGCTGCCACAGCAGGCCATGAGTAGGTCCATTTTCTGGGCTGGCCCAGAGACTAGTACTCTTTAACAGAGCATGAGTCAGCATGTGGAGGGCAGCCGTCATATTTCTGCAGGTTAGGGTCTTCCTCTGCTGCAGCTGGGTCTTCAACACAGACGCAACGAACACCAGTGGAGCCTGGAGAGAAGAGCTTCCGCGGGACACCCGTCCAGCCTCTTTCCACTCCACCGCTGTCGATAAAAAAAAAATAAAACAATCAAATCAAATCAGTCCAGTAGATCCTTATGTATATATCAATAATACCCACCAGTGTAAGACATGCTGTATTACAGGAAAGCAGTACATCACAACACTATCATATGCCCTGTAAGTATAATAAATATTTGATTAGGCCATAAATATTTCCATACCTCTTAGTGGAGCACCAGACTCTTCCTCCTGTGGCAGCGCTCCACTGTGAGTTGCAGGCTGGGAAGAGTATCATCTCTGCCTCAGACTGGGCCTTGATTCGCTGGCCCTCTGCTAGTGATGCTTCTAGTTCCAACAGGGCCTCTGTGGGCTGCCCAGTCTCGCTATAGAACCGGCCTATTACCAGACCTGAAATTCAACATAGGAGAGGCTGGCATTTTACTGAAGATGATGATGACGAGAAATTAGGTGAAACGCCTAAGTCAAGCAAGCAACATTGCCCCTTGTGTAGTACTGTTGATGAATCAAAAAAAAAAGACCTTAGTTAAAAACTGTTAGAATCTACACTAGATGCCAAAATGCAAATTATTTTAATAAAGCTGAACTGAGCTTGACCTTACAAGAAACATCACATACCTACAGCTTGGTAGTCCCTCTGATAGAAGGACAGCCAGTCATAGAGGGCCACCACCTGCTGTGGAGACAGACTGGACACATCATCTGTCTGGCCTCTTTCTGTGAAGTCCCCACTGATGAAGGCCAGTGAGGCATCTTTCCCTGGAAAAGGAGACACACATATACAGTACAGTATATCGGATACTAATGTAGCCTACCATGGCTGCTTATGTGCTATTATTAGACTGGAATTCGTGTTCCGTGATTTAGGCTTGCTGAGGGTTTGGGGTGTTATTCAACATTTATTAAACCAGTGTCCTACATTAAAAGATCTCTCTGTGGTTTAATATGGAGAGCTCAGGTGTTGAAATTAACACAATATGGGAGACGCGGGGAATCACCTGCCATGAAGTGATAAGCACCACCAGGTCCATAGTGCCTGTGTCCCTTGTGTACATCAAACACTTGCCCCAGTAGAGCCAGGTAAAGGCCCTTGCTGCCTTCCTCCCCGTCGTACAGCGATAATTCACGCCTGCTCAGGAGCCGCACGGGGGGCCCCTGGGATGACTCATTTCCAAATTTAACGGACCAGTCGCGAGGAAGGAACAACACTGCCAGCGATAAGAACGCGACAAATATATAGCCGAGCATGCTGTTCATTCAAGCGTTTTGGCATCTCATCCGTTTACATCACATCACATTCCCTTACGATTGAGAAATAGTGACAACAACGCAGGTGCTTCCGTGAATTGGAACACCACAGCGCCTGCGCAAACTAATGACGCAAAGGACGTTTCAGGCTCAACATGACGTACAGTACGTCAATGCGGTAGTAGTGAACGGCAGAGCTCTAGCTGTAGGTTAGAGAGGTCTGTGTACAGACCGGTACTACCGTTTCAAAACTGACACCAAGTAGGCCGCAGAGATTTTCGGGGGAGCCATAGGTCGGTGAAACAAACATGGGGAACGCAGAGAGTGGCTGCGGGGGAGGCAGCGGCGACGAGGAAGACATAGAAACGGAGAGCCCCGGCTTCGCGGAAGACAGCCCGGCCTCTGCGGCCACTGGCGTCGGCGTCGGAGGCGGTGGAGGCTCCGGTTCTGGGAGAAGCGGAAGGGGATCGAATAACCCGCCCGTGCCCACCGGTGGACCACCTAACCCCGGGGTCCTCTTAGAGCAAGTGAAACTAAGAGAAGCGGCGGCTCGCATTAGCGACTCGGGGGTCACCATTCAGGAGTCTGTCCTGGCCGGGAATGAGGGTGTCCTGGTGCGGTGGCTGGAGGACCGGTTAAACCGAGGAGAAGAGTCTGTCAATGTGGAACAGTTTTGTGAGATGTTGGAGAGCAGAGATGCCCCGAGAGATGAGTGTGAAGAGGTATATCGCCATCGAGCCTCTCAACAAGTGAAATGCCATTATTTGGAATGTCATGTCTATTGTTGTTGTCCCATGTATGAGGATAGAAAACAGTTTATAGCTGTTATCATGCACATTTGTGATGAGTGATTCGTTAATATGATTGCCTGGTGAGGGGAAGACATGGTGTCCTGTAATCTGTGCAATGAATCAGACAAACTGGCTGTCAGGATGTCACCTTTGCTTGTCAGGTTTATTGTCACTGGGTTTTCAGCTTTGGCCTCTTGTAGCACAACACGCCGCTTTGTTGTTCGTTGGCTGACATCTGTTGTTTAACCAAAGGTTGCAGATGAATGGGTTAACTAATGAATGTGTACTTGCATTCATTAGTCTGCATTTGGCTTTGTGTGGGGTAGACATGGAATGCCACTGCTACACAACACGCTGCATTGGCTCATTTAAAAATCCAACCCCATGTCAAAAGATGACTTGTTAAACAGACATAAAATACATATCACTTGATAATAAACAACAGAGGTAGAGCGTATTGTGTGCCCCATGATACCAATTGTTGGCCCACTTGTGTTTTATCCTTGTGATGGTGTTAAGGAATGGGAGTGATTGTGTCAGTTTATAAGGTGTCACAATGTGCACTGTGTTTGTTCCTGTCTCAGGCCTTTGGACAGTTTGACGCCGAGGGGGATGGTGTGGTGGATGTAGAGAGCATGCTGATTGCTCTGAAGAACTCCAATGGAGCTAATCTAAAGGGAGAGCTGAGTCATGTGATAAGACAGCTACAGGCGTGCTCCCTAACCCCAGGTACGAGATGTGATTTGTTTACCAGTATGAACAAGGTCTGCCTTATTTGAATAGGTATTGTCAGCAGGTGGCAGAGAAGTTAACCCTGAAGATCTTTTCACCCTTTTTCTTGTATTTTTTTTTGTCACAGGTTTTGTGGACATATTCTCCAAGACTAAAGACCGGTTAGGGGCTCATGCCTCTAAAATCCTTAAATTCTTACACAGGAACCGTATTCCCAGCAGTGCCATCCCTTTCCCTATTTTAGAGGGCTACAACAGTATCTGCACCATGAGGTCCAGTGTGGTCCAGGACTTCTTGGAATTCCTCTTGCAGAAGGAGAAAGGTGAACACCAGAGCTTCGGCTGAATGAAATGGCCAGCTCGATCTGAATAAGGGGTTTCAACTGTATATTTCTGAACATTCTCCTGTGTATTTTAAGAATATGGTAACACCAAAGACATATTCATAATTATATCTGTCTCCCACTACCTTTCGGACAGTCATCCTAATCTGTTTTTACTTCTTTCAGATTTAGATATCCAGTACAGAGCAGAGCTGGACCGTGATCCGGAGGTGGACAAGGTCAAGGTGGTCACACAGTGCTACAGCACAATAGAAGCTTCATCCAATGTT
Source organism: Enoplosus armatus (assembly GCF_043641665.1). Taxonomy (NCBI): domain Eukaryota; kingdom Metazoa; phylum Chordata; class Actinopteri; order Centrarchiformes; family Enoplosidae; genus Enoplosus; species Enoplosus armatus. Next base: position 19,818,610 of record NC_092192.1, on the reverse strand, counting down.
GCAGACATTTACAAGATGACAAATGGGGAAACTGCATCTTTCTGGCAGTCGGACGGCAGTGCACGCTCACACTGGATAAGGCAAGGGCATCTTCTCTGTAAAATGTGACTCTGTGATTTGTAGCTGATTGTCATGTGTTCCTGATCGTTGAAGTATGGAGTTTTTGGTCCATATGCGTATGATTAATTTTAAGGTGGAAACTCGTCTCTTTTCTCTTCCCAGGTTGAAAATGAAGCCAGATGTGGTTTTGAGACGTCTGGCCATTGCCGTGGCTTCGAATGACCACAGCTACATGCCTCAGCTGGTCTCAGTCGCTGTTGGGAAGAACCGGCGTTCCCTGCAGGAGATCAGAGATATCCGCATCCCCAGTAATGTCACAGGCTATGTAGCTCTCTTGGAGAATGCCAACATCACACACCCCTGTGAGTCACCACCTATCAGTCTGTCTGTGTAATTGAGTGTTTATTTATCTTGTGCCGTGCGTTCCTTCACTGAGGCTTGTAGATAGGCTGTCTTTCTCGTTTGCACCCCTCCGGTGAAGACAGAGCATGATGTCAGCTACAGAAAAGCACTGCTGGGTTCATAGATAGTTATGTGGTTTTAAGTGGCTCACTTTTGATTCCACATGCAATCTTCCATCAGCCTTGGATTGAATCTAGCTAGAATCCAAGCGTGTGTTAGATTTTCTTTGCTGCTGACTGGGGTTAAAATGAATTTCCATCTTCTGCTTCAGGTCTTAAAGGACCATCTGTGTAGCCAATAGGCCACACTTCCACCTTTTTATTAGAAGTTGTCTAGCCACACAGAAGCTAGGCTAAAACTCACAAGCTCGGTGTTTGCTCAGATATATATGTGTGAATGAGGAAAACATCAAGTGAGAATCAACTGAGCCAGGCAGCTGTAAGCGAGAAGCGGTAGCTTCAGGCTGAATCCGCCACCGCTCTTTATTTTATAGATGATGATATATGTTGTGGCTGTGAATGATCTGCTAAATCACAATGAGCAAATTGAAATGAATCGGCTTGCTTTGCACGGATTTAACTTCTCATTGTTACCAGCAGAAGTAATTCGTTTTATTTGCGTTTCCCTTAATCAACGTCTACTTTAGGTCATTCTCAGAGGATGAAGCAACCAATTATGGCATTTTTGCTTGATGTAATTCCATCAGTCTGCTAACTGCATTATCTCTTCACCAAACGCCAGACATCCAGATCAACATTAAGCGGTGCCTGAGCGACGGATGTGACACACGGATTCATGGCTTGAAGACACTGGGCTATCAGATTACCAAGAGTAAAGAGGTGTCTGTTTCGGATGCTTCAGCTATCTGGTACCTGTCTCTCCTCACTTCCTTGGTCACAGCATCCATGGAGACTAACCCTGCACTGGCTCACACTGTCCTTCAGAGCACACAGTAAGCCACTCTACTCATGCTTTTGCATATGTAGGTATTAACAATTTAAGTGTGGTTATGTGGGTTCTGAGGGCTTTTTTTGTGTTGTTTCTCTCCTAGAAAAGCCTTACGGCACATGCCGCCGTTGTCCCTGACGCCATCATCTACAGAGTTCCCCAAGTTCTTCTCTTTGAACATCCTGGAGGAAGTGGATGGATTTCTCCTCAGGATAGCAGAGTAATGACCTGCTGGGATTACATCAGCACACTCACCCATCACTGCCACACTGAGCTCATAAAGCTGACGTCATCACAATGAAAACAGGCTAAAATCGAAGTATTGATTTAGTGAGGCGATGACACACTATTTCTGTTCCATGTGATGTACTGTGAATCCTTCAGGGGTGGTCAGAGTGTCCATCAACAACAGCATACTGACAGACAACATGACTGAAATAATCTCATCAGTTCATTATCAGAAATATGACTGGAGACTATGTTTATTCACACATACATTAAACATTGTTAGAGATGCGCTATGGCCAGATGATTCCTTAAACCCTCACGCAAACCACAAGCATTTTGCTTGCGAGACTTTAAGCTTTCAAATTTCAAACAAACAAATATTGTAGAGAGCATAGCTTGCTAGCTTCCCTTTCTATTTCCCTTTTAATTCTAATAGAGAGATAGAGGAAAAGATGCAGAAGCCAGATTGATTAATCAGGGCCTTTTTAAAAGTTCAGCTGAAGCTAATCTGGCTTTTACAGTCTGAGTTAGATAAAAAAAAAAAGCTTTGCGGCCAGCATGGACATTAGGAATGATTACAGCAACTAATAATGCTGTCAGTGTACATATAGGCATGTGAGTAGTGTTTTAAGATTGACTTGAAAATGTAAACCTCTCCATATGATGTGAGGGGACATTTGGAAGTTATGGCCATGCATGAAAATATACTTATTTGGCCAAAATACCTTTGACACTCTGAAGTAGAGACACAAATGCTCATTCAATATGACGAAAAGCACCCCAAAACGAACTTTGTGTTTCTTTGCTCCTGTGTAGCTGCTGTGTGAGTCCTGATGCAGAGTTGACCCTCCTGGCTTTTGCTCTGGCCAGAGGCAGTGTGGCCAAAGTTCTCCAGGCCCTGTCCTGCATCAGCGATCATCTAGAGACCGAGTACAAGGCCTCCTCCCTCATCGTGTCCATGGCAGCCGTTAGGCTCCGACTGCTTAATCGCAATGGTAACGTGACCATCCCTCCTTTACTCACAAGAGGACATTTGAAACCATACACCTAGGAGAGAAAGTGCTTAGCCCACAAGGAGGAGATGCATTAGTGGGCTATGCAGTGGAAAATTGCTAATTCTGTTACAAAGCTGCTGCCTCCCAGTATAGGAATGAAATTATAACCTGTGCGGAAAATGATGAAATGATTCATTATGAAGTCATAGAAAATGCACTGTCACCCTGATTCATGTCTCATTACAGGGAAGCCCCTCCAGTTGCACCTTCAGGCCTGTGATGTGAAAAGTAAAGAGGAGAAATCAGGACCAGAGAACATGCTCACAGAATCCTCCACAGGAGACGGTACAACTGAGACCATTCTTCTGCAATGAGAAAATAACAATAATGTTGATCATTTAATTTAATAACAAGCCCTCATGTCTTTGTTGCTCTGAAGGTTTTCTTACAGAAAGTGGCAAGAAGAAAGCCAGTGTGATCCTGTCGACAGAGGACCAGAGTAACTTCCAGGTCACTCAGATGAAGATCAAAGTGAGGGTCCATTTAATTTCACCATTTCATTGAGTATTTTCACAACATAGACAGTGATAGAGGATTACAGTACATAATACTTTCTCTCTGGTTTGGGTGATAAGGTGCGAAAAGGAGCCATTGGAGCAAAATGCGGCTTGGTGTTTGCGTACAAGGAGGAAGACCCTTTTGATGCAGAGAGACATTTCAGGAGGTTCAAAAAGTATGACGCGTGGGACTACAAGGACTACAAGGAGTTTGTACAAGACAAGTAGGGATCCCTTTATAGTTGCTGAATTTTATTATTCCTGAAATTTCAAGTTTAGTGTGCTTTTTGTGTTGATCGAAGTTGACAAGCCCTTAATAAGAGACGACAGCTATGATTAGCAAATAAGAGTACATGTAACACCATCCAATCTAATAAAATAATGCTAATAAAGTACAGTTAGTGTTAGTGTCTGAGTTATGGAACCCCTCAGCAGTGTGTGGGTCTGCCTTACTGGTTTATGTGAATGGCTGACACACCATGCTGTCACCTGACCTGCAGTGTGAGGATTCCAGCACAGTCAGAGGACGAGCCGATTGGCTGGTTTGAGCTTGAGGATGACTGGAACGATGTGGAGATCAAGCTGCAGCAGTGTCGCGTTGCAAAGGTACACACTGCATCGAGTTAAGACTGAGACACTTTTTGTCTTTCTTCTCTTCTCTCTACACATTTGAACATTATTTAACCCCTCAACCAGTTATTCCATAACACTGTGTTTAGTTACTTGAGTTATCTATTCATGTTGCCAGACATTTTGTTATTTAGTATTTAGGGCTTCATAATAGAGTAAAAATAGTACTGCTACATACCAAAGTATGCTAAACAAAGGCCATTGTTTTCAATTTGCTCTCATTATCAAGTCACCACACACTCTTAATCCTCTGTTTCCTTGTCTTCCCAGTTCCTGATGGTAAAATTCCTCTGCACCAGGCAGGACTCTGCTGAGCGCCTTGGAGTGCAGTCCCTCACCTTCAGTGGCTATCTGTGCCCCGGGGCCGAGAGGCTTGGAGACCTGGACGAACTCAGTCCAGAGGGAGAGAGCTTCGACTGTGATGCTGTCACTGGCCTTTGTCTACTTAACAAGACGCTATTCTTCATACAGCAGCTTACACGAGACATGGTAACCACTACAGTAATCACTAATCATTTAGATATCAATACTATTAGTATATTTTAGTTTGACTACCTTGAAATACCTTAACTCTATCGCTGAAAAACATTGCAAGCTTCTCAAAACACTACATTTTATGGAATCACACTGCACAAGGGCCAATTGGTAAAATAAAATGCTACCAACATTTTCCTCATCACTCTTTAAAATGATCTCGCAGTGAACAACATGAGCAAGAGGGAAAAACTACCTAACTTATTTCTGTGTGTGTCATCTTTACTTACTTTCTTTCACTTTCACTATATTCTTGAATTTATTTATGGAGGGTCAGTCTGCCCTCTTGTGGCCATTATGAGACATTGCAACATCTCTTTTACTGTACTGCTGAACTGTGGAGGGCCTGTACTTCATAATTCTGTTTTTTTTTTGTTATTGTTGAGGAGTATCAGACAGTTGCCCCCTCTCTCTCTCCATTTCTGCAGGATGCCTCTCACTTCAAGCAGAAGTATCTTCTGGACTTCAGTGGTCTCAGCCTGAACCTCTTCTGGAACTTCTACAGTAAACTCAGGGAGATGTGAGTAGCAGTTCTGTCACTGCAGGGTTTTTTTTTTGTATCCACACACTCAATACAGCCATTAGTGCAGCACTAATTACCATTTAGCATGATCAGGCTCATTGATCAGTAAGTGGGACACGTCCAGACATATTAAGGTCTCACCTGTAATCGAGCATACGTCTTTGTCTCAGTGAGGGAGAGGAGGTGTTGAAGAGCAGAGTTCTGCTGCTCCAATTGATGCAGAACTGTTTCCCCATGCTGCCCAACCCACTGGAGCCCCGCGGCCTAGAGGAGAGCAGAGGGCCAGATGAGAGAGCCACGGCAGCTGCTTGTCCATCCACGTCCAGCAGTGCAGAGCCTCTGTCGGACTCTGTTAGGGCTGTCTGGGAACTCTACACTCACCTCTGCCACAGTAAGAACCTGTCACCCTTCAGACTGTAGTAAAAAGGATTTGGTTGAATGGTTGAATTTAGTTAAACGATTACATTTCTCTGTAGAGATTCCTTGGACAGTAGTGGCCTCCCCGTGAATCCACGTAGCAATAATATTTGTGATGTCTGTGTTTCAGTTGTGGATGGCCCAGTGGGTGAGACATCAGTGGAAAAAGCTTTGCACAAGGAAACAGTCAAGGCCATTCTTAATGGAGCAGCTGTTTTCTTCCCTGATAAACACGTCAGGCGGGACAAACTCTTCCACATGATGGTGAGTTTACAAAAAGAAAGAGTTACAATAATATAATATTAATAATGATGATGTAATATAATAATATGCCTTCTTGCAGAAAAATATTACAGAAGAGGATCAGCCAGAGTCAGTGAAGGTGACGTTTGAATCACTTTGTAATTACTTCAGGTAAGCATACTGTAGATATACAAACACATATTCTCGTACACATCCAGATCACAGAGGATCAGCAACAGCTGTGTTTTCTCTGTGTGCAGTGACCAGGATCCAAGTGGCCTTCTCCTGCTCCCACCCAAGGGAGCTCCCTCAGACTTTGACATCAGCCCCATACTGTCAGTCATGGAGACGCTGCTGCTGGTGGCAACAAGAGAGGTGAGACCTCTGTCAAACACATAATGTCTCCACTGTTTCATTATGTAATTGATCAAGAGCACTCTTCATCTGAAATCATGTTTCTATTTGCTTTTCTGATGTTCCTCCCCTCCTCTCTTCCTCTCAGTGTGAGGTCATGATGGTGGATGAGAGTAGTGGAGCCAGCAGGACAGTGTTGCTGTCCTTGTTCTGGGCTCTGCAGGGTAGCCTGGTCTCCTGGTGCTACCTGCAGCTCAAAGGAGGAGCCTCCACCGCTATCGCTATGGAGCTGGCCAGAGACATCCTACTGAAATGTGAGATGCAGTGACAATGTTGCATTGCTGACACAAATGACCTTCTTACAGCATCCTATTTTCAGGGTTAGATTCTATGTTTGTAAGAGCACGCATCCTGGTGCTGGTTAGTCCAATGTGATAACCAACAGATCGAAGAATGTCCGAATAAGCTGTATAATGGTTCAGTACGAACACTGACACTGAGTAGAATTCATAGTTGAGGATATGCTTTGTTTATTATCTTTACCAGATGTGGATCAGTTCCTGGGAAGTATCAAAGCTATCCTTGGTTCCCTGCTGAAGAGCTACACTGGTGCTGAAATTACCGACAAACTAGGCAGCTCCATCCTTGCCACAGTCTTCAGACAACTGGTAATACACCCTTGTCTCATGATTTTGAATTGCCGTCCCGCACAGTTTTTGAGTTGACTGTGCTGAATGATGTAATATTTGTTCTGGTCCTGGCAGATGATTTTACTCCTGGAGCTGTGCTCTTTGGACATCCCTCACAGTGTGCTGCTGAAGAGCTTTTCCTCTCTGGTCGAGCTACTCAAAAGCCTATCCAGTGATACTGGAGACATCTTTTCTAAGGTCAGTCCAGTCTGCCCTTATACCGTAGTGTACCAGAATGTAAACACTATATCATCCCACTGTATGAGTGTGAACAGAGAGGTGAAAATGCAGACCAGTATTTGGGCCATGGATGAAGTAACACTACTGTAACCAGTGGTGGTAGAAGTACTCAAATCCTTTACTTTAAAGTAAAAGTAGCAATACTGCAATATAAAAACACTCCATTATAAGTTAAAGAAAATGCCATTCCAGTAAAAGTATGCTAGTATTATTAACAAAATGTACTTCATATCATAAGTAAGCATTTTACGGCTGCAGTTGAATGTTTTATATATTTATTGGATAGTTTAATCTATAACGGTGCATCATATTTTATAAACTCATCATATGTTTTGCATGTAGAATCTTAATAATCTGCAAAGTAACTGCAGCAGTCAGATAAATGTAATGGAGTAAAAAGTACAATATTTGCCTCTGAGATGTAGTAGAGTAGAAGTAAGAAGTAGCATAAAATGGAAATACTCAAGTAAAATATAAGTAATTTGTATTTAAGCACAGTACTTGGGTAAATGTGCTTGGTCACATTCCACCATTGACTGTAACTAACATGTATTGCACAACATGTCACTGTTAGGTGGATCAGGAGAGCTGGCACCAGCCCCAGCAGCCAGTGGTGCTCAGGACCTGGAACAAGGAGTCCCCTCACAACTACGAGAATAGCCGCCATGAGACCAGCATCTTTGCCTGCCCTGGTGCTACCTCCTTTGAGGTGGAGTTTGACGAGCGCTGTGAGACAGAGAAGAGGTGACTGACGGAACACATTAGATATTCAGATGTCTTTTTTTTTATTTTTTTTTTATCCTTAGTGAGCATTTTTATAACCCGTCATCTATGCTCTTGATATTCACAGATACGATTACCTAGAGTTCACAGATTCTAGAGGTGGCAAGGTCCGCTATGACATGAAGGTTGGAACTGAGAAGTGGCCAAAGGTAGGATACGGGAAACCGTTCAGTTGACTCCATATGAAACACTGTTGTTGCTTAATTCCTTCACACACACCTGTCGCTTCTCTTTGCTCCTACAGAAGGTGACGTTCGACGCTGGCCCTCAACTTCAGTTCCTCTTCCACTCTGATAGCAGTAATAACGAGTGGGGTTACAAGTTCACTGTGACAGCCATGGGCCTGCCTGATATCACCATTTCTTGGATGTCAGACCTGCAGCTGCTGGTGGCTCGCCTGATGGGTCGTCTTGCTTCCAGAACCCTCGCCTTGAAATCCCCTCACGGTGAGACTGTCCTCCAAAACCTTTATCGAACAAAGGTTTACCAGAGAAAAGTTTGCTTCAGAATTACAACATATTGGAGCATTTTTTTAGACCCTCTGTGATTGATTGAAATGCTGATATTTGTGGGTTGCTGTCTATTCCAGAGATACGCACTGTTAAGGAGCTTCCACCAGGGAAAATGTCCCATGTTCAGTCTTCTCCTTTATGGAAACCCATTCTGCGACACGGATTGTGTGAAACAAGAGACACGAATTGGACTAAAACACTCACAGAACAGGTATGGTCAAATCTGCAGTATGGAGAAGTTCCATTCTCAGGTTTATGTGATTCCATTGCTTTTTGACCTCAGCAGCTAGGTGGTGCTCTAATACTATGTTGTTTTCTGTGTGGTAGACAAATACATGGACTCTCGATGAGTTGATGAGCTTCCTGGAGGAGTTTGCCCGTTGGAACCCGTCCCAGGAACCGGACAGTAGAACAGAGCTGATGAGGACCCTCATGCAGTCCTGCAGAAAACAGCCAGTGAGGAATGAGATTGCCACAGGGTCAAAGACAGACCAAGCTGTGAATGCCATTTGGGCAGCCATGGTATACCACACCCCAGCCCTCAACCATGCCCTGAAGACCTATGGTAATGCTTGGCTAGAATCAGTAGCCATAGAGCCAAAGCTGTTCTATTTATTCAGGTTCTTGCTGTGTTTTATTATGGTAATTCTGCATGGTTGATTAACTTGGTTGATTTCTCCCTTCTGTTTTGTCGTTGTATGAGTAGTTAATCATGACTGCAAGTCCTGTCTTAGTGAGGAGTTTGTGCAGGTGTATTCATTGGCGGACAGCATCAGGACATGGATGGTGAGTCTTACTGACAGGATTCATCTTTGTTGAGTCTGCTGCTGAGTTTATATATGATCATGTTGCTCAACTATTATGCTGATGAAGTCTTGTTCCACTGTCAGTTGGAGATGAAGCAGAGATACCTTGTTGGCAAAATGAATGTTTCTGACGAGAAGGAAGGGGGTCATGATGAGGTTACCATGGAGACACTAGGTGAGGACTCCATCTAATGTCAAGCCAAATTAAAATAAACCCTTTCTTTTTTGTTTATCAACTGTTATCTCTTTAATATTGTTTTGCTGACTTGTGTTAATTTCTTTCTCTCTAGCTGAGATGTGCATTGAGAAGAGCCTCTTGCTCTTCAGATTTACTCCTTGTGGAGTGCCGTGCCAGGACAGTGACTCTTCCAAAGCTGCAGAGGGCAGCAGTGCTCCACTCCTCCTCCGCTCAGGTTCGATCTCAGAAGGGGACTTCCAGGCCAGCTCCTCTCTGGGACCTCAGACTGCAGGGTCTGAGGAGGGCGGTGAGGCCAAGGCAGGACAGAGCCAGGCCTCCGGTGCTCAAGCCCAAAACTCATCATCCTGTGGTCCCGGCAGGCGAGGCCACAGAGGCTCCACAGAGAGCCTCTCCTCCCAGCAAGGGGAACCGGCCTCACCCTCTGCCTTCCCCCGTAAAGCCCCATTCAGTCGGGCACGCCTACGACTCCTGTCCTGTCGATCTATCGAAGAGCCCCGCATGACCCCCTCTGTCAAGGATCGCTACCCAATACTTAAACACATCCTGAACTTCATAAGGGACCAGGCTCTCACAACAGCAAGGTGACTGATCTCCAGTCTTCTGCTTTGCATTTTCATTTTTGTAATTGCATCATACGGAGTGAAGTAATCCATTTCTTCCTCCTGTAGTATTCTGCAGACCCTGTCCCTGAGCAAAGCCCAGGCTCTGAGTGTGTGCAAGGTCCTGGAGATGGTTCAGCAGTGTTTACATTCCCTGGGAAAGCCACACCTCTTCCAAGCCCCCTGCATCCTGTTCCTGCAGGAGCTGCTGGCGTGCCAGAAAGACTTCACCAGGTACATGTGTTGAAAAGGTGGAACAACAGTAAATTGTACATGTTGTATCTTAATATTAAAGTCTTGCACAGTTCAGTAAATATTTGTGATTTTAAACAACAGTGTCCCGAAGTTTAGAGTTATTACACCAGAACAGTTTAGTCTCATAGACGCTGAACAGAGAGGGGTCGTAGTTATGCTAAAATAGATTGCTGTGACCTCTATTCATGTTAGTATTGGATTTATGTCTCTTGGGAGCTTGTTAGTATTCACCAATATCAATTTGACGATTCAAGACACACGAGTAGCAGGCATATTTTGAGAAGGCAATACAATTTGTGCAAAAAAAAAAGCTGTAAAGTAGAATTCCACTCAGATTTTATTTGCTTTGTCTTTTCCAGTTATTTCTCTCAGTTGTCAGACAGCGGGCAGAAGCTAGGAGAGGAGGTGAGGCGTTCCTACCATCAGTTGGTGCTCATGCTGGTGGAGGCAGTACAAGGCTTCAGCAACCTCAATGAGAAGTAAGCTCTTATCCTTGTATATCACCATGTTCACACATAAAAAAAAGTGCTTGCAGCAGTGATTAGTGTAATCCCAAGTGTGTGTGCAGTGGTGTAACCTGTTCCTCATCACTGTTCTCCAGAGCCCTGCTGCCAGCCCTGTCATGTGTGCAGACCTGCTTGTTGCACCTTCTAGACATGAGCTGGGAGGTACATGACCTTCCTCTCTTCCTGAAGATCAAGCTTCCTGATCTCTTGCTCAGCATGTCCCAGGAGAACATCAGTGTTCATGACATTGCCATCAGGTAATATTAGACTCATCTCAGAAGGCACCGCACAGTGGAAATGAAACGCTTTTCCTATTGATGACAATTACTAAGGCTAGCAAAAGACACCACTTTCATATGTGTGGACATGTGTATGATAGATTCTTTCTATGGTTTCGATTCATCTTTAGTCAATGGACGGAGGAGGATGAAATCTCAGACTACAAGAAGAACCAGGAGTGGATGGATGAGTGTATGGACGGGATGTTTGAGAAGTGGTACGACAAAATTGATGAAGAGGACTCCATGGAGGACAGGAGAAAGGTACATAAAACACAGTGCATAAAAGACATAAAAAAGCAATAATAAGCAAACAAGGAAAATTGTCTCATGTCTGAGCTGTCTGGGGAAACAAATGATACTCGATGCTTAACCTGACAGCCCCTCGATATAGTTAAGACGACCTGCAGCCTTATAGCCTGCCATTTAGAAAAGGTGTTGGTGTAATATCAACGGATAAGACTAACATCTGTCATCAAGGTCATAACAAGACGAAACAACAAGTCTAGTCAAGTCTAAGTCAGCCATACGAGCAGCTGTGTGAGGCTTTACTTGAGCACAACAGTTCTTTGGCCCTGTTCAGACCTGTTATTAATATGCGTCCTGGGTGACCCTTTTGCGAAGACCAAATAGGTTGTTGTTTTTAACCTGAATTTGATGAATTTACTGTTTATCAGACCACAAATGAGACAAGAATTAGGTTGGAAAACAATAGACGCCGCCTCACTCATTACTTAAAAACACAACTTTATAACTTCATTCAGTGATTTTGGTGAAACTCATCATTTTATTTTATGGAGAAAATATTTTCTGGTTTTTCTCTCTGATGTCCTCCAGCTGCCCTGCCTCAACTCTCTGTTACTTGAGGCAGAGCAGTTGAGGTGCATTCACGTCTGGTATTAGAGCTGTCCACTTGTGATCGGACCACCCAGGACGGATTTCAATACCAGGTCTGAACGGGGCCTTTGAGCTACATGCTAACATTAGCATGCTAACATGCGCACACTGACAATGCAAATGTGCTGATATTTAGCAGGTATAATGTTTACTATGTTCACCATCTAAGTGTAGCGTGTTAGCGCCACATCACACAAAAGCATCACATTAAAATTGTGTTTAAAATCATCCCATTGAAAAAAGTGAATAGACAAACACATAAACACAATAATGACTGAGGTAGATGCTGCAATGATATGACCCAATCCAAAATTTAAAAAAAACTGTCTTTAAGGCTGTTTGTGTGTGATGAGGTTTAACAAGCTGCAGGTGAGTAAATATTTCTGTCGATGATTGAGCTGTTTGATGATGATAATGCTGTGTGCTTTAAATCATCTACCTGGTCCTATCCACAGATGCACATGTTCATCGCACGCTATTGTGACCTGCTCAACGTTGTGATATCCTGCGACGGCTGTGAGAGGATGGCGCCTTGGCACCGCTACCGATGCCTTCAGTGCATGGATATGGACCTCTGCAAGACCTGCTTCCTCAGTGAGCCCATACACTCACACAGTCACACAGGAGTTATCTGTCAGCCCAGAGTGTAGAGAAACAGGGTCATTGCACCAAGCACATTAGAGCAAACCTAAATGTGGTTGTGTGTGTTTTGAACCAGGTGGGGCCAAGCCTGAGGGCCATGAGGATGACCATGAGATGGTGAACATGGAATACGCCTGTGACCATTGCCAGGGGCTCATTGTTGGCAGTAGGATCAACTGCAACGTCTGTGAAGACTTTGACCTGTGCTTCGGTTGTTACAATGCAAAGAAGTATCCTGACAGGTGACACATTGAATCTTTTGCTGTTAAAACACATTTACTTTTTAGTGGTTTACCTCCGAGTTGTTAACTGAATTATTTTTTTAACGTTCCCATCTCTAGCCACCTGCCCACCCATCGGATCACAGTGTACCCCATGGTGACCATACGAATCAGTGACCGTCACCGTTTGATCCAGCCCTACATCCACAACTACTCCTGGCTACTGTTTGCTGCTTTGGCCCTCTACACGTCAGAACTGAACAGTGAGAAGCAGATGGAGGGAGAGCCTTTGGACAGCAACACCTTGAGCCAGGCCTCAGCCCTGCAGACGTGCTGCTCCCAGCTCATCACCGATTGCTTGCTCAAGGGGCAGACTGGCAAAGGTAAGTCCAACCAGATTTTCTTTTTAAAGGAGTAGGTCGACATTTTGGGAAATAAGCTAGTTTGCTTTCTTGCTGAGACTTGAGATGAGAGGATCAATACGACTGTATGCTAAATATGAAGCTAGAGCCAGCAGCTGGTTATCTTAGCTTAACATATAGACTAGAAGCAGGGGGAAACAGCTAGCATGGCTCTGTACAAAATCAATTTAAAAAAGGAATATAAGTTTCCTTTATCCATTCATTTTTCACACATGTTTTGATGAAATTGAGTTAAACAATACATATTATCAATATAATATTTTCAAAATGACTGGATTGTTAAGCAGAGTGCTTCATTATTATTAGTATCTCTGATTTTTCTCACCTGTATTTTTATGTTTTGTCCTTTTTATGGCAAACCTTTCTATGCCGTCCTCCACGTAGGTCTACGTTCCTCAGCCTTGCTCGCTCTGCTGTCGTCCAATGAATCGGCTTCTGATAGTGAGCTGTGTCCAGTCTCTCCAGAGTCCTCTCAGGAGCTCAGTACAGCCACTGACACCTCCTCTCTCCCAGGCAGCACTGCAGCAATCTGCTCCCCATCATCTCCCAAGGACAAGGTGAGGAACAGAAGTCATGTTATAGGATAATATGAAGATTAATACATTTATTAATTTTAACACAACACAAAAAACCCCAAATTGAGCAGATATTTGTACCATACACATCTGTAAATATTGAGTTGAGTAGTGTGTGGATCAGCAGGTCACATTGTTAGATTCACAGAAAAACATGTCTGGAAATATTCTAGTTGATGCACAAAAATAGGTAGAGTCACATACACGTAGTCAATAATGAAGATAATAAAGTATTAAGTACTCTAACAGTTGAATAACACTGAATTGTTGTTATCCTCTCACCACTAGAGTAAACAGTCAATTAAGGAGAAAAAGGCAAAGGAGGTGGGCTCTCCTCCCCCTGCTCCTTCAGAGGTGTTGTCCCCTCCAAGCACTGGAGAGGGGGAGAAAAGGAAGCTGGTTACCCAAGACACCCTGGACTCCCCCAGCCTCAGCCAGACGCCTTCTTTGTCCAGTGAGGACCCCCTCTCTCCTGTGGTCCGACGTAAGTAGTGAGATTACCTCCACCAGGCTAGTTAGTTACTATCTCTTAGCTGTCTGGATCAACCGTGTATGTTTGTTTGTTTGTTTTTTTTACCATTCTCAGCTTCAGAGTCTGGTCCAGGAACTGTCAACTCTCCAGCATCTGACGTTGTCAAGGAGACAGATGAGAGGTTGCCCCAGGTTCCCCTTCAGGAGCATGTGTTTTCAGAGTGCTCCAGAGAGAGGATTCTGGGACTTCTAGCAGCCATGCTGCCACCAGCCAAACCAGTATGTGAAACCAACCAACCAAAGATCGATACCTCATGTCTTTGTGTTAAATATGAAGCTTAAGTCTGAGAAACAGCTAGCCAGACTGTCCAAAGGTAACAAAATCCACCTATCAGCACCCTATAGCTCACTAATTAATACATTACATCTTGTTTGCTTAATCTGTACAAGAATGTTTTACGGTGAGTTTAGTACAGGACTATTTCTTGTCCAGGTGCTGGTTTCCTTGAGTCTTTTTGTCACCTTGAGGTCACCGCTCTTAGCCAAGAAATAGCCCCACACATAACCCCCCATAAAACCACAAAGTGTAATTTTTACAGATTAAATTGACAAGATATACCTTGTTATTTAGTGAGCTTTAGAGATCCTGCTAGGCAGATTTTGTTACCTTTGGACAGAGCCAGGCTAGCTGTTTCCAGTCTTTATGCTAAGCTAAGCTATCCAACTGCTGGCTCTATCTTTATATTTAATGGACAGATGTGAATCAGTGGTATCAATCTTTAACGTACAAATGAAAGAAACACACATACAAATCTTTCACATCATTTCACATCGTCTTTCTTGTGTCCTCAGGGCAGCACCCTGTCTCTGCCCAGTCTGAGCTCCATCCTGCCCCAGCTTTTCAGGGCAGTCATTTCCAATGCTGGCTCTCTCAACGAGACCTACCACCTCATCCTGGGACTACTGGGTCAGCTTCTGCTCCGAATCCCTCCGATGGAGGCCGACACTGCTGTCACAGAGGCCCTGGCTGACAAATACGAGTTGCTAACACAAGGAGAGGCAGCCACTTCAGACACCCAGGGTTGGAAGACCATCCAGCTGCTTTTCAGCCTAGGGGCCGTCTGTTTAGACAGGTAAAAGGAGGAAAACCTGTTAATACCAGGGAAGTGAATTATTATTGCAGTTTATAGATCCATATTCTTGACGACACAGCTCCAGATATTATTTATACTACAAGAATATAGCTAATCCAGAAAAAAACGTGAGATATTTTTCTAACCATGATAAAGACAGATGAAAATAAAATGATTTTACATGCTCTTACCTATTTTACTAAATGGGTCCAATTTTTTTTAAGATGTTTGTGCCATTGTTTGTATGCTCTTGATAAACATTGAAGAAATTTGCCACTCGTCAGCTGTTATTGTTGATTTTAGATGTGAATAACCTCACAGTCTCTTCTTCCACTGTGTTTTGCAGTCGTATTGGTCTGGATTGGGCGTGCACAGTGGCAGATGTTTTGCACAGTCTGAATGCGTGTCCTGAGTGGAGCACAGTCATCGCTGCCTTCACTGACCATTGTATTCAGCAGCTGCCAAAAACTCTCAAACGCACCAACCTCTTCACCCTGCTGGTGCTGGTGGGCTTCCCTGAGGTAGGTAGAATACATACCACTGTATAGGCTGGTACACTGTGCTCCCTGACTTTCTAAGCTCAGCCGTGACTCCTCGGTGTGTCCATCAGGTGCTTTGTGTGGGCACCCAGACTGTGTTTATCGACAACGCCAATGAACAGCACAACATGATCTTGCTCAAACACTTCACGGAAAAGAACCATGCTGCAGTGGTGGATGTTAAGACACGCAAGAGGAAAACAGGTTAGAGCAGTTGTAGCATGACTAACAGCTTTGCCAGTGATTCGACATTAAAATGGAATTAACCCTCTGTGTGCTTTCTCCTCGTTCTAGTGAAGGACTACCAACTCATCCAGTCTCAGGATTCTACCACAGTCGGTCTCCCAGGGCAGTCAGAGGGCCAGGGCTCCCCAAAGACCCTGCTTAGCCGCTACCTGAGCAATTTCTCCTCTATCATCAGCCACCTGCTGCAGACCAGCCAGGACAATGGCTCTCCTGATGCTGTGGAGGCATCCTGGGTTCTCTCCTTGGCCCTTAAAGGCCTCTACAATACACTCAAGGTACCTGCCCTGATCTAGGAATCTGCTAAATTTGAGATGTGGTTGGCTATTTCTGGAACTTATGATAATATAGAAGTATCCAAGAGGTGGTTCTCTCACTCTTATTTTGTCCTCTTGTGTAGAAACATGGAGTAGAACATGCTCAGGAGGACATCCAGCAGTCAGGACTGACCCAGCTGCTGGTGAGGAAGTGCAGCAAAGGGACGGGCTTCAGCAAGCTGTGGTTGCTGCGAGATCTAGAGATTCTCTCCATCATGCTCTACTCCTCCAAGAGGGAGATCCATTCCATGGCCCAAGACCCAGAGCGAGACCAAAGAGAGCAGGACAAGGAGCATGACTCTGACCACTCCAGCTGCTGCGCCGACGACACTGACGTCAACAAGCCCGACCCCTTAGAGGGTCTCGATGAGGAGACAAAGATTTGCTTCCAGGTGATGAGGGATACTATTCATAACACATGCAGCAAAATATAGTATGATGTAATAACCTGAAGTCGCTTTTTGTCGATGCAGATCACCCACGATGCCTTAAACGCCCCTCTGCCCATCCTGCGAGCCATGTATGAGTTGCAGATGAAGAGAACTGACTCCTTCTTCCTGGAGGTGCAGAAGAGGTCGGCGTCATTTCTTTTTAATTTACTATTTTTATGTGATCCACCATGGTAAAGGTCATATTTTACAATGTAACGCTGCCTCTCTGTTATGTGTTGTGCCTTTGTGTTATTTTCAGATTTGATGGAGAAGAAATAAAGACAGATGAGACGATTCGTTCGCTGGCTCAGAAGTGGCAACCCATGAGGCGGCCCCGCTCTGAGGAGAGGAACACCAAGGCCGTGGACACTGATATGATTGTGGTGTCATGCGTGGTGAGTTGTTTAAAATTGTAACCTGAAATAGCATATTTTATTATGAACTGCCAACAACATTACATGGAGGTCTTGGGATGTCAAAAGGCACTACTTAGAAGTGACTGTTTGGCACGTTACCAGTATTAACATGACTAACTATGACGAGAAGAGATAAAATACCTTGAGAAAAAGTTTGGAGGTATTCTGACATATATCCCCATCATCGCCCTCCTCCCACAGTCTAAACCCAGTCACTGTGAAAAGGCCACAGAGGAGATCAACGTAGTGGCCCAGAAGCTCATCACGAATTCAGAGAGCGACTTACAGCTCAGCTACGCCAAACAGAGGCGCACCAAAAGTTCAGCTCTCTTGCACAAGGAACTGGACGTGCGCAGCAATCGGGCAGTTCGTCAATACCTGGTGAAGGTCAACCAGGCCATCGCCACACTGTACGCCCGTCACGTGCTGGCCTCACTGCTGGCCGACTGGCCTGCAGAGGCAGCGCTGAGCGAGGAGGCGCTGGAGCTGAACGGTGCCTCACACATGGCCTACATCCTGGACATGTTAATGCAGCTGGAGGAGAAGCCGCTCTGGGAGAAGGTAGGCTGAAGGAGAATGTGGAGTTTGTGTTGTGTTCACATACAGTAGGTAAATGAGTTTGCCTTGTGCGTAAAGGGTACAACATGTGATTTCCACACATGATGCATTACAGTTGATTAATTGTGATATTCCATTAATGATCAGATTCTCCAGAGGGTGCTGAAGGGTTGCAGCCAGAGCATGCTGTGCAGTCTGTCTCTCACTGCCTGCCAGTTCATGGAGGAGCCAGGTATGGCCGTGCAGGCCAGGGAGTCCAAACACCCGTATGACAACAACACCAACTTTGAGGTGGGTAAACTCAAAATTACTTAACAGCCATAACTGTTTTTAAGAAGTTTAACATGTGCTCAGTTTCAACCTTTGAGCTGGTCACAAAATGTATGTTGTTTAACCTAAGTCGAACTAAAGACTGAGCTGGCTATTGGTACAGATCCATATTTGAAAAGGAGAGTGCGTGCCATTATGTTTTCGTATTTTGAACTCTCCATTCTCTCCTATACTGTCTGCTTTTTTCAGTTCAGTCTGAAGACTCTATTGTGTTCATCTGTTCTCTCTTCAGGACAAGGTGCACATCCCTGGGGCCATCTACCTGTCAGTAAAATTCGACTCCCGCTGCTACACAGAGGAAGGCTGTGACGAGCTCATCCTGTCCAGCAGCAGTGATTTCGTCCAGGATGTCCACAACTTCAGTGGCTCTCCTCAGAAATGGTCCGACTTTGAGATTCCCGGTGAGGAATATTTTAAAAAGCAGTTTATTCCTTTTCCGCTCTGTGTGTGCAAATTTCAGATAGTTCGACTACTGTGTCTAAATCATGTTCATCAACATGTGTCTTGTGTGGGTTTCTCTCAGGAGACACCCTGTACTACAGGTTTATGTCAGACATGAGCAACACAGAGTGGGGCTACAAGTTCATAGTTACAGGAGGCCACAGAGGACGTTTCCAGACAGGTACTTTACATTAGAACAGATACACACTCCTTTTACAAACCTGTGCTAACCTGCTTCATTTGGTAGAGAACAGCTCTGCAAACTACTTAGTAAAATACAGATCAACCTACTTTTGTTTGTCTCTAATCAGGTTTTGAGATACTGAAGCAAATGTTAGCAGATGACCAAGTGCTCAGTCACCTGCCACTGGCTGACATCTGGGAGTGGCAGGTGGGCGTGGCCTGTCGCCAGACTGGGAACCAGCGACTCAAAGCCATTCACTTGTTGCTCCGCCTCCTGCAGTGTCAGTCCCAGACGTAAGAGTTCAGCCTTGCTTATACGTTTCTGTCTCTTTCCTTCTAATTCCCTTCAGTGCTTCTCACACTTTTTCTGTTGTCAGTGAATCCTTTTAAAACTTCAGGCTTGTATTATCATGTATAGACACTCAAAGTAAGATGCCCAACTTTTCACTTGGGCATAAGGCCCATCCACCTGTACCTAAGAACTGCTCATTTTGGTAAGGGAACCCAGTGTACATTTTTACCCCTGCAGTGTTTTCCCTGGGTGCAGGACTGCACCTCCACACAGGGTTTGCATAAAAGCCCTCATAAGTCCCTCATGGTAGACTCCACGGAACTGAGGTAAAGGATGTGTTTAGGAATTTGCATATGTGCCGACTGACTCAGCCTCTGTCTGGTCACAATAACATCACAATTTATGAAAAGACAGCACTCACACAGACAGCAAACACATTGTTAAAGCTGAAATCTAGGCATTGCGGCATCCTTTAACCAAACTTTAAGGTCCCCCTCAACTCAAAAATGTGTTTTGCTCATGTGCCACAGTGCCGCAGAATGATGTATGTGACACTAGAAGGCTGTTTTCACGTACATGTCTTGAAGGGGGAAAGTTTCTCTGTGCTCACCTTTTTAAATCTGAGTTTAAGACATGGGCATACCAGCATAATTTTGTGACATCACAACTAGTTTGGAAGCCAATCGTGGTCCAGATCAGTTGCAAAGTGAGAAGGTTCAGATTGTGTTTTCAGTTTTTAACACCGTCACATTTAACTTCCATCGTCTGTTAACGGTTTAGGTCACAGAATTTTAAGTTCTATAATTAGATGCTTGAAATGCACCTTGGGAGTTGTAGTCGTGTCAAAGTTTTTATCTTCTGTATCTTTGACTTCTCATCAAAGAACCAGATATTTTCTTAATCGTTTGTACTGATGCTTTAACTGGGAGAGTTTCATGCTGTAGAAGCACGTGGGGAAACTGAATGAGACTTTTTCTTCCAGAAGGGGCAAAATAACTCTTCCCACTTTGCAACTTTATATGCACCTTGATGTGATGTGGAATCTTGAAGCCTTGAATGGACTTTTCTGTGAAGTAGTAGGCATCTTGTGTCAGGTAGTTAAACTTTTGAAAATAAAAAATATTTGCAAATTCATAGATTCTGGATTTTTCGCAGAGGGAAAAGTTTTTTTTGTGTAAAAACCATATCAGACTCAAATTATCATTATTCCAAGCATCTTAAAACACATCTGGAGGGGATCTTTAATTGCCATTGTCCGCAAGGACACACAAGAGCTGACCAACCAGGACACTGCAATCATTTCAGTACATTTCTCTGTAGAAGAGTACAGAGAACCTTACCGTTTATGGCTGGTGGAAGTTACAAGGTTACACTACCTAAGTCATAATAAACGTATGACGAAGCTCTTGTTTGTTCCTTTGTCAGCCACAGCTCTTTTCTCATGCAACTCTTTATTTTCCTGTTCTGCCTGTGTACATGTGTTTGTTTGTCTAAATATCGACTTGTGTGCACTCCAGAGCCTGTGAGCTGATGCTGCTGCGACCTCTGTGGCAGCTCTTTATGTCCATGGAAAACAGCCTGAGCCAGGATCCCACCAGTATCACTGTGCTGCTGCCTCTTCACAGAGCCCTCACTGAACTCTTCTTCATCGCAGAGGCCCGTGCCATCGTGAGTGATGCACATACACACACACACACGTATTCAGGCCACATCTAGTACTGTATAGGTGTTGTTGTTAAGAATGGAGGTGTGGCTAAGTGACATTTTATGTATTTGTTTAGTTGTGTTGGTTGTTTTTGCTATGATGACAGCATTGTTGACTTTGCAGGTTAAATATAGAATAGATTCAAAAAGGTTGAGAGTGTAGAAACCATGTTTCAGTCTGCCTTTCTCTTTTGGTTTGATAATATTCAGAATGAGGCTATTTGAATTGAGTGATGAGAGTAAAATTCACTCCTCAATTTTATTCTTTACCTCTGTCTTCCCCCCTCTCTCCGTCTATATCTGTCTCTCTGTGAGATGAGCGTGTTTTTCCTCCACCCACCTGTTCTCTGCTGGGCTCGGGGCCAAAGCCCGGCCCTGCCATCTGCCAGACAGCACAGTGCCACTCTGGCTCCCTGCAGACTGCTTGAGAGAGGAAGAGATGCTATCCATTTTGTGATGCGTATGGGCGCTCTCTCTCTGTCTCTCAATTGTCTTGAATTATTGATTAAGAGAATTCTCAAGGATTATGAGCACGCCGTCAGCCAGGAGTTTCCCATCCGTAGATGCAATTGAACCAGGCAGTCCCAGAAAAACACTACCTTTCCTGTTCCCTTCAGGCCTGTTCGGTGAGGCCGGAGGCTGCTGATCTGACAATAAAATTACATCAGTTGACATTCAGGATGGATTCTGTGCTCCCATCTGCACCAACTGAATGTCGTTTCATGTGAGGGAGAATGAGATGCTCAAGTGGAGCAGTATGTGTCGAAAAACACCAGGGGGCAGTAGCAGTACTCAGCAATTTTGCCTGGGATGCCCATCCTGGACACTCGCACAGTGTTGTGTTAGCAATGATGGACCTGTGCCTCCATCCAGCAGAGCATCATCACAGAGCATGACCTGACTTTTATCACCACAAATATGTGTGTGCTGCAGTGGTTCACCTACACCTCCTCATCCACAGCTTGAAGTAGCATAAGATGGCGGCCTTAGCATGGATGGAACTGTATTGAAAGGGAGGTTGAGCTTCAACAATGGGATTCTCAGTGGAGTGCTAGACCTAAAATCCAATATTCCGAACCATGTACGAAAAGGTAGCTCATCTCAAATGTCCAGGTCATCAAAACGCTCTGATGAAGCGTTTTTCTATTGTGATGTGAGCCAGATAATCAAGTGAAATGTGAGTACTTTTTTCTCCTGGACCAGGAAATTTGAGATGTGCTACCTATTCGTACATTTTTGGAACATGGATGGAATTGTTTGTGGTAGGGAGTGTTTTACACAAGGGCCCCCACAGTGGTTGTTTCAGACTTCCCCCATCTGAGTTTTGACTCAGAGCATGCTCCAGATAAAACAGTGAAATACCTTGTGTTGGTTTAAAAAAAACAAACAAACACCACCTGCTACCTCTTGTGGCAGCTGTCACAGTGAGTGGTGGTGGGTGTTGCGCTCGGTTCAGGATGTGGCTCAAAGTGTAACGAGAAATTTCAAAAAGTGGCTGTCAGTTGAAGCTGAATAAAGCCAGTGAATGGGATTCTTAATTGGGTTACACAGGCGACAACTTGGCTAATATGTACCATCTAGACAGTTTCAAGTGAAACTGATACTGCTGCTAAGGCTAATATACCATAGAGGGGAAAAGTCACTATTAAAAATATATCCTGAAATGGAGGTAGGTCTGTGGGGATCAGTGCTCTACCTACAACACGGTGCACCATCTGTCACCATCCTCCTAAAAAGTAAGGATTAGTGTGGACTAGGGCTGGTGGCCCTCATGTCTTGTTGACATATGAGCTTAACTGCAGTGATGACATACAGCCGAGTTCCACAGCTCCATGTTGACTCTACTGTAAAATCATGGGAAGCTAAAAAAGTGGCTGGTCACGTCATGGAGTCCTCTGTGGCCATATTAGGTCTGAGCCCAGGAGCAGCTTATTTTTAAAGTTTTAGTGGCCAGTGCTGTTCATGTTTCAGCATCAGTCCTGGTTCTTTGTGTGCGCACGGAGTTCACGGCCAGGTCCGCTGAGATTCAATGAACTCTCAATCCCAGGAAGTGGAAGTTATATTTAGGAGTCAAAATGGTATGTCATGCACTACTGACTGTACAAATCGTCCTAGGATGTTCCCCAGCATAAACATTTGGGGTGCTGCGAGATGGATGATGGACCGGGGCTCTGGACTGTGTCTCCAGCACTGTAAAAACTCAATTTGGCCGGTCTCAGCCCATTTAGCTGCTATGTAGTCTTATCTGTGTTCCCCAACTCCTCGTGCTTATGTAACCCGAGGTATGTCTCCCCCGTAGGCCTTTAGTGGAAGCTTCAGTTTGTTTATAATGTTCAATGAGTATTCCAACATTCCACAGTTCAATTTGATGCTGAGACGGAGATGAAGAGTGGTCAGGGAACCAGGCCTCATTTATACCTGAATTCATCCCTTATGTAACCTCTTAGGGTAGTCTTTCTCAGGGAGTTCCTTTTTATTCATGACAGTTATCTGGCCTGTGGTGTTATTTGTGTTTCTTTGCAAGCTGCATTTAGAAATGTGGCAGAAGACACCCCTTTTTTTAAACCAGCTTTTGATGTTTTCCAGGCACAGGGCATCCTCCAGGAGTACCTGTTAGCCATGACCACTGACGAGCAGCTCCTCAATCACACTGCAATGGTAAGACTGCATAATAACCAGTGACGACTTTTTACATCTCTGCCTTTCTAAATTCAAAGTCCTGCCCTCAGCCAGGCTATCTCTGGTCATCTTTTGATGTTTTCACTTGTGTATTACGTCCCTGCCTTTCTAAATTCAATGTGCCGCCTTCTGCCAGGCTCTCCCAGGTCATCTTTGATGTGGTCACTTGTGAATTGCTGCTTGACGTGGATGATAGTAGCTCAAAGAAGTTGTCCGTGCACCCTGAAGTGTTGTAGTGTTATGCAACTCTCTTTCTTCAACTCGCAGTGCCTTTGATTGAGCGGTCTTCAGTCGCTGTGAGTCAGCTCACGACTGGAGTCTCTTCTGCTAGTGAATCACCAAGCTGTTGACACCCAGCAGATCCCTCGCCACCCCCCCTCCCCTTGTTTTGAATATGTGTGGGCCTCACTCAGGGCTAATGTATTTGGTAATTACAGGCCATTAGCATTTGAGGCTGTGCGAGTCACGGCGTTCTCTGTACTGTGGACCCCGTAATACAGCAGAGGAGCCTGAAGGCTGTTAAGAGGAGCAGAGGAGGCGGGGTGGTGAAAAAAACATTGTGGGTGGTTCTGTTTAGCAGTTATCTAATACCTGTCAGGTTGAAAACAAAAGCATAGGTGACTTGGCAGTAGTCATAACTATTATAATAACAATGATGCAAAGTCCAAGAGTAAATTGGCCGAGGTTCACTTTCAAAGCGCTGGACAAATGTTCCAAAAGCCAAGCAAAACAAAGCGGTTTCCCTTACTGGGGACTACATTTTCTACTTCAAGTTCTCTTGAGGGCTCCAGTGGCCTGTTCTTTTTTGATGGGTTTATTATACCACAGCACAAGTTGCACAGTGTTCACAGGATCCTGTGCACTCCACTACTCCCTGGATTTTATTTATCCTGTTGTTCACTCAATTAAACACAGATGACAGTGTTAAGACATCTGTGTTTTTGATATGACATTTGAGGGAATTGCCCACTAATCACCTGACCACAAAGTACTGCCTGTGTGCCGGGGTATTACCTGGAGCTATATTAGACTTCTCAGCTCCAAGGAAATCTCTGGTGGAAATGAAAGGTTTCCTTTTTACAGCGTTCAAAAATTACAAATTTATTGGACAGCCACAGGAGTGAAAGTGCAGAGGGGAGCATTATCATTTACCTTCAGACCTGGAAATTAACACATTCAGTCTCCTCTGCGGGATAGGAAATAACAGAATGTTTTTACAGCACCTCTGAGACTAGGAGACAGCTGCTGTAACTGAGTTAACATGTATATCATGTAATGTTCATTAAGTTAAAGCTGCACTCATCAATATTTTTATATTTAACAACAGATCAAAGGGCTATTTTTATTGTGAAAGGGCTCGCCACAGAGAGTTCTCACCTGACTCTGCAGCTCCCCTCAGCTCGTCTTTCAGCACCTTGTTTTGTTTTGTTGGCTGCAGTTTTGGTTGAGTCTCACCGCTCTCGTCAACCTCATTTCCAGCCACAAGCTCTGACCTGGGGGTATACAATCCGTAATACAATCTGTACAATCTGTTAAGCACTGTGATTATTAAGTACGGTGACGTAAACTGCACAGAAGTTCTTGCATCATCTGATTAGTCACCCTCAATTCGCCTATCTATCGTCAACATGCCATGCGCAGCACAGGTGAAAAACAACACGTCTGATTTTACAAGTTCACTCTGCTCCATTTTCTCTCCCTGCTTCTATTCTTCTGCGTTTCCTTCACACACCTTTTTTCTTTTCTTTTTTTTCATTGTGTAGGCTCTGAAGAACATCGCTGCCATCAGCTTGGCCATCAATTACCCCAATAAATCTACCAAGCTACTCAACATGTCCCCTTGAGAGATCCACCGAGGGAAAGGAGAATAACCTGAAGGGGGACACATCCTGACTCAGCTGGTTCACTCTGAACAAGGAGCAGAGAGGTGAGGGAGAAAAGGCTCCCTGACCGTCCAGTGCTTTCCTTCTAACAGGACCCCCTCCACTCGGGTAACTCTCTGCAGTACTCTGGACATGAGCTGTGGAGGGGAACTCAAAGAGCACTTTCACATTTACTCACAATCCTTTTTGCCTTAGGTGAATCCAGTATATCAGCATGTGCATTCACCGGAACAGGAACAATTGCGGGGTCTTTTTGTTTTGTTTTGTTTTAAGTTTTTACTTGAAGATGCCGTGCTAAAGGACATGCAGTGTGCCAAATTTGTGACCTTCAAGGGAAAGTATATTCCTTTTTTTTCCCTGCCTTTCTTCCTCCTAAACAGCAACCACTCTGGGTTACATAGTTGATCATGGTGAAAACAGGTCACCTTGGCGACTTGAATGTCTCAGTGGACATGTAGAGCATCCTAAAAATACTGTCCAGGACAGTGGAGTCTCATTAGTCACCATGGGGAGAAAGTACTGACCTACTAGCTCATTCCAGTCCTTCCTTCCCTCCTTCTTTGGTTTTATCTCTACTTCCTTTCTTCCTACTCACCTTCTCTCCTTCTTCCTTCCTTATTTACTTCTCTCCTTTTCAGACAACAGAAGTAGATGATGGTATTTTTTAGGGCTCTTGTTGAAGGGTAGGATCAGTATATCATCATAGACATCCAAAACATAAATAAAGACCCACTTCAGAAGTGATGACAGTTTGATCGGGCTGAGCGGGATTAAGACAATACTCACAATAGCCATAGTCTTTGCATAGGATGAGAATTAACATCACATCTGAGGGAAAACTGACAATATACTTTTGCAATGCATTCCTCCATGTTATTCTATCAATCGAGTATTTTCACTTCATTGGTGGTGAATGAATGAAAGACCGTTATGATGTCAAATGATGTTCATGAAAATGAATAACAGCAAAAAAAAAAAAAAATGTCATTGTGAAACCGTGAATCTCTTAAAGGCCTTCAGTTTTATCCACTCATTTATTTATTAACGACCTTTTTTTTTTTAATCTAATGTATAATTAAGTTCAACACTTTATGAGGGTCCTGATTTATTTTTCACAGCAGTGAAAGAATTATAATATAGTGCATCACACTATCATGTCCCCACGTACCTTGTGTATCGTAATGAATACCTATAACAGAGCAACACAGATGGGCCGTGTTTCCCTCACATCTCTTCTAAAGACTTAATTGACTGTCACTGTTAAGAATTGAAGTTTATACACTGATAAACATAAATGTGTAAAATGGATACATAAACCCACTTAGTCACTCATAACACAAGAAAGTTGGACTCTTTAATACTGAATTACCTCATCTTTTGTAATTACACAGATAATTGGTGTGACGCTTCCTTAAATGTTTAATGTGACTTTCGACCACACTAATCCCACAGTTTTATTAAAGCTAAAGATCCACCTGTAGCCACGTCCACAGAGATCAGCCATGTACTTTCATGTTAAAAAAAAAAGGCATCGAGTTTTGTATGTTGTTAAATCTAAACACCAGTTTCAAAGAGAGCGACGAGCTGGGGGGTTGTTTTCCAATCATTACTGTATTCATTTCAGATGAAGAGATTGTTTTAGTTGTAGGAAGTCATGGTGGTTTATACCAAAGAAACCAATCATTGTGAGCCATGAAACATCTCTGAGAGAGCTCCTGGAAGAGTTCCTTCTCTGTTTATCACATATCAGGTAGCTACCCTGTAAGAAGCTGGAGCAGATGAAACCTTTAGACATCGTTCTGTTTTTTAGTTTCACTTTTTTTACTTTTATTTTTGAAGTGGTCCCTAGGACCGTAAAATAGCTCGGTGGTTTTGTTTACACAAACATCAGCTGCAGTGAGGAGAGAGGAAGAGATACATGGCCTCACCTATCTACGACGTGCCTATGGTTAAAAATGAAGCAATCATAATTTAACTCATGTTAGTGGAATACTTATTGATTATATTTTAAAAGAGAAATATATTGTTTCATTTGAAGTTTTTTGTAACTTTTTACTTTTAATGTTGGTTTCTTTTCGCGAGGATGCTTGATATTTGAGGCTGACTAATTTGAATGTACATATCTGTGAATATTAATTGCACAGAAAAAGGACTTTGATATCAACCCCTTACAAATATTAACTTTATTGGGCACTAACAGATGGACACTTTGATTCTGATTTTGTATGCATGGCACGTTGAAGGTAAAAAAAACTTTAAAAAAACAACGACATACTGCTTGGGTTGAGATGTGATCAATTTCTAATAAAAATAGAAATGACTTAAATACGACTTCTGCTGTCATCATTTTTCATGTGTGGGCTCCACAGAGAATTTCTGTGCAGCAAGAAATAATGTATCGATCACTCAGTCTGCATTGATTAGAGCCCACACACTCACTGCCGGCAGATAGTGCACTCAGTGATCCAGCACCATCAATGGTTCTCTTTCACGCTGCTTCGAGCCATTTTTACCTCTAAGAAAACAAGTACATCTCTTGCACTTTATCGCAGACATCCCACACATTCAGTCAAATGGCTTCATTTTTGCAACCTGAAGTCTATTTCTCTGCTGTTTGTCCAAGCAGAACATTGCTCGGCCTTCTGTTTATTCGGTCTCGTCTTGTACGCTGGTCTGCCTCTCTGCCTCCTCCATCTAACCCCTGCCTGTAGTCTGGAGTCGCGGGGACAGCGCCGATGATGGGAGTGATGATCACTGGGGTGATAATGACATCAAATGGAGGAAATATTCAATAAGCCCCCCCACACTGGAATGAGTCAGCTCTCCTGCCTCCCCTCCTCCTGCTCCTCTCCCCTGCGTCTTGGACTGTTCGCCCAGGATCCCAGTGCTCTCGTTTACCCAAGGTGAAGGTGGAGAGAAAACTAAAAGGCTTGCTGTAATGTCATGAGAGGGGCGATGCCCTGGTGAAGCTGCGTGATGCTTTGTTTAGTTTTTTTTCCTGAATGTGCATTATTGGACTGTTCAAGCAGAGCGAAAGGCAAAAAAAGAATCAATGAATCCTACTATAAATAATAAAACTTCTGCTAACTATACCAATGTTACATACTATGGAGCCACAAAGTGTTTAATAATAAATAAATAAATGATTGTAAAATAAATAGTAATATGAATAAATGGTATAACATATGTAAATGAAACAATAACTTTATTATACATTGTTGAGCTTTATTTATGTTTGGCATTTTTATTTCATGTCACTTTTCATGACAATGGTGTTGTCACCGCCCTTTCAGCCAATCATATGCCCCCTGCTCTTAAGCAAACAAGCTACTACTGCTACCAGATCTGTTAGCTCGAGCAGCAATATCAAAGGAATTCTGAATCAACTATCTAGCTGCTGCTGTAAATAAACACAGTACAAAGGCTTTAGTGGGCATTGAGGAGGCAGTGAGGGTCTAACAAAAGATGCTATTGAGTTGCATTATGGGAAATGTAGGATCGAGTGGTTTTGGAGCTTGACCCATACTACAGACTAAAAGTCAGGATATGTCCGTCTCTACAGCTTCGATCTCTTGTGAGTTTCCCAATTTGATTGAAAGTACAATGCTACATCGTTGGAGTACCCCTTTAATGGCAGCAGCTAACATTAGCTGGTTTATTCAGAGTTGATTCAGCCAAACACAGACAGGCAGTCGTTCTCTGGTTGCTCCAGCCAACAGGAGCCAGCAACACTGGCTCGTCATATATACACTGTGGGGTCCAAAAGTCTGAGACCACATTGAAAATCTCAGATGTTTTCACGTAAACCTGGAAATAATCACAAAGTTTGAGGATTCAGAAACATTTAAAAACACAAGAAGTTATGGCATGTAACGTGAAGAAGGAATATTTTGATTCTGCACTATTTTTAGGTCAGCAATCAAATTTAAGCAAATTTGTGGCATCGACCAACTTAACTCCTTCATGCAAAAGGTCAGATTTCTTTGAGTTGTCCCTTCCATCGAAGCATGCGTTCAGATGACACTCAGGTGGATTTGATCTACTCATCAGAGGTTTGCTCAAGTAACTCAGCTTGCAGCCAGTGTTCACCTGTTATAAATATGGCTGTGCCTCAAGTTTCCAGCAGATCATTGCTCACTAAGAGGGGCTTTCTCAGTGTCAAATCATGGCTAGACTAAAAGTGCATGGAACTCTAAAACACTTTGCAGAAACGGGATCAGTTGTATCCAAAGCACCATCAGGCAGACCAAAAGTGACCACACCATCAGAAGATCAATACATCAAGCTTAGTTCCCTGACAGATACAAAAAGCAACGTCATCACAGATACAGAAGTTGCTAAATAAAGAATGCAAGACTCCAATCAGCAAAAGTCCTGTCAAACGTAGGCTGTGTTGTAGTGGTCTCAGAGGACGAGTAGCAGTTTCTAAACCGCTTCTCAGAAGGTAGAAAAAGTCCTATTTACTGATGAATCCAAGTTTGAGATTTATGGCAGGAACAGAAGACGAGCAGGAGAGAGAATGATACCAAAGTGCCTCAAACCAACAGTCAAACATGGTGGTGGGAATATTCAAGTCTGGGGGTGTTTTGTCCACTCTGGAGTTGGACACCTGTACCGAATCGACTACACCCCGACCAAGGAGAAGTACCACTCCATTCAGAGGCATGCTATAAACTCTGGTTTGCATCTTGGTGGATTCATACTGCAGCAGGATAATGACCCCAAACACACCTCAAAGCTTTGCAAGAACTACTTGAAGACCAAAGACGACCAGGGAGTCCTGACTGTCATGGACTTTCCTCCACAGTCACACCTGAACTCAACCCCATTGAACATTTATGGGGACACTCGAAGACTCAGAAAACCAAACACCCTGTGACATTAAAGCAAAAGGATTTTCTGAAATTCCTGTACATTTTTCAAAGAGTCAACTTTCACGCAAATTGTGAAGCTGATATTATCATTTGTAATGAAAAAAATAGTGTTACATTCGAAACAACTGCAAAATAGAAGTATCTTGAAAAGTGGTCTCAGACTTGGACCCCACTGTGTGTGCATATATATGTATACACACACATATATATATATATGACTGTAGTGTTAACATAACTCCCACAACTAAAGTGATGTTAAAAAAACCCAAAATGATTAAATTCACAGCTTGTTTCATAAGCCCATATGCGCTGAGCACAACGGCAACATTATGTCTCAGACCTCATTTGCTTTTCATGATCATCTCCTTCAGCTGTTTACACTTATGAATCACAAACCACCATGAGCATCGAATGAATCAGATTGTTAATGATTTCCAAAATGTTGCCTGTAGCAGTAACACAGCGTCCTTCTACCCGTATCCCTAAATTTATATGCCCTCCCCCCCTTGTCTCACATCCTTTTCTTGTTAGATCATGCATTTAAATTAGGCAACTACAGTATGACTCCAGTTATTAAGGTCAGCTGAGGGACAAGTTGCCCATTGCCTTCCTCCTGTCGAGGGAGCTTTGCCGTCACCAGACATATGCTAAGTGCGTCATTTGCGTCATTTCGGCGGCTCACAATCAAATGTCTCCACATGTGTGGCCACTTGTTTTGATTGCAAATTGTGTCATGATGCTGGCACCATTGCAAATCCTCATCCTCAAAGCTCCGCACCAGAGTGGGGTGTGGCAGTCCTTTGTCCTCTGGGAGTTTATTATCTCTTTTTAACTAAAACGTATTCACTCCCCTTGAAAGTGTTCAAGTTTTACTGAGTCAAAGTAGATTTTATGTGGCTTTTCTTTTTTGGGGGACACTGATTCAACTGATCAAAATGGCCATTCAATGTCAAAGTGAAAACAGAGTGTTCTAAATGAAAAGTACTCCCTTTTAATAGGGCCCACCAACTGTGAATCACCACTAGTGCAGGCAGTTGCTTTGAGAAGTCACATAATGAGTTAATCAGTTAGATCACCTGTTTGTGGTTAAGGGGCTTCAGATGATTGTTCTATAAATACACCTGCATCTGGAAGGTCACACGTCTGGTACGCCAGTCAGTACCATGGCAAAAGCCCACAACATGGAGACAAAGGAACACTCCAAAATTGGCAATATAAATGACATAATATCAGTTCAGTACATCGTTACACGAAACATCTCTCCCCAAAGTCTATTTGTTGCCGGAACAAATAAAAAGCTCATTAAAATGAAAGAGCCTGTGACAGTAACTCTGTAGATTTGACATATCACATCACAAGTTGAAAATCGAATTAAGCCACCGTCAATTGTATCAAGAATTAAGTGTCTTAATTAATTCCAATAAGCTTTAGAAGTGCATTAGAAACTGTGATTGACAGTTTCTCTTTGAAGTTTCTCTTTGTCAATTTCTTTTACAGTTTTTAGAGGTTCAGGCTTGAGTCTATTAGCCCTTTTTTCTAATTTTGTTGACACAGTACTTATTAACAGACTCACAGCTCTTTTGCTCTGTTATCTCAGTGTTTGGGTTCAGCAGTTTGTGCCATGTGTCCTCTCTGGTCACCTCCCCACCTTGCCTTGTCTTGTCTATTCCTCCCGCACCTTTGACCCCAACTGAACCCACGACCCTGCCGATGAAGCTGCTGCCACGCTGGAGGAGACTCCACCTCCACCTTGTCATAATGAGACCTACTTCCTCTCATCCTCCTGGGACAGGGGGCTAGTGTGGGTCACCTCTCTTGAGGCTCAGGGATAATTGGGTGTTTTAAACAATCCAGTGAGAATAAGGCACACCGAAGGCCTACACCCATATTTAGCAGCTCCGCACTTGCTATTGTCTGATTGCACTGGGAGAGAGAAGCTTGCTGTTTTTGATCTCATTTCTCGCCTGTCTCCTATCTGGGTTAGAGGCGGGCTGTTATTGGAACGGCCACCTGTGGCACCAGGAGAAGGTGGGCTATAATGGATAGCTGGGGGTTCCGACATGACAGCCACGGTGCCAAGGCTGTTAACTAATCTGGATCATTAGGACGAGGCCTGTGTGTGACTAATAGGAGACAGTGGCTCTAATGTGATGGAGATGAGAGGAGATGGACTGGCCTGCCGTGCCCCGGGCCTGTGACAAATGGAAGCCTCCATGTTTATTCCTGACCCGGGCAAGCAACCGGTCACTTACAGCAAAATTGGCTTGAGGACAGACTGACTGACTGACTCTGGGTCAGTGTCAGTAACAAGAGACAGAATAGCAGCCTACCTCACCAAACCCGAACTCCTTATGATATATTTTCTCGGCTCTTTTGGATATAACAGCATCAAAACAGAGTTTGGTTGTTCGTCTTTTCCCATCCATTCTTTAAGCCGGCTGGCAGGCGCCACAGTTAGATTTGGCGAAAAGGCCTCTAATCTCCCTTAATAACATGAACATCAGTTTAGTCAACAAAACTAAAAACATATCATATAAGGAGGAGGTTGGGGAAGTGGAGAGAGCTGTTGGCCCTTTGTTGTTTTGAATTGTTCCGTTCAGTTCAGATTTGTAAGATTTGTGGTCACTATGTTGCTCTTTCAGTTCTTTTCTACGCTAAGTGATAACGTCACTGTTCCAATGCTTGATCGTCATTATTGTGTATGCGGCTTTCATGGTCTTTTGATAAGCTTTTCACTGTGAAGTAGCCTACCGTGTATCAAGGCTGAGCTAACAATGGTGCTTTCAGTCACCAGGAACTCTGCTGCTGCTAAAAGCTATTGATTCAGTCAGTGACAATGATGATTCAGGATAGTAAGTTCAGTCTGAAGGTTCAGTGTTAAAGATTTGTACTGAACGCCTCTGGAACGATGAGCTCCGTATGCTCTCCAAACCCAGAGGTGGACAGATTGACGAAGGAGCACTGTAACAGCATCCATTGTGTGTGGTGAGTCCCGCTCTGAGGAAGCTCCGTCTCATGGGATGGGACGTCGTGGGCAAACATGACGAGGCCTTTAAAGAGTTACACAAGTGTCCTCAAGTCCTTTTGGCATTTTGTCCTCGGAGGAGGAACTTGATTGCCGTCGCAGAGCAGCTGGTGTGAGTGAAAAGTTGTTGGGGGGTTATGCACGTGAAGGAGCTTTGGAAGGAGCCAGGCTTGCTGTTTTTTCCCCTGTTTCCAGTCTTTATGCTAA
Source organism: Enoplosus armatus (assembly GCF_043641665.1). NCBI lineage: Eukaryota > Metazoa > Chordata > Actinopteri > Centrarchiformes > Enoplosidae > Enoplosus > Enoplosus armatus. The sequence continues at coordinate 19,785,369 of NC_092192.1, read as the reverse complement.
GCTAACCCTCTCCTGGTCGAAGCTTCACATTTGATGCATAGATATGAGAGTGGCATCAGTCCTCTCATCTATTTCCCAAAGTGCTGAACTATTCCTTTCAGCTCACGAGGGATCAGTGTGGTTTTTGTTTTTTTTAAACTCACATTGTAACAGCCAAGCCAAGTGTTGTTAAGCCAGCTTCACTCCTGCAGTGTGTTGATTCTTTCTCCAGCTACGGCATAAACACGCCTCCAGAGGAAATCGGTGACTCTTAAACCTCAAGCCGGCCGTCACTGGCTTTCGCCTTTTGTTTTCCAAACACACGTCAGTTAGAGTTGAGTTTGTGTATTATGCTTCCTCCTTTCTGGTGGAAAACATCTCAAGGCCTGTAACAAGCGCAGCAGAGATCAGGTGAGAAACATCCCCGGGATAGAGTGCCATCAGCTGCGTAGTCTCCCCCTGCTTCTCTCTTCGCTGCTCATCTGTGACACGGGAGGCCTGCTTGTTATGATGCCATTTCTTGTAGGAGGCTGTCAGGTGCGGAGAGATGGCTGAAAGCTGGTAGAGAATCATAAACCCTCCATTAGTCCCTGTTGTGTGTCTCCACGCTGCAGAGCCGGCTGCCCACGCCGGGTGAACCTACCAACCTGCATGCCTGGAGGACAGCAGTCTCTCCCTCATCTCTGTTGTCTCTGCTGTTGTTGTTGTTTTTCTCTCTTTGTCTTTGTCTTCCTCTCCTCCTTTTCACCCTTTGTCTGCATTCTGTCGTCCTCGCCAGCTCCTCTGCGACAAGCACGTCCGACTTCAAACATTTTGTGCAGAGTAAGTTATGAGAAAACATTCAACTCATTGATCCTGTGACTTTGTTGTTGGATTGAATAAGAACACTCTTGCTGCACTGAGCTCCCACGTGTATTCGGTCACTCACCGACTAAAGGATCTTATCAGATCAAATGTACACTTAACTGGTAAACAATGTGGAAGAACTTTTTACTTTTTTTCTCCACTACATCATATCGCTTATCTGACAATTGGAGTTATTAGGGTTATTTTTCATTAAAAAGAATATATGATGCATTCTTCTGTGAAAATAATCTCCCTCTTTCTTCTAGTGGAGCAGTAGTAGAATGGAGTCCTAAAAGTCTTATAAAAAGTGAATAAATCAGCCAGTGTTTCAGGATCACTTCAACCTGTTTTCGGTGCAAATCAACTTGTTTCAAGAATTTCTTTGAAATCAACTGCCTCATAATTATAGTGTTAACCTGTCTTACTCTGTTCTCCCTGCACTGCAAAGTAAAGTTTGTAGGTTAAACACATAATAAAGTAGTTCAAATCAGCTCTGCCTAAACCAGCTACAACACAAACGCTGCTATTATTCATTCATCAGTAATAATAATCCCATGATATATATGACATAATAGGTGCTTTAACTTTTGATACTTTAAAGTACATTTTCCTGCCAATACTTCTGTACTTTCACTTAAGTCGTATTTTGCTTTTACTTGTAATGAGGTATTTCTACATTGCATCACTATGCGTGTGAATCTGAATTCTTCCTCCACCACTGCATACAGCATGCAGCAACCTGTACGGTGTATGTACACAGGAGCTGCACACATGCACACTGCGTACTTTCATGAATCCAAAACAGATGGGGAAAATGTTGGGCGCTCCGTTAGAGATCTGCCTCCTGCAGGGATAAACCTTGTTCATCTGAGCCCCATGGGACTGGCAGGATACTCCTTACCCCGCAAGTCCACACACTGGGGTTTATTAAGATGACAGATAAGACAGGGAGACAGGGAGAGGAAGGGATGGGGGGTAATAAGGAACAGAGAGTACATTATGCAGAAGAGAAGCCCAGCCTCTGCTCTGCAGGGTCGTTGCTGTTACACCATTTAAACCTACACATATGCACATGTACATAAAACACTGCAGAATTTTAACACACTCAGCTGCCTAATTCCTCTTTTCAGGGGGGACACAATGACATAGAAGCCTGTCATGGTGGTGGGAGCAGCAGAAATCGCATGTATGGCCCGAGCCATGTGACGACAAGGACTTTGCTTTATTACGCAGTAGCTATAGTGGATCTGAGTATGTTAATAAGCCGTGCACATCATCAGTGGCCTTGACTTGGTCTCTTAAGTGTGTGTTTTATAGAAAAAAATGAAAAAGTATGCCATGTCGGAGCCCATGCCAGAATGAGGAGCGCGTCACTCACTGCCCGCGTCGACGTATTTTAGCTCAGGTGCTCTTGGTTTAAATGGAAAGGTCAGGCACGTGGAGCCTACAACCTGTATGCACATCCAGTTCATACACACATGGGAATTTACATTTTGATACGGAATTTAAACCCACGAAAAACCTGACAAAATGTTACAGCATGCCACAACCCGTGCCTCACTCGTTCCACATCCACTTGCCCCGGATTCAGGTCACACTTTGATGCACAGCAATGTGATGCAGCGGTCTACTTGTAACTCTATCATTGACTCGGAGCCCTGTGGCACAATGTGATCTTCTTAAGTGTTCACTGTACTAGAACTCTCCCAGGTTGAATGATGGACGGCCCAGTGGAGTCATGGCTGTGAAAGATGATATTTTAATTCCCTCATTTTTATAGAGCCCTCCTGGCTTGGTATCCTCTCTCACCGAACGACCTTGACAGACAAAGAAGCCTCAGCATAAATGAACAGGAGCTGGTTAATAGTTAATGGCCATCTCTATTATTACTTGAACTGGGAACAGCAGAGCCAGTACGCATGCATGTGTTTTTTTGTGCTCGGTTATGCGTGCGTGCTCATTCCAAAAAGACATGGTTTGGTTTTTTTTTGCTAGAAGGGAAACCTTTTTGTTTACAGATGACCAACGGAAAAGGTCTTAAATTATTGTTACTTTAATAGCTGGAGATTATTGGAAATGTCAGTGTCAGCAGGAACGACTCTGGAAAACAAATCATTAAAAAACTGAAAGGAAAAATAACGCTGGCCGATGTTTTCGTCGGGATTTCCCTTTTCCAAATTGTCACCTTTTGCTGCTGAGAGTGCAAAGAAGGCAGAGAGAGAGAGAGAGAGTGTGTAATGGCGTAAATGTACTCACACTGTAGCGAGCAGATTTCTGGCTATCTGTCAGAGGCAGCTGCTTTGTCACTGCATTTAAGAGTCGGGTGTCTCAGCCACCTGTGTGGGAGCCTGCACATAAACTGAAAAATTTTCCATTACGCGTGCCGTAATGGAGTCCAGGGCTAAGTAGCGCAGATGGGGAGCTTCCTTTCAATGTATCTTTATACTGAACTTCCTTTTAACACATATTTCAAGTTATCTGTTCCCACTAGACATATCGTATCACTATCGCATCAAATGGGCTCCATCGTGTTTCCAGGCAGCACTAATGTGAAGAATTTATACCTGATAGCAAAGGTGGCCTTGTGCCAAGAATGCTGCTTCTGATACAACTTCACATCAAGAGATATGCCTCTTCTGAGGACTACTCATGTGATGAAACCACTGTACTTACTATCTGATCTGAGTCTGATCTCCATACTTCACTGTATAAGACTCTTCTTATCTCATCTTCAAGTGCTATTTGAAGATAAACACGGACGTACAACAGAGGAGGATTTCTATGACTTTGCATGATAGCAATGAGCTTAAACACGCATTTCTGAAAGCCAGATCAGAATTTGGCTAAAAGGCCAAATCCAAAAATTGTCATCCACAAAAAGAAGAATTCGCCTTTGGATGCGTTTCATTATCTAAAATCCTGCTTAGAGTTGGTCCTCAACAGATCTTTTATTTATTCTAAATGATAATGTCTGCCCTTCTTAGGTAACAGCCTCAATGCATGCACTAACAGTGTGTGTGTGACACAGAAACCAGCCCTAGTCTCTATCATCTCAGCCTCGTTTGCATCCAGTGTCCATTCCTGCTTGCCATCATTTGTTAGGCAAATATTGCACATGCTTCAGGTTGACCAACCTTCACCTAATGTCCTACAGACAAATGTCACAAGGCCCACAACAGTAAATAGGTATATTCTGGCTTCCCATTGGTGTCATGAAAAATGTGTTTTTGTCTTTGTAATATACACTTCCATAAAGTTGTGGTACTTGCAAAGGGCAGACTTTTAAAAGAACAGTCAACATTCATGCTGAAGAGGCTGAGATATCTCAACATCCCTGACTAAATAAGTTCCCTATATACTCGGGAGTCCAAACTCTGGTGGTAAGATGATCTGGACCCAATAAAAACATGAACTGTGGGGCGACCCGGTATCTCTCCTGGTAAAGCGCGTACCATTAAGACTGAGTCCTTACCGCAGCAGCACGTCACCTTCCCTACCTCCTACCCGCCTACTTCCGGCGCCCTTGCCCAGACCACACCCCTTAGTTTCGCTATCGTGTTGGCAAAATCTGTCCACAGACAGACAAACATATAAACACCACATGCAGACTCACAAGGTGAAAACACAATCGTGAATCGTGTCCTCCACTTCGGACAAACCAGTCTGGCAGCAACAAATCTTAGAGTCTGAGACCAAAATGTATCTTCCAAAAGGAATTAACCCGGATATTCAAAATGCTACAGAGACATCCGAGCCAGCTGTACTTTACCAAAGAAAGGGCTTGCAGAGATAAGACTATTCTCCTTGGCTTGACGGTGGATGTTGACTGGCTGGTCATCTTGGGAGCTGGCCTGCTTGCTGCTGACATGACTGGTCCTCACGCCTCTGAAAATGTCTGAGCAAATGTTCAAATATGCAAAAATTCAGATATGGATTGTTTCGATAAATCAACCACATTAAAAATCAAAATGGTTACTTTCTAGCATGAAATGACCAAAACTGCAATGCAAGAATACTTCCAGTCATTCGGACTGTACTTGGCTGGATGCAGATTTTGAATTGGAACAATACTTGGTGTTGTGACTGATGACGTTTCAAGAACATCATGCCCTTCAAACTCCCCACTCCTGGTATGAAATACGCGCTTTTTGTTAAAAAATTTGAAGCCCAAGCTGAGATCATAAGGTGGCATTTTCTCTTGTCAAAGCAGATACCCACAGAGGACATGTTCCAGGCTGAGTAGTACTCCTGGTGATGAGCAGGCCAGTAGTAAGTAGCCATGAGTAAGTGTAACATCGGTGGAGTACACTTTTCAATTACTGTTTTCCTGAAATCAAGAGAAATCTGCCACTGATTTAGATGGTTTTGCCTAAAGTGAGTGCAACTTTGCCTGTTTTACCTGAAACAGATAAAGTGGATTATTAACTTCATTCAGGAGCTTTTAAAACTACCATTTGATTTGGAAACAGGCGAGATCATCTCACTGCACCGGCAGGTTTTTGGAGTGCCCGTGGTGTCTTTGAAGGCTCACTAAACTGTGCCACTCTCTCTCTCTTGTCTGAGTTTCGGGGTACACGCCATCCCGTCTTGTGTCGTGCTGTACTGCACCATACTGTACTGAGCTGGGCTTCGCATCTAGGCCATGTAGGCAAGCTGCCTTCTGCTGCGTGTGTCTGAAACTGAGCTCTGTGCCGGGAAGAGAGCAGTATAATCAGGGCAGTGTTTTATTTAAAGACTGTAACGTGGGCAGCAGCAATTCTCAGGGGCTTCGATGCTTCACAGCACAGCTCTCATAGAGGTGATCAGACCTCCTACTAACTTTTAACACCTCAGCCCTTTTCTCCCCCAACTTTGAATCTGGTGCAATCTGGAGCTGGACAGCCGCTCGCTCCAGAGTGCATGATGGTTTTTATTAAGCCTTATGAGTGATAGAGACGGGACCGGAGAGCGGCAAGAGACGGAGATATTTCACGCAAACGAGGAAGACAGGGTGGAAATTTGTTTTGCATACTAATAAGTCTATTTGTCACCATTTGTCACTTGTGTTTGTGTGTAAAGTTCAATGACTTTGTATGTTTCATTAGTTCTGTAAACATGTGGGCGGACAAGTATATGTCACGTGCACAGCGGCCATGTGATGCGCCTGTGAAAACATGGAGGGAGGTTCGTAAATCACGTGTGGGTAGCTTTTTTTCCTGAGGGTGGCCCTTAAAGAGCGAGCGGTTCTGTCAGCCATCGAGCTCTTTGTGTGTTTCAGAAGGTGACGGAGGCCCAGCTACTGCAAGAGCCACAATAAAGACAACTGTTACAATATCAGAATTACTGCTGCAGAAGCCCCTGAGTGTTTCAGTTGATATTCATGACTTAAAAAGCAACAATCAGACTTTTGAGTTTGGGAAACAAAACATTCTTGGGTTTTATTTATGAAGAGTTTAAAAACAGTTTAAACAGGACTGCGTGGGTGTAGCTTCATCAGATTTGACCGACAGCTCAGAGAGTACTCAGTGATTTAGCATTTCAGTCCAATAACATTGTCAGACTCACAATGGATAATAAATCAAAAATGATAAAACCCGGCGCCTACATTACAAGGTTGATCTTGACAGGTTACTTGTGAAAGAATTTGAGGAAGTTCTTAAAAGAATCTGATTACACAACATTTTCCTCAGAATATTTTAATGTCTTCTTGTGATGGTGTTACATAATTTGTCAACTATGGCCTACGCCTAGTGAACGAGCCTAAATCGAGTGAAAATATTAACTTAATGGAACTTAAAAAGTAAGGCTGAGTGTGAACGTCTTCGGACATCAGAGGTTTATATTTCCAGCAGTTGTAGAGCCTGTGGAGGGTGAACCTGCCTTAGACTCCAGATGACTGTCAGGTCCGCTGATGAGTAATTTCTCCTCTAATCAGACACACCACTGCTTCCTGAGCTACTTCCCATCTGGAGGATAAAACAACCCTGCTGCCGTTCTGCTTGTTAACGCTGTCATGCCGTTCAGGCCGTTCTCCACACCACGCAGCTGTTTGTGCTGCAGATCATGATTTTAGTTAGAAGAGAAACATTAGCATGCCTATTAAATACAGCCTTTTTTGTTTTTTTTACTGGCCATGACGTCTCCAGGTACTGTTTATTTTCACATTTGGTAGACTGAACCTTGAACCCCCCCCCCCCTTTACTTTATTGAAAACAGTAATTTTGCTTTAAACCTAAACTTGACACAGAAAAAGAAACTCTATTAATACAGAAACAAATGCAAGACTCCTGGGTCTTTGGGTAAATCACTGACGCACCATGTTAAGAAATCCAGATCTGGACAGTTTCTGTATTTTCCCTCTGTCTGTCCATTCAGATTGTTCCAGTGGAGATCAATAAAAATACGGGGCTTACTTTGTTCTCACAGGAGACTTTTTCTCTGCTTGTGCATACTGTGTGTGTGTGTGTGTGTGTGTGTGTGAGCCAACTTTCAAATGGTTCTATCAGGCCCTCAAGAACTTCAGGTCTCCCTGTAAAGACGACAGGAAATGTTCTGTCCTACTTAAAAGTCTTAAAAAGTCCCCCTCCACTCAGAAATGTGCTTGTTGCTACTTCACTTGGATATTTGAGCTCCACTGTGCACAATGATATACAACATGTGCAGAGGCACTAGAAGGTTGTTTTCACATCCATCTGCTGAAGAGGGAAAGTTTCTCTGTGCTCACCTTAAATCTGAGTTTAAGATATGGACGTGTGAGCAGGTTTTTGTGACATCACTAGCTTGGGAGCCAATCACAGTCCAATATGTAACTCACAAGTGTGATGTGGAGGCCTCCAGTACACATACAAGAATACAATACATGTCACTTTAAGGGTACAGTATTAAAGCATGTCTGGAGGGGACCTTTGTCGAGAAGGTCGTTTCACCAAGTTAAAAAACTAGCACGCAAACAGTTCACAGTCCACAAGAACAAGACAGACAAGTTTCCTCGTCATGACCTTTGTCTTCCAGCACTGTTAACACAGAGAGCAGGGCGCGTTCATTGAGTCTTTTAGAAATTCTGCTGCTCAGCGCGTTTTGTCAACATCATCCACCAATTTTATGACGAGATGATGGCGAGTGACCTGTGGTGGCCAGCAGAACTCCCCACTAGATAATTGTCCGTTAAGATCATAGATTCTTGTTGACGTATGATGTTAATACTGGTGATTTTCTTTCAACAAACAAACATACTGTGTGTAAAAACTGCTTTCCTTCCTTGTATGGGAGTTATATGTATATATATATATATATATATATATATATATATATATATATATATATATATATGTAATTAGTAATTGTAATTGTGCTTTGGCAACACATGTCAAATGTCATGCCAGTAAAGCCTATTGAACTGAAATGGAAGTAATTGAGTGAGATTTACTCGTCTGCAGGGGCAGTAAACACAACAGAGCTATATTCAGAGCTTAACAAGATATTTAGGGCTGATGAACAGTAATGTTAACCAAGATAAACAGCATGGCTACGGCTATGTACTGACACTCCCCCGCAAGACACACAGAGCTGCTAGCCCAGCTACAACACAGGTGCCCACACACACACACACACACACACATACACACACACACACTGCCAGAAAATGTGCTTCTAGTGACTGTCAAAGCTCCACCAGACTCCCTGTCTTTCAGCAGAGACACAGAAAGACTGACAGTAGCTGCTCAAGGCTGCTTAGCTCTGACTGCAACACTGAGCGGTGGACAGTCAGTCCCCCCCCCCCCCCCCCCCCACCGTGCCCCCCGACCCGCCTCCTGCAGTCATCATTCCCTCCCTCCTCTGGTGAGAGGGTTTTAGCAGAATTTGATGGTGTAGTTATCCTTCAATTGCACATTTGTTCTGTAATATGCATCATGAGCACACAATCTAAAGTAAAATAAGGGCCTTAAAGTGGCTCCTGAATAATTACTTCATACTGAGGCCCCCTTGGGGAACCCAGGGGGGGAGAGGGAGTTTGGGAGGTCTGATTAGGGGCCACTGGTGGGTGGTTTGTAGCAATGCATCATATTTTATGAGCTCATCACAGGTTTTGTATATAAAATATAGCTGTGAGGTAAATTAGTGGAATAGAAAGTTCCCGTCTAGTCTAGTTCTAATCTAGTAGAGCAGAAGTAGAAAGGAGCATATAATGGAAATACTCAAGTAAAGTACACCACAGTATTACAAATACTGTACTTTATTATTTTCCAGCACTGATGAGGAGGAGCAGAACCAGTGGAGTGGAGGATGTCATGGGATGTGATGGAAAACTGCTGTGTTTATACGTGTGTATGTGTGTGTGTGTGTGTGTGTGTGTGTGTGACAGAGGATGAGATAGATAGAGAGGCGGGAGGCGAGCTGTGTCCAGTCCAGAGCTCCAGCTCAGCTCACAGCTTGTTAAGCTGGACTGTCTGCTCATCTCGTCCCACCCACAGACAAGATGCACCCTCTCGCTGCTCTCGTAGCTTGTGCTGTGTGTGTGTGTGTGTGTGTGTGTGTGTGTGTGTGTACAGTATGCACGCACACACACAGTTCACTTGTGTGTGTGCGTGCTGCTTTTTCTCACATTCCATTCGTGAATGTCTTTACATAACTGTGACTGCATATTCCTCCTCTTGTAGACTTTCTCTTGATATGTTCTGCGCAGCATAAATCTCCAGTGATGCGCTTGGATGCCATTTATGTCTGATAACAGTAAAACAAACAGGGACTCTGACAGCGAGTGAGAGCCAGTACATGTGTAATGTTTATTTGAACAACCTTCCTGGCCACTATAAGGGGAGGTCACGGGGAGAGCTCGGCACTTTAAATACAAACATTCGCATTACGTTGGCTTGCTTTTAGTGGGAGAAAGACGGATAGAGAGAGAGAGAGAGAGAAATGAAATGAAAGAAGAAACGAGGTGTCAGGTGGACTGTGCGGGATCTCAGCAGCTCCCCCAGCCTGACCACTGAGGCTATAAAAAGACTGAGACTTCCCAGAGGACCAGCACTCCCCGAGGAATCAACATCCGCTGGCCTAATCTCTGACCTCCATCACAATCACTCCTCCTCTCTTCCTCTTTTTCCTCTCCTCCATCTCCTCGTACCTGCAGCCGGGATGTCAGCTACAGAGAGCGGAGCATGAGCATGAGGAACCCTCCAATGATATCATGACATGACAAATGATCAAGGTTAATTATCCGTCCGAGTCTGATGGCGTGACAGCTCATTAAAGCATTACAAGGCTGCATAATCGGCTCTGTCCTCCTCCTCGTCTGTTAGAATTCAGTGTGTGTTGCGAGGCCTCTGACAGGGGGGGGGGGGGGGGGGGGGGCATCCCTGAGACAATGAGCTGAGCATGACCAGACAGGTATGATCAAGAAGCGAAGCTGGTACAAACTCTCCTTCATGACTGAGCACACTCTATAGGCAGAGCAAGGCCAGAGAGGAAGGCCATTGTCCACCATCGAGCTGTTATTTCATTCGGCTCTGTGAAGAACTAATGAAAAAGACGACTGTAAAAGCACTTGAAATGAGTTTATGTGTAAAAGGCTGTATTTTCTGGTTTGGAAAGGAGAGCAGCAGCATAAAATAATGACTTTTTGATTTACTGCTGAATTATTCTGGCAAAGTGTTTATGAAGTTAATGTCCTTGTCATTCTGAATGGAGCAGCTCCAGAGTGTGCTACATCAGTGTGTGTTGAGAAAAAAATGTGTAATATACACCGGTAACATGGGGATATGACAAAATGATGAAGACTTTCTTTCCACAGATTAACTTGGAAGTGTACAAGCTAAGCTGTTGATGAAGTAAACGACAGCTGCAGAGAAGAAACGAGGAGAGGAGCAGCTTAATAGGAAAGAAAAACATCTGCAGAGGCAAACCATTTATTTACACTAGTTACATGGACAAAAGCACAAGTGATCTGAACGAGAGGAGTGCAAAATAACATGCAAAAAGGTTAGAGGGAAGTCGGAATGATGCATTCAAGATGCTGCTTTATGTATTTACTAAAATATAAACTGTCTCCTTCACTTTGTTTTATCAGTTTCAGCATAAGCGGCTCACTGCTGGCCTGCACTTGCCTAAAGCAGCGAGGTTTCCTCTCTGTCAGTCATTTAGCTTCAGTGGCCTTCATGGTGATTTTTGTTAGTGGTTGTATCTATGACAAGCAGATAAACCATTTTCTACCCGCAGGCTACTGGAAACTGGGGTTCTCTCGATAAAATAAGACACTTTCCATTCACGAGCAGCCTCAAGGTTGCAGTGGCCCTCATGGTTGAGACGTATTACATTTTATTCTCATGGTTCTCTGGACTCTTATTTCCTTCACATTGTGGCAAAAATCATTTGCCTTTGTTTATATTAATATAAAAACGGACTTGTTCCCTTGTTTGGAAGTATGTTAGTGTGGGAGCTGCCTGTCAGCTGTTTGATTTGCATGTGTGTCCTGAATGAAACCTGATGGAAGGTTTATTATTGTTTATGTGGCTGTTCTGTGTGCATTAAAGACACACTGCATTTACATTTGGCAACATTTTACACCTGGCATTGGTTGCCTAAATTGCAGCTTCAGAGCCAGATGATGGGTATTACCATCAACCCTACAAATAATGATTTTACATACTGGACACACCTCGTGCTCCTCATGATGTTAAACATGTCACAGTTGATGGACTAAACTTGTATAAGTTGGAAAACCTTTGAAGCCTATTTCTTGGATCCTCTCTCCTCCAGCTGGTGTTTTAATGACTGCCCTTTCTATAAGGAAGCCCTCAGTTCACTTCAGTGTTTCTCCAGAAGTTGGGCTTGGTCACGGTCGACTGGTCTGTACTGTCCACAGTGCAGCTATTTTCATCTGTATTATGCGAATGGAACACCAACAGTTTTTGACAGCGTCTTGGACCCACCTGTCTTCAAGTGGCGCTTCTGTCCTTTAATGTAAAACTCTCTAGCCATGACTGGCAGCACACAAACCTCACAAGTGTTGTCAATGTGGTGGCTGAAAAGATGTCTGCTGTACAGTATGTGTATTTGAGATATATATGTATGTATGTATATATATATATATATATATATATATATATATATATATCCGGTGTGTATTCTTATATTCAATTTGCCAAGCTAAAGTTTTTGTATTTGTTCTTTTTATGCACATTCTGGTGCAAATGGTAATTCAGCCTTTTACAGTGAAATCAATATCTGTCTATATTTAAAGCGTCCAATCAATATTTCTATAATCAAAACTGATGAAATGACTATGTGCAATGTGAAAGATGAAGCTCGTAGTGGTGGACCCACAGATAAATTATCACCCGACTCTGCAGCTGCGGTTCCCCTCAGCTTTGCAAAGTCTTTTAGCATCCAGCAGCTAAACATTTAGCTGTGGCGACATTGGACAATCGTTCATCAGGAGGCCAGAAACACGGCCTCAAATGAATTCGAATGTTGTTGTGGTTTGTTGCATGTGCCAGTATGCCACAGTTTGCAAACATGTTCGCCTTATTAACGCAAAAGTTGATAAAGTTTTGTGTTCGTAACTTCTTTCCACTGCCCCCAAGTGACTGAAATAAATCTGTAAACGAAGGTTTAAAGTCTCCCTTGACTCAATAATGTATTGCTGTATCTCAGTTTAACACGTGTACGTATGAGCTGGATTTTGTGACATCCTGACTAGCTGACCACTGAAAACGAACTCCATGAAGTACAACACACATCTTGTGTGCAGTAGTTAAACTTTTGAAATGAACAATATTTGCATATTCATAGATTTTGGATTTTTCAATGAGGGAGAAGGAGTAGATGTAACTTTTTTGTGGAAAAAACATATCAGACCCAAATTATTATTCACAGCTGAGTATCTTCATGTATCTTAAAACGTGTCTGGAGGGGATCTTCAAGTCAAACAACGCAATTTATACAATCAAGCATGAAAAAGATAGGATGAACCATCCATTTCTCAAATTGGTCTTTCTTGCTTACAAATTAATGTTGTTGTTAAAGTTCACTTCCACATATTTTGGTAGAATTTCACACGGCACAGTATCTCCTCCGGGAAGCTGAGGCACACCATGGTAGTTAATACCTTTAGTCAAATTTCTAAGGCTTCAAAGAAATAATTGAATGTTCATTTTTCCTCCTCTGTGGGAGCACACAGTATTTCATAGAGGTCAATGGGGTAAACTGACAGGAGAAACTTGTTCTTACAATGTCGCACAAATGTAATCAGACCCAGGGGGAACTCAGTCATGAAATCTGGTGTTGCTGGTGTTTGACTGGAATGAAACCGGTCCCACAGTAGCACTGCTCTTTCAGCCCCGCTCTGTTGACGGGGAGGCAGGACTCAAAGAGAGGAAGTGTGTCTCTCTCGGCTCATTTGAATAAGGTCACACATTCATTCTAAAAGGGGAAGTGTTGATATTCAAACTGAAGAGTTACTATCCTTGCCCATCTGTTCCCTCTGACAGTGTTTCATGAGTCCCAAGCCTGACTCATCTCTGAGTACAAACTAAACAACACCTTTCACTGGGGGTGGAAGCCCCTATATGAAGGGCCGCACACTTTGCCACCAGAGCTTTTGTCATTAAGCCGCCATTGCTCTGCTTTGTGTTGTTACACTGTGGACTGATGAAGAGATGATGAACGGAAGAGGTGCTGACAGAGGGGAGCCATCTGTCCCTCATTAAAAACGAACGGAGGGAGAGGAGAGCCAGGTCACCACTGGACACAGCAGTCCTCATTCAGACAGGCAAACATTCAGCCACACACACACACACACACACACACACACACGCACACACACACACACTGGCAGAGAAAAATCTCCCCTGGGATGTCGGATCAAGGATGACTCCCTGTCTGCCTTTGAGTGCGGAAAGACTAATAAGAGTTACTTCCTTGTTAGGAAGCTGGAACAGTGCATGTCAAGAGGGTGTCAAAAGGCCCTGGGTTCTGTCTCACAGGAGCAAGTGTGTGTGATTTGCATCCTGCATTGGCTATGGGCTTTATCTGCACCTTATTAAGATTTTGCAGGTTTCTAAACAATAGCCTATGTGAATCCCAATTGCTTTTATCGTACATTCTGGGGCTAAAGGTAACTCCAGTTAAAGCCCTTTACAGTAAAATGTGTTTTTCTATATTTAAAGTGCCTATACATTATGTGTTTGCAAAAAAGAAGTTGATAAAATGTGAAAGGTGTCACTTGTAGTGACAAACCCACAGAGAACTGTTTTGGTTTTTCTTCCCACAACTTTTCTGTTTTGGTTCATTCTCACCAAAACAAATAGCCTTTCGGCTGCAGCGGGCGGCCCCTCCGTGCATGCCAATTGAAGCTAATATTATGAATGACAGTTAACCAGACAGAGGGAGAACTTCTCTAAACACTTGTTTTTCACTAAAGAGGAGAAATGACACTGTTCTTCACTGAAAGGTAAACTGGGTGGCGGGTGACACATGCAGGGACAAAGTGAGGAGCAAACCAACCTAAACTCTGTTTCCTCAAAGGATCTGATTTGAAAATATTGTCAGCAGCTCCCAGTTATTGCTCTGTGCATCACCTGCTCCTCTCTGCCCCCCCATCCCCACCCCTCCGCCATGCTGTCTATTTCCCAGGTCACTGATTAGTAATTGGAGCTGTCTGACAGGAAGTGACAGCCTCCGTTGTTGTTGTGCTCTGTCTGTTGTGATGTGGAGAAGCGTGTTCATTGGTAATTTACATAAAAGCCCTTGGGGGAATGGGCGACCCGGCACTTGATCCTCTTTAATGGCCCAGTCAGCATGGAGAAATGATTAGAAGAGGCAGGGGACCGGAGTGACTTTCGACAAACAATTATTATTGCATGAAGGGTCTTCAAACCATCTCTTCTTTAATTTGTAGAACAATCTCTTAATCTTTTAACCACCAAAAATCTGAGGTGGGAATCCTCTCCATTCTAGTCTTATATATATGTATATTCCTGATGCAGACACAGACAGGCACGTCGCGGCTCTGCCCGGATATTTATACCAGCAGCTGTAGTGTCACGTCAAAGCCCAAAGTTCTGAAACCTCTCTACTTGTTGACAACTTTTCCTGCCGGAGTTAATTGGTGTAGATGACCTGTCAAACCGGCAGCCTCTGGCTAACGCTGAGGAGCACAGGAGGAGATGGAAGGAGGTTGATCATCGCTGCTATTAATAGCATTAGAGGGCCGGAGCCTGAGACAAACAAGAGGAGCAAATCCAGAATGCAAAATTCAATCCATCACCTGGACAGGGGAATAGCACCGACGTTTGTTATTCAGCGTCGTCTTTCCTTTGCTGGAGGACAGGACAGCATTTTGTGTTTGTGACCTGCTGCTTCCAGCAGTCCATTTGTCCTGTTTCTTAATCTACACTAAGGTTGATTTACAGCTCTGCCATTTTGACAAGGAATGCAAACTAACAAATGTGACAGGAAGATTTTGCGGTGATACAGTGTGGGTACATATCTTTCTGTTTCAGATTGGTTATTAATGCTATAAAAAAATCAAGTGCATTTCAATGTTAATGGATTTTGTATGCACAAAGTCATCCTGCCATTTGTCATTTGCAGTATCAGTTCAAAGCTGTATGTCTCTGTGACATGAGAGGATTAGATTCTCTGGGGGGGGGGGTTTTGGCTTCTTGCTAAGAGCAAAAGCTGCTCAGATTCATAGTCATTGATAGAACTGTTTGGTCACAGCTAATCATTTCTGTAACGTCTGAAGTACTCAGTGAGGGCTTCGACTAAGGTGAGAAGATTTTCATAAACTACATCTCTGGGGTGTCCAAAGGCACGATAGTTATATAAGGAAAACATGAGACGAAGTAGAAATGATCCTTTAAAGCACACAGGGCAAAGCACAAGTGGTGAGGAATCCTTTTCCTCTGTAGCTGACGATATTTTTCTTTTTCTCTCTTTCTTTAACTCCCATGCATGTAGCATCTATATTAACTAACCGTACAAAGTCTTTCAGGGCTGCTTGGCAGTTACTCAACATGGCACACGCTGCTTTAGAGACCAGTGATTTGATTGTGGGCTGGCTGGATTGTGGGTTGAGCTCTGAGGCACAGATACAGGAGTTATGACACTGTGATATGGATGTCTGCCGCTTTAGGACTAAGAAGCTAAAATATTGCCAAAGCAGTAAAACATTTTTTTTATAGGTCTACAAAGGAAAAGAGTGCTTTATTGGGTATAAAAGAAGAACTTGCACGTGTATATTGGATTTTTTAATATTCGTTTAGTCTATAAAAAGTCAGAATAATGCATTACAATTAACCAGAGGCCCTTAGACCTGCACCGGTAAGGGAAAGGAAACTAGTTGTGAACACAATGTTCACATATGATAACCTTTTGAGTTGAACCGTTGTTTCTGGCCACCTGATGAAGTCCAATATTCACTCTGTTATAGCTCTGGTTTTGGTCTCCACCAACTCCTGAGGGAAATACCTGGCTTTTTAGCTGCTTAATGCTCCACTTTGTTCACCAGCTAGTCCCTATCTGTGTCTGTCTGCTGTTTTTTGCTGAGCAGGTAGTGTACAGTGAGTTTTTCCTCTGAAAACAGCTGCCTGCCTGTTACCCAATATCGATTATAGCTGCATGTAATGTCTTTTAATTATTTATTTTATTCTGACCAACAGTCAAACACTGAGAAATATGATGTCATACACATTTGAGAAGATAGTACATATTATGTTTTCAGTTTTTTGTGATAAATGACTTAATTAGCAACAACACATGTTCATTTTTGTTGATCGGCTGTTTGATAATCAACAATGTCCTCTAGCACCAGGAGGGATAAACAAGTGATCTTTTCTATTGAGACTGATGATAAGTCATGAGCATAGTTTCCATCTTGTCCTTTCCCTCCAGGATGTGATCTGGTTGTGTGTGTGTGTGTGTGTGTGTGAGTGTTTGTGGCCTGCACTGGGCTGCCTATTAACCACACACATCATCAGTGACTCGGGTAATTGCTTCATATGCAGCGTTTGATTCCATTATGGACTGATTGACAGGGTGAGCCCCGTCATCGCACGGTGACTCATCCTGACCAAAAATGATTGAGTAGCAAGCCTGGATGTGGTGATGATGATGATGTTTGTGTGTGTGTGTGTGTGCGCGTGCTGGAGCCTGGCTAGCCTATTCAGAATTAAAGTGTTGGCTCTGGGGAGAATGGAAAATGAATAGTGACAAGTGTAGAAAGAGGGCTGTCAAAGGTTGTGCAGTTTAATCACATCACACACAAATATCAACATTAATCACGGCCAATAGAAAAGCTCTGATTAATTCAGATGGTTTATCTGAGCAATGTTGGAGGGAGCACGAATGACAGAGACACTAATCAAAGGTTCAACAGTTCTATTAAAATCACTAGTGCTAAAATACACTGTGAGTTGAATGTTCTGTAACTACATTGGTTTCCAACTTGTAGCCCCAAAAGACATGAAAAGTTCCCCTTTAAACCTTTCAGGTTCCAACCAGACACAGAAATCATTACCTACCTCCTTGTTGTCGAAGATCACATAATCAAGACTGGACTAGCAAGGCAATATTCCCTTCAACACAAAGTGCACTGACCAGTGAGCCGGGTGCAAACAGGGAGCGCCCACCCTGATAGGAAACCAACCTCAAAATGGAGCCTTAAGCTTAACAATGGTGGAAAACTGACACCCACAAAAGCAAATGGAAAAGTTAAAAGCACTGTAGCTCTGTATTCTCTATGTAAAAGAACTCTCTGTGAGCTGTTTACATCTCTTTTCAGAAATGGCGCCGCTGCAAACAATGAGACAAGTGGCCTTGTTAAATTATGTCACATGAAAATCCTTCACATCAAAAGCCATCGTTTCTGTGCACCAGTAAGATAATTAAAGTAACTCCCTAGTTGCATAAAACTCCTTTACAGGCTTCTGCAGCACGCTGATGGCCACATGGTCACATTTTGGGAAATGGTTTTGATTTCTTTGAGGTACAAAAACGTTTAAAATGCTTAAAAAAGTTCCCATTGCCTCTTTGATACTGGATACTGTGATTCCAACCATCACTGGAGAACTGCATTGAAAATATTGAGCTGGTATTAAGACAGCATAACCGCAGACAGCTCTCCCCTGACATAGAACATTTCCCTTCTCTTCCCGGGGCTGACAGGTTGCGCGGCATCCTGCTGTGCCTGACTGAGATGATGACTTTCTCACAGATGTGCAGAGCCCCAGAACGAGGAAGAGGGGAAGGAGAAAGGGGGAAAAGAGAAGAGAGGATTATTAATGGTGAGGCGGCTGGGTGGGGTTGACTCGCCACTTGGGTTGCCTGTCAGGTTCAGCTGCTCCAGACTGTTTTCTTTTTTTCTTTTTTCTTTTTTTCTTTTTTTTGTGACTCGCATCACATCTCCTTGATTCAAAGTCAATGGCAGCAGCAGCTGTTTGTCCCCAACACTCCTGTCTTTTGTAGAGGCTGCAGAAGGGTTTCAAATGCACCAAGCTCAAGGGAAAAACATCAAGGGGGGAGTCAAATTCAAAATATATTTTCATATCAAATGTAAAATGGTCTTAGATGGAGCTGCGGTAGGTTTGTGATGCATCACGTGCAAGGTGGAGGGAAATATATTTTTCTTTTTTTCATGCTTGGGAGGCCACGGCTCATTTCCCTCATGCAAATGAAAGCTGCGAACCAAAGGGGAAGGCAAATGCTATTGGAAGGCTGATAGTGCTGTGTGGAAAATGTTGTGTGACTGGCGCTGAGACTAGCACAGTCCCCCAGTGTGCGCCACTGAAGGGAAAGAGAGAGAGAGCCGTAGAGGGGGTCCGGGGTGGGGATTTCCTTTTCATGAGAGCTTTGGCATTGAAGGGGTTCTCTCAGAGTTTATGTCACCTTGAGGACTGATGCAAAGACACTCATACACACAAGTTTAGAGACAACTTCAAGCCATAAATCGATACTGACGATGACTAACGATAATCTCACTGACTGTGAGTGTGAGTGGGCAGCGAGCAGTAGAAGTGGAGCCTGTGGTTGTAGCCCGAGTGTCTGCTGGGGATCTGTGGATAGCTGTAGTGAGGTCTGGCTTTTAAAATAGAAATCTCTGGATCTGAATATTGACGCAGAAGCAAAGACAGAACCTCCAAAGTAAGCGAGAGGGCACTTGTAGGCACTTAACATCCAAGAACTTCATGTAGCCAGCTACCATCCTCCAGACAGCAGCTCTGGAAGTTATGTAAGCTCTGGATATAAATATGCTTTTTTTTTTTTTGCTGTGAGAGAAGAGGCCAGCTGTGAACGAGGACAGAATTGGAGCACCTTGTTCCTTTTATACTTTGTGCCCAACGAAGTCCCAGTCCAGCGCCTGTGATCTCCAACAGTGGACCCATTTCAGCGTCTGCATTCTGTGGGGATACTGTGCTGCGGTAACCTTACACTCAGGATAAAGTGATGGAAGGGAAATCTGGAACACTGGTTTCCCTACTTGCATTTAGTTGGCTGATTCTTCCCAAGTCAATGATGAATGGGCAAATTCCATGAATAAACGGCTGATTTCCCCCCTGAGTGTGCTCCACATTCACAAACTGTAAAGCATCGGGATGTTTCTTTAATAAACAGGTTTATAATGGATTGAGGCAGGCTAGACTTTAGGAACCATCATGTAACCACAAGGGTAAAGGTGCAGTCGCCCAAGCTGGGCAAAACAATCATCATTAAACCAATAGGACATTAGACGGTGGGAGAAAAGGAGTTTGCTCATAGGCACAGATGATAACAAATATGTGATGGTTTCACTTGGTGGAAGTTTAGGTTACGCCCACTGTACATGACGCATGAGATCACCTGTACTGTTTTCCAGAAAGTGACAGTTTTCCATGAAGTTCAACTCCCAATGGGGTTTCAGTGAATGATATGCAGACTTGCACTGTTGTGTGAGGCACCAATTCAGCCATAATACGAGCAACCAGGGCGCTGAAAGCCAAACGTTAAAGAGTTGCTGTAGTTGAGAGCGTATCTCTGGTTGAAACAGGGTTATGTGTGGGCCAAAGTGAATGTGTTGGACCACGATAAACAAGGAAAGTGAATTTGTGCATACATTATCTATCAGTATCTATCTATCTATCTCTATGGATTCATAAAAAAGAATCATTTCAGTCACCAGGATGCAATCGTGATGTCTCAGGAAAAGGAAAATGTATTGCCCTGGGCAACTATATTGCCACTGCTACATTATAATAATAGACTAGCAGGAGGAGTGGAGAGAGGATTGTTCAACTATCTGTGGTGACTCCTTTTATTAGAATTCACATTTCTCTTAAGAAGAAGATGATCAGAGCAGCCCTGCTGGTGTTACTTGGACCTCATGGCGCTCCTGGAGGGGACAAGACGTACTTTTAAAACACATTCCAGGCACTCAAGATGGTAAAAAATAAAAAGCCTTTGATAAATATGGGCTAGTAGATTGTTAAAACACACCAATGTATAGAACATATTTTTTACCATCCACCTGGATTTTTATCCTACACCTTACCCATGTATGAAGGTTTCTTTTTTTCCTTTTTCTGATTTACTGGTACTATACTTAAGTATAATTTTGAGGGACTTGTCACGTTTCAGACGGCTGTGAGTTGTCAGCTGCTCCGCTAAAGAGACATTTCTCCTCTAAACTCCTCACATGGTTTCATTTCAATAACTGTCCGAGGCCCAAAGAGGTCAGTGCTTGATGCATTAATATTAATAATCAAATGATTTATGTATGATAATATATCAGTTAAAGGGGCCGTTTTCTGCAGAACGAATACTTTTACTTTTGATACTTTAAGTACATTTTGCTGATAATACATCTGTGTTTTCACTAACTTTTGAATCCAGGACTTGTGATGGAGGATTCTCACATTGTTGTACTTACATAAAGGATGTGAGTTCTCTTCCACCATTGCATCTTTCATCTTTCTAGACCATGACGTAATCATTTTCCAATAAGTGGTTATTTCCTGGTTGTTGCAAGAAAATAATAACTGTACCGTCTTTTTATTTTTCATTCACACCCTTCTTGCAAATGTGAGTATACCTGTAATTCCTAAAGTTAACAATTACTTCCTGGGCCTCGATGTATATATTATACGTGGACTTAAATGGGGCAGAAGCTACGTTTGATTCCACTTTAACTTAAAAGGATCTGTCCTCTAGCTGGATCTCCTGGGTTCAGACCCTGCGTCGGCAAACATCCTCTGAAGCAGAGGTATTCAACCTTGGTCCTGAGGACTCAGAGGCTGTTTCTCAATACCAGGACAGCCAAGAATGGACTTGAGAAGGATGTTCTTGCCAAGTCTCCTTGAAAGAACAGTCTGGCAAGATTGCAAGGACGGAGAACACAGCTGTCAGAGTTTGAGACGTTCTGTTTAGCTGCTATTGTGCTGCTCTGAATGTCCGGCTCATTTCACCGGTGACAGGACACTCACATTTATTTTGTTGTTTTACATTGCATATTCTACTGCTTTTATTTTCTATCTATGCTTATTGTTTTAATTGCGTTTCCTTGCTGGTGAGAGTGCTGTATCCTGGACATGAATATAATAAAACACACAGTCAAAGCGTGAGAGCTTAAATGTTACCCCTCTGCTCTGTAAGAAACGAGAAGAATCTGAGCTACAAAACAGAAACTCACCCCTCATGTTACTTTCTCTGTAGTTACTGTAGTCAGTGGGCATCACAGCTATGTCAGCCAGTAGCTGTATGCAAAGTACATAAATGCACCAATTATTTGAAATTAGAACACTATAAATGTGGATTGTCCCATCTGCCATCCATCTTGCAATGACTTCTGGGACATCAGGGGGCAGCTCTCACAAGTATTGACTTTGACAATGGTTTAGACTTAACAAATAAGTAAACAGTAGACTGTAAATCCACTGGCTGCTCAAAGCTGTCTAATTCTTGACTTCCTGGGGTACTTTTCAGTGTATGCAAATGATTGAGTAAAAAAACACCCGCTGCTCACCTGTGTTCTCTTGAGCACAAGACAAAGATCATTTATCATTTATTCAATGACGTGTGAAATGCATGAAATAAGAATGATACACATTTCAAGTGATTACCTCAGGAAGCCATGTTTTCCTCTTTTCTTATCAGCTGTGAGGACACCTTCACTGTGCAGAACAGCCCTGGGGGGTGGAGGGGGGGGGGGGGGGGGGCTGCTATCTCTTTAAGCTTAAAATGAGTCACTCCTACTTTTGTCTGACTTGCATAAAACTAGTCTCAGAGTAAAACTAATTGACTAGATTAACCTAATCTCTGTGCAACTGGCCCCGGGGCTGCTCTGAGGAGACACAGCTCAGCCAGCGAACAGCGGCGGCCTGGCTGCTGAGGGCCACACACCCACAGTTACAAGGGTGTCCTTGAGCAAGGCACCGGGGGCGCTGACGGTGCAGCTGACCGTGTTGAAGTCTGCAAGCAAGGAGACCGCGAGCAATAACATGACGTCACGTGGCAGCATCAA
This sequence comes from Enoplosus armatus, assembly GCF_043641665.1. Classification (NCBI taxonomy): domain Eukaryota; kingdom Metazoa; phylum Chordata; class Actinopteri; order Centrarchiformes; family Enoplosidae; genus Enoplosus; species Enoplosus armatus. The sequence goes on along the minus strand of NC_092192.1, from coordinate 19,763,072 downwards.
CTGGAGCTACCGACGGGGCTGCGCGCATCCGGTTGCAAAGGAAGGTGTTTGAAGTGGCTTGCGCGAGGCCGCCGAACCCTCCGCTCAGGTACGCGCAGCCAATGGGAGCGCAGGAGGGAGTGCTCAGCGGCGGGGAGGCGGGCCGCCCCGGCACAGGCTCCGCACACCTTCAGATGGGGATGAAGTAGCAGCAGCGGCGGCAGTCGACCGGCAGAGCAAACAGCTACAGCGTCTGCACCGCGGACCCGCAGGCTTTCTCTTCAGGGGGGACAGGTGACAGAGCGAGACCGGCCCGAGACCCAGCCGCCTCAGCGTCCATCGGAGGAAATTACTGCTGTTTTCACCCACCCCCCCCTCCCTTCCCTCCCTCCCCCCCCAGCACACCCTCTGATTGCCACAATCGATGTTACTCAACTACATGCATTTCGATCTGCTCATCTAAGCCCAGTCCACCAAGATGGAAAATGCGCACACTAAATCGGCGACTGAAGTTTTGGACAACTTCGGTGTGAACGAGAACACCGGGCTGACTCTCGAGCAAGTCAAAGGCAATTTGGAGAGATATGGACCGAACGGTGAGTAGTTTCATACACGTCTCTTTTTATATGCTTAAATTCCGTTCGGGGCTCGCGCCTATCGCAGCCTGTGTCGGTTGGTCTGCCGGGAAATCACCGGACTGCCGCCGTCGCGTCTCAGGCTGCTGCAAATCGTGCGCGTAAATAAAGCCAATCATATTCCCTCTGGCGCGCAGTCAGTGCAAATGTGAGTGGCACCCTTCACTGATGCACATGCCCGCCTTAAAATCAGCCATTGCATATCACAGTAGTCAGTAAGTGGACACATAGAGACACACCTGGAGGTGTCAATGCTAATAAACCCATTTAATTAAACTCAATAAATTCACCCAGAGAGACTTTAAAAAAAACAAAAACCAAAATCCAGCTCGTCCCCTGATGTCAGGTTTTGTCTGAAAGCAGTACAGTAGTTCAAAGCTTGGTTCTCATCGCAAGCAAACCTGCAGCCCCCCCCCACCAAGTATTTACACAGTAATGAGCTGCTGCTGTGTGTGTGTGTGTGTGTGTGTGTGTGTGTGTGTGTGAGAGAGAAGACAGTCCCTGGCTGACATCTGGATCCTGGTTCAGGAAGTGCAGAGCAGGCAGGCTCAGGGTACTGGAGTGGAAGAAGATGAGGCGGTGGAGATAATGAAACAGAAAATCTTGAACAACCTGTTTTCACTTTCAACAGTTGTTCTCCACATGGCTTTTACTCTCCGGTTCATTTTACAGGACGGCAGAGGGGAAGTGGGTCTGTCAGGTCATTTGAAACTGAGCACTTTAGAGTGACTAACCAAAAGAGCATCAGTGCGAGTCAAGCTATTATTTATCAGGTGTCTTTCAGGAGAACATGTAGCGTCTGTTGAGCAGTGTGGGCCATGCAGCAGCTCTTACACACGAGCCCCCCCCCCCCCAAATCATCTTTTACACTCAGCTTACACTCAGTTCAGGCTCATGGACCCCACTGGCTTTTTCGCGTTGAGCTTGGACCTGACATCACCACACCTTTCCCTCCTCGCCTGTCATTTGCATGTGTGGCCAAGCTGTGGAGCAGAGCGGCACATTGTGCCCGTCCAACAGTAGCCCTTTTGTTGCAGCCAGCCACTCTACCCAGGGGCTTGTGATGACTTCATGGAAAAAAAGGCAACGTCTTGCCGCAGATAACATCTCTTTCGCTTTTAGCTGTGAACTTCCTGCCTTGTGCGAGCACGTTACAGATAAATGCTGAAGGGAAGGGAATGCCCTTTTTCTCTTATGGGGCTGAATGTATGGGGTCGTCCACACTGTAGATGCTCCTCCACAAGCCCCCCCTCAAGAAAACAGAGAGGAAAACGGCATTGAATTGGCTTTGGCTTGTTTACTATTTCAGTACATGTCATTGCGGAGTGATGTACGGCTGCTTAAACAGCTCCTTCCCCTCTGCTCACTAACCGCAGACTTTGTAGTTGACTGCAAGGACTGGTGGTGGAGGTGTTGCGAGCTGTGGTGTTTTGTTCCAGGGAGCGTCCGTTCAAAGCTGTTTGCGGGTGGTATGCTTACCTCACTCCCACTAGCATGTGTCTCACTCTGAGGCACAGTTAGCAGGATCTCATTATTAGCCGAATCATTAACCTAAATCAACATGTCCCACAAACAAGGACTCCTCTGTGCGACTGCGCTCACACAAGAGGAGGCAAAAAGGAGGTGAGATTGACACGATCTGCTGTCATTTCACCGTCAGCGCGCTGCAGGAGGAGGTGACATGTTTGACTCAGACATGACACTCCTCCGTGGGACTGGGGAGGTTATTTCGCACGCCATCGGCCTCTGGATCTCGGGGATGGATGATGGAGTTTGATCACTGTCCTTTAGCTGTTAGCTGTCCCCTCAACCCCACAATGACTTCCATTCCATTCGAAGCTTAAGCCGAGCCGTCTCATTAATTACTTTTAAGTTTTTGCACTCTGTCATATTAAGATTCAACATATTGATTTGACCTTGTTCTATATGCGACAGATTCTTGCTTTTTATGATGCTTACAGTTGTAGGAAAGCCTTTCAGTGCCACACTGTAACTCATGGCAGGCGAGTGGTGTCCAGGCCTCCTGGCTTTATGTCGGCCCTTTCATGTGCTGTGACAGTAAAACCCCGCCGAGCAGCGTCAGAGTTTCTGATTCCATCCTGAGACGTTGGAATATGAGCTGAGCCGCCACATCTGGACAGTCTTTTTCTACACAGCCAGTCTGTGCTGCAGGAAGGAGGCAGCTGACCTTTTATTCACACCTTTCATTCTCACACACACACACACGCACACACACACACACACTAAAGAAATGTAGCTAATTTAGTGATGAGAAATACAAGCACCTCAATTTACAAGACAGTTTATCATTTTCATTGTGAAATAGTTGGTTCCGATGTAGTAGAGGAATTCACAGGCCTCTCTCACACACACACACACACACACACACACACACACACACAAACACACACGCTCATTGTGCGTGTGGGTGCACCAAGAATGTTTGTGGTGCTTGATGTTAGTTATCATTGATTTCTCTACTTTCTTTTTTTTTTTTTTAACACTTAGGATGTGTTGTGCTACAAAGTCAAAGCTTAAATTCTTTAGACTTTGTGATATTAAAGCGTAGCTGAATGAAGTTGTATTATCAATCAACGAATGTTAAATAAAAGCACTCTTTCGGCTTGTGAGCCTTTTAAAATGAGTCTAGGTGGTGCCACTTGACACTCCTTCCTGGAGAGTTCAATTGTGCAACATATTCAGGTTAAACCACCTAGCATTGCATGCCATTGCACCATAATGATACAGTGCCCAATGTTAATTACATGTGCCGACTTTCCGTTACAATACGATACAAAAGCTTTCAGCAATGTCAAAGGCGATCTGCCCAACATCCACTGGTGACAATAAAGACGAACATCTGTTCATCTGGACTGCTGCTGATTCCACTGACATTAAGATTTGATTATTAGACCCATGAGTTTTGTTTTCTGTCACTGACGCAGTCCCAACGGTGTCTGACGTTGCTGCTTGGGATTATTAGGTGATACTATCCTTAGTAAATGATGCAATGTTACTGCGCTCTGGTTTCTGCCACGAATGATGATTACAACTTCCTCTAGTGGGACCTCACTTGGTGTTGTTTCTCTTCCTGTTCTGCAACTTGACATGAAAGCAGCCTGACTTGCTAGCTCCTGCGTTTGAAATACAAGAGACATTCTGCTGTTTCCTGCTCCTCCTCCTCCTCCTCCTCCTCCTCCACACCGACACACTCAAGATCGCACATTGCAATGCACTCGATCAGGGGTTGTCGGCTTCCACTTTACTGTCACTTTGTTCTGAAAAGTGTCCAGTTGAGAGTTAAATAGTGGTAAAAGTGTTGGAGTTATGTGGGCTGAAAAAGGAGAGTTAAGTCCTTGGGGTGTTGAGTCACTTCCCTGTTCTAGTGGGCCCTGTGTGTGCCTGCCCAGCTGCCTTCAAAGGAGCTGTGATCCTGTTCTAGCTTGTCACTTGTCTTGCCTTCTTTCCTCCCACCTCTGCAGCTGTCAGTCACCATCATGCCCTTATGGTAAGATGGCGTTGAGTCACCGGGCTCTAACTCGCTGCCACTGCCGCCTGCTGCCTGGACGCTCTGCTACAACACGGTCCGGCCCACTTAGGAGACTCAAAGGTGTCTCAAGGAGTGAGCTGTGTGCACTCAGAGCATATGCTGTACAGTATACAGTGTGTCTGCCTTCAGGGGCATGCCCTAAAGCGAACACGAGGTAATCTAAAAGCATTCAGGCAGAGATGATCTGTGTGTACAGTATAATAAGCCGCAGCTAAAGTACCTCGTGAAGCTCATTAGTGTCTGGAAAAATAAGTAAATACTGGAGAAGTCATGTGTTTGGATCTGATGGATAAACCTGTTCAAAAGCAAGTAACAAGGAAGACACAACAGAGTCAAAACAGAAAATGACACGAAGAGACATGAAAAATATTCTCTTGTTATTGAATTCATTATTTCATAGTGACTGTTAAATACAATTTAGGTTGTGACTTAACTTTAAAATGATTCATGTCTGATGACACCATCTTGCAGAGACTTGATAATGACATTACAGAAGGATCACGTCATTGTTGGTTTTATTCTTTTCACGGGCAAATAGAGAATATCACCTTATCTTTTAATGTCCTTTTGGCACATCACAGAGGAAATGAACCCAGTATGGGCATGCTAAAAGTGTAGGTTTTTAAAGTCACACCATCTTTTACACTAACACAGACAGCTAGTGTTAGTGGGTGTGTAGGTAATTGTTTTTTAACCATTTATGATAAAAATAATTCCACAGTTTTAAAATAACTTTCACTATTTTGAATGGCCTCCATGACTGCAGGGCTCGGATCAGTAAAAGTTGTGCTGTACCAGGCATTTGATTGGACAGAAGTGTCGCTCTGGTTTCTAAACCTAGAATAAAGCCTATATATAGCATGGAGTTAACACACATATTTCAGTCTGCCGTTCGGGGGATTGCTGACTATTTTTCACTGCATTCGGCTTCTCCAATTGGCTACTGGGCGGCCGGGTGCCATCCCCCTCGCTGGCCTGTTGGGATGTTCAAAAAATGGTTCTCCGCACAGCTGTGGCCTTAAAGAGGAAGTTTGGAGCCCTGACGAGATACCAGCTCTGTGCTAATCACCTCATGCGTGTCCTGCTCAGTTGACAGGCCGCTTTTCCTTTTCCTCTGTCGCTCGCTAGTTGAGTGTTAAAATGTGGAGCAAGGCGCATATTTGGTGTGTTTATTTGAACCTGAATCTAACGTGCAACAAGCAGTATATATATGTGCAGTTAGAGACCAGATGTAGACAGTAGACGCATAAACACAGATGTCTTATATTTGCTAATCATCAGCACGGTCGGTTGTCACGGCACAGAGAATCTACGAGCGATGTTGCAAATGTTGCAGTGTGTTGATTTCAAGATTAAGTGGTTAAGAACAGGCTTTTCAGTAAGCTAATCATAAAGACATGCAACTTAAGCATACATGGCTCGCATGCACAGGCAGATGTCTGAGATGCTCTCACAGGGCGATTGTGAGAGTGATGCTGCAGTTTAATTTCAGCATGTGCAAGATCAGGAGGAGAAAATCCAGTCTCTTTCTTTTTTTTCCCTGACCACAGCTCGATGACGTCAGAAACAGTCCAGCCAATGGGCAGCCGCAGCAGCCATCGAGCTGAATCTCATGCCTTTTGCTGTCTTAATTGGCTTCGAAAGATAAAATCTCCCATTTTGAAACAAATTCTCCTTTTTCTGTCACAACAGCCTCACAGAAGAGCTTATCTCAGTGCAGCTTTGACAGTTGATGGTATTTCCTGTCCGTGTCCGCAGCATGGGGAGAGTTACAGGTTGATCAGTTAATCAAACGCAGCAGCTTGAATAATATTACTGCACTGAGCAGGACATCTCATCATCCCTCCCCACTAGTGTCTTCTTGTAGTCTCTCACTGAAATGAAACCATTATTCCCTTTCTTAGTCCAGAGTATGCAACACTACACTGAAGTCGTTTCAGCTTGGGCGCCTGGATGTGTCAGCAGGTTTTAAACATTTGCCTAATGTTTGTTGGGAAAATGTTTCCGCAGCTTGAGGCTCATCCTGTTGCAGTGAATTCAGAAAATCGACTGCGGCTTAAAACTCCCTTTTCAACCTGTGCAATCACTTGGTATTTCAACATGACAAACATAACAAAGCGCCTCAAACCTTTTGTGACATTGTAGGACTATCTTCCAAATAATTATAGCACTATAATTATTCCTTATTATAACTAATAGCTAGTTATAAACTGTACTGTGTTTTTAGTAGAATATGAATTCCTTATAAGTATAGAGCACAATGATTTTAAGACCATAAAAACATAAAAGCTGTTTCTAAAAACACTTGAACAATTACTCTCAGCCATTTTAAAAGCTATTAACAGCTCTTCAGAAGTAGTGTCAAAACAACAGTTGTAGTTCTTGTGGCTGTTTGCAGACTGAAACATAGACAGTGTAACTATTAGATGAATCGCTACTCATTCATGGTCCCCAGAGGATGAATGACTTGGTGATCCCCCTTACTCCAGATGGTCAAAATGTTCATTCATCCTGTGATATATCTTAATATCTACTGGATGGATTGGTACAACCTTTTGCACAGACATTCGTGGTCTGCAGAGGATGAATCCTACTGACTTTGACACCCCCCCTCAAATCTTCCTTTAGTGCCACCATGAGGCTAACATTTCTGTTTTTTAGTCAAATATCTCCACAGCTAATGGATGGATTTGACAACATTTCAGTCAGTTATGGTCCCCAGAGGATGAATTGTAATAACTTTGATGACCACTTAGCTTTTCACCTTTTCTCGACAGGTCAAAATTGTTGGTCACAGCGTTTAGTGCTTATTAGCAGTCTATGCGATGCATGCAATTAGCATGCTTACACATTAAACTGAGATGATGAACGTGGTAAACATTATACCTGCTAAACACCAGCAAGTTAACATTGTCATATTGAGCGTGTTAGCATTTGGTTTCGTTTTGTTTGATCCTTGTGTTTGAGTACAGCAGCTTTAATCCAATACGCGAGGTTTCTGGGCCCACAATAACTGAAGAGTAGCTGCATGTCGTTGCTTCATGTCCTGGTTTCATTGTGCTGCAGTGTGAGTGATTAGTGACTTGGTACCACTTCCTCCTCTGCTCCCGCTCTGATCCTCAGGGTGGCTGTTCAGAGGTTGGCGAAGCTCTCAAAGATAGCTGTTGACACTCACCCACTTGACATGGTTGCGTATGACTTCCTCAGAGAAGAGAAGCCCGTCTTTGGAGGAAACATTGACTTTGTCAGACTGCTGCAGACGTCTCCTCTGCAGTTACCTGCGATGCCCTCTGTGTAGCAGAGATAATAAGGTTAGGGAGGAGAATGAGGTGCATCTATAATTCACATTTGATATGGTTAATGCGTTCAGACTTTTTCCAGTGGGAGAATGCATTAGGAGAGTGAGCGGATATAGGAAGCTACTGTACAGTAGACTATGTCATTAGGGGTTCCCATCATGGTATTTATAGGCCTGTTTTACATTCTCATGGTGTTTGGATGGAGCGGGATCCTGGAGCTGGAGCCACTTACTGAAGCAGCCACTCTACCTCTGCCTCCCTGCTCACACTTGACCAGCTGCTAGCTGTTTATTTGGAAGGAGTCTCTACCACTCTTGCTAACTGTGTATTAGCAGCCTGCGGAGGCTAGAAATGAGCTTGTCACATCCGAATGTGTGGGGTTTTTGATGCCTGCAGTCTGAGTGTGCTGCATCAAGGCCCCGCTCATTGCATAACAGTTATTCTTGGTCAATTTTGACAGACACTGGCACATTACCTCGTGAAACGCTCGTTCTTCAAGGAGCCTTCATGAGCCAAGTCGCCATGGTAACTGCTGAAAACTTTCTCATGTTTGGTAGTTTACACAAGGGGGCCTGAACTCTACCTTGTTAATGCTGCTTAACCACACTCAGATGTGATGTTTACTGGGGGTCCTAATAATCTGGCCTGTAATTTGTTAATGGAGTCAGTCAGACTAGAAAGGGAGGCGTAAGAGGTGCTTGCAGAGAAAGCTCATTTGTCAGCAGATCATTTGCAGTGCAGATAGATAGATAGATGGACGGTTTCCTGCTTTTCTTCCTGACTCTCTGGACACAGAAACCAGCTCCCTGCTGTTGTTGGCAACTGTCTCCAGGAAGTGTCTCCCCTCTGCTCCACACTGCTCGCTTTTCTGCTGCGTGTAAACAAGCTCTTTTATTCATTGTCTGGGCCGGGAGGGAGGAGGCGGCGGGGGGGGGGGGGGGGGGGGGGGGTAGGGAGGTTCTGTGGGGACACAGAGGGAGAGAGAGGTGAAGTCAGTATTCAGGAATGTGCCTGGGCAAGCCTCGGGTTGACACAGCCCAGATGACTGCAAGGGAATCCTTGGCAGGGGGAAGCCGGGGAACCCCGTTCAACACCTCCAACCCTTTCCCTCCCTCTCTCTCTCTCTTTGCCCTTTTGTCTGTCTTGTCCTTTTAGTCAATCCATCTTTGTCTTCAGCACTCGAGTCGCAGCCAGCCTGTCTGCCATAAAAACATTATACAACCAGGGAGGCACAGTAATGGGGAAACAGGCTTATGTCAGACTGGTGGAGCATGGAAAACAGCAGAACCCACTTCTCCACATTTCTGCTGCTGCTGCTGCTGCTGCTGGCAGAGTGCAGCCAAAAGTCCCCCGTGAGTTCAACCGTGTCCAACCTGAACTCTGAAAACCCTCCAGACAGCCGGTTTGAAAATAGATTATGCTAAACTAAAAAAATATTCAGCCAATCATATGCAGGTTGACTGGAAGCATTATCAAATCAAAGTTCTGGGCTTGTTTGTACTTCTACCCCGGTTTTAATACAAACCAAATTAAGAAAGTTATTCCACCTCAAACTGCTTTTTTAACTCCTTGGGCAAATGCCTGAGAATTTCCCAGATTACTTTTTCTGTCTTTTAAGCACAGAAAAACACGTTATGAAGCCGTGGGACGATTCCAGAAGTCATGATGTAAAATAATTTCTCTTTCCTCCACTGGCATGTGCACTGTAATGTGAGTGGCTGCAAGGTTGTTTTTGGAAGGCGGCTGCGGGCTCACCGTATGGCCCTTCCTCTTTTCCAGCCTCTCTCTCTCCACAGGGTCACGTTTGATACTCGTGTAGCGCCGTCGGGTCAAAACATGCAGAGAAACGCAAGGACGAAACCAAGACTTGGGTGGCAGACAAATGCACCTAATTGAGCAGGATTTTATGTGTTAGATGTATGTTGTCATCACTCAAGTTCTTCAGATGTGATGGGTGTTGTTTGCTACATTGGACCAGTTCAGTCGTAGCTTTGCATTGGACTTGATGAGGACCTGACAAACGCAGTGACTAAGCACGCCGGTGTCTCATTGTGGTGACGCTGATCAACAGTACTTGTCAATTGGAGTGTTTTTAGAATATGACTGATGTGTTTTCTACTCACACCGGTGACTCATGTGTGTTGTGGGTGTTGTGTTCTGGTAATCAAATCACAGTGGAGAAGATGCTCTCCTTGTCTCAAAATGCCCCCAAAATGCAGCTTTTTCTGCCAAATGATAAATGAAAAATGACAAGATGATGTGAAAGAGAAGAGCAAAGAGTTTTGATTCTTGGGTTTGTCTTTGTGGGAGCTTACCCACATACTGATGCAGAAAAAAGGGAGGGGGGGGGGGGGGTTTAGTGCCCTACTGAGAAAAAAACTCCAAGAGGCTGCAGCATGAATGTCAATGACATCACCACAGTTCTGATCAAGGAGCGTTCTTTATTGTAAAATTGTCATTTCAGATGGGGCTCCAACTATTGATTCTTTTATTTGTTTGATCATTTTTTTCAATTAATTGAAAATGAAGCGACATCGGTTGAAAATTGAATCACAAGTTCCCAGAGCCTGACGTGACATCAAATAGTTTGTTTTGTCAGACTGAAAGAATTAACCTGCAGATTATCACGTTTGAGAAGCCAGTGAATGTTTATCATTTTGTACTTCATAAATTAAGTTAAACTGAGCTATATATGATTTTAGAGCTAAAACATTTAGTCGATTAGTCACTTTTTTTTTATCATTTCAGTCATTTCTTTATGCAAAAATGCCAAAATAAACTACTTCCAGTCTCTCTAATGAAAAAGATATTTTCTGGTTCTCTTAGTCTTCTATGATATTAAACTAAATATCTTTGTGTTTTGGGCAGTTTGTCAGCTAAAACTGGGAATATATCATGTGCTTTTTTAAAAAAAAAAGAATCAAGTAAATAATGGACAGATGAATCAATAATGAAAATAATCAGTTGCTGCTCTGAAAGATTTACAAACATTTACAAGAATAAAGGTGAACATGCATGGAACATTAGAATTAGTATTACGTATGCATTAGTATGATCAGACACAACAGCACTGAGGCTAGTTTGTAACTGAGATATTGATTTTATGAGAAGACACACTCCACTTCATGGAAGATATATCGTCTCCCATCTTAGAGGTGATTTGAAACCATTTGTCGGCTGACAGACCATCAGTGACCTTTTACAAGAGCAGAAGATGAGCAGTCATGCTGCTATCAGAGGCCTTGGTTAGGTCTTATGAAGCCGTTTGTTATTACAGCATCTGTGTTAACACTGTTTTCTGAGAGTCATTATGCAGCTGAGATGATACTGTAGGCCCGGAGCTACACCAAAGGTGCTGAAGGTGCAGTGTAAAGCGTCCGGAGCTGAGAATCCATAAAGGACAATTTGTCTCGGCAGATGGTAATCCTCCGCCTGAAGACAGCGCTGTTGCTGTTCTGCCTTCCTCCATCGAGCATTTCACCGTCATAGCCCAGCAGAACCATTCTGCAGAGCAATTTGTACGCGCCCATGCATCTCAAAGTCATGCTGAGTTAATCAAATGTATTAACTGCTCTTTGTCTTTCTCCTCCACCCTCCACCCCCCCCACCCTCTCCACTCTCTCTCCGGCCCCGCCAATGTGATTCCTTTACAACTGGCGTGGTGTGACATCCACAGAGCTCCCAGCTGAAGAAGGTAAATATTGATCTTTTTCAGCGAGTTGCCATCCTCCTCCCTTTTACTACCTGATTAAGTGTCTTGAGCCAGGATCTTTTCTTTTCTGTAGACTGAGGGCGAAACTTTAGGAGTGTACACTACCGCCGCTTTCCATCGATGGACACACACCACTACTCTTCTGTAAATACAGGGGTTGTCTTTCTTTACAGCTGCTTATCAGTACAATTAAGCGAGGGTCAATACATCTTACAGATCCTTTCCCACCCTTACGTATAAGAGCACACTCTGTGCCCTTTCAGTGGAAGCCTCAAAGTTTAAATAGAGTGTGAATAAAGGTGTGTGACGTGTATTTGTCTATGCATATTTCAGGGAAGTCCCTGTGGGAGCTGGTGGTGGAGCAGTTTGAAGACCTCCTGGTCAGGATCCTGCTGCTCGCTGCCTGTGTCTCCTTTGTAAGTACAACTCAGCTAATTAAAATGCCAGCGGCCTTCACCTTATTTGTTCTTGATCTGGATTCTCAAATGTACCCCTATGGGATATGAGACCCAAATTGGACATTGGCCAGGAAATTGCCACCTAATAGACTGCTCCATTAGCTCCAGGCAGCTTTATTTCCCCCGGTTGGAACACTGCTCAACCTAGTTAGTGGTCCCTTTTCATGTGGAAACATGTGTAATACAGGCTTTTCCACCCGGTTTTGAAATGGTTTCAGAGAGGGGAACAGGCAGAGCACTTCTGCCGAACTGGAAACTAAACTATCAATCAAAGCTCCCTCTGCTGCAGAGCCTCAAACTGTGACCCTGGTTGCAGCGCGAGGGTGGTGGAGGTCGGAGAGGGGTGGAGTGGGGGAATCCTGACTGCATAATAACTTTTTTTTCCATCTATTACAGCACGTCCCCGGTGTCTCGGGGTGGAATTGCTGTTGCTATTTCTGAAAGTAGGAAAATTGCTCTAAAAACGTATATGACATAATATATCTACTCTAGCTGTTCTCGTGTTGGTGAGAGGCTGGGAGAGCACGCGTGGGCTCTAACTGCAGGACTCACTTTTCCTCATGTAAACCCGGCGACTTTAAAAAAGGTTGTTTATAGTGGAACATGGCCCCTGCTCCACCGCCGCACAGACCCTAATGCTTTACAGTGTCTGGAGTGGCTTCAGCTCAGTAACTAAAGTGAGCTTCCTCGTGACCTGATCCGACTCAAAATCGCAAACATATTGCAGAGTTTGTCAGGTGATTAATTATATTCCTGTCGTCCTCTATAACCTTTTAACTTTTCTATTTGCTCACTGTTTTGTATGCCACCAGTATAACCAGGAAGTGGCTAAAGAACTGAACTGGAGTGAAAGTTAAACCTTAGCCTGGGACTCATTTGGCTGTTATTTTGAATGTATTCAAACAGAGATGATTAGACTGTCCTGCCTCCTTTGCACGACACAAGAGTGACGCTTATTATCAGACAGAACAGGTCAGGTTAGGCTACTTCATAATATATATATATATCTATATACAGCTAAAAATGGGGAATTTAACTCACAAACAATTCAGTGAGTTATGTCCGTAAGCTTGTGCCCCAATCTATCAAAGCATTTTATTATTTCTTAAGTGATCTGTTTTCATTTAGCTGAAGCCACAAGTTGATAGTCAGCCAACTTTCTGGCGGGGGGTTTAATGGAGCAGAGCCGCACAGAAAGCCACACTAGCCACCTTAAACAATCAGTGCACTTCCTCCCTTTGAGTTGAAGGAAGAAAGAGGGCTGATCTCTTGTTGGGTTTTTCCACGTCACTACATGAAGCCGAGTTTCAAGAGAACACAGGAAGGGACTTCAAAAGTCAAGTGACAGTTGAGTTGGGTTTCAAGCCTCCTTTGTTTACAGTACAGTTTTCAATAGGTGACCTTTTTAGAGTGTTTTTTTTTTCTGATCAATTTGATAAGAATAAAATGTGTTTATTCATTTTGCTGTGCACCGTGTGACGTTCCAATACTCGGTTCAGTTATAATGGGCCATCTGTCGGCATGCGTCTCAGCGTTTTAGTAATGTGTGTGGGGTGTGAAGAAGTGCAGTGTTTATGTAAGGAGAGGTTTATTTTGGTGACGAAGCTTTTGATTTCCAAACCCGACGTTGAATCGGAGCTTAATTTTGTCTCCGATTGCCAAACGCAAGCGGTTAAATGTCCCCCAGAATCCCTCAATGAATTCTGAAACCCAGAAGAAACCCCACTCGTCTCTCCGTTTGAACTCCTATTCAGTGTGAAAGTAGGAGTTCGGTATTCAAACCCCTCTCTGAATGTGTGCTGATTGTGTGAAGTGCCTTTTTTTTTTTTTAGCCGTCCTCACTGAGAGGACCGCCGTTGTTGCCCTCCAATCTCAACTCGGCTCACAAGAGAGATTTACCGTCCCAAATGATGTGGAATGATGAGCTATCGACCAGTCTCAGGCTGCCGTGACGTACACTCTGGTGCTCAATAATATACTCTTTTATCATTTGATGAGCCCCATCAGATCATGGATCAAAAGTAGATCCACTTTATCTCTCCTCCTCTCTCTCTCTCTCTGCTGCTTTTGTTGTGCAGTCATTTCAGTCTCTATACCTGCCATTGACAAAACAATGGAAACACAAGTTTGAAGTCACTTCAGTGTGTTTCAGTGGGGAGCTTTTTCTGTTATGATCTCCTAAAGATGTGCTTTGTTTCTTATTATGTCAGCTAACATTCGGTTCGGTAAAGGTGTCAGAGATGGCAGTTACTCTAACTGCCATCTCTGACACCTTTACCGAACCCATTAGTATTCAGCCATCATCACACTATATCAGGCTTTAGAGAAGTGGCAAAAGTATAGTAACATAAGAGTGATTGAAGAGTATTTGCCATCTGTGTGGAGATGTTATTGGAACCAGTCCCTTTTTAATTTCAGGCAAGCAAAAGTGTCATTTAAGTATGATAGTTTGATTTGACGTCACGCAGCCTTTTTGTGGCTATTATCAATCTAATATGTTAACAGTGGATCACATGACTTCTATCTGGAAGGTGTCGCTCATAGTGATGACCCTATAGAGAGTTGTCACCTGACTCTGCAGTTCCCCTCTATGAGGCAACTTTTCTGTCTTGATTTAGTCTCACTGTTGATTTAGTCTCGAGTTGTTTTCGGCCACAGCCACCTGCCCGGCACCAGACTAAGTTAGTGTCTAGCTAGTGAACATAGGGGAGCATTTAGCAGCTAAACAGCAGGACATTTCTTTCAGGAGTTGGTGGAGACCAAAAACAGAGCTAAACGGAGAGCACACTCGCTGAACTGAGCTGCAGCTCCTCGCTCCAAATACCGCTTTCTTCCTCCAGATTTTTCCTGCAACAGCATACAAGCATTCCCCCCCCCATTTTCCTCCTGAAAATGTTCATAACTGAGCTAACCTTGGGACTTAATGTGTTGCTGTATAAGATGTCTTCTAAGGTTATGTGTGCTGTATGTTCATCTAGGTGTTGGCTCTGTTTGAGGAGGGAGAGGAGACAACCACCGCCTTTGTGGAGCCTGTTGTTATTCTTCTTATCCTCATCGCCAACGCTGTTATTGGGGTCTGGCAGGTGAGATACGCTCTTCACCCTGTGGCGCTGTGTGTGAAGTGTACATGCAGTACACACGAGTAATGTTGTTTCACACGGTTCACATGGTTGCAATGGCTAACAATGGCTAAGAAGACCGTAAAGTCAAAAAAGTGTTATCCGGTCCAGCAGCCGTTGCAGGACGCATGGAGCCACCTTCAGTGTCTTTTTATCCATGTGCTCTGTTCAACGTGTGTGCGTCCAAAAAGCTCTTTGCAACGGGAATGAGGCCGTCGACACTGGAGCAGCCGAGTCTGTGCGTCAAGTCAAAACATAAACAAACCACGGAGCTCATGCAAAATGTCCTCTCGGTTCATTTGTGTTGAAGAGGAAGCAGGAATTTTTGATGCAAGCGTCAAACTGATGTTTACTTCACCCTGTCAAAGTTTTTTTTCTACACACATTGGTGGTAAAAACAAGGGGGAAAAAAAATATCCTTGCATATTTTGTCTTGATGCCGTGACACAGAATAACCTGTTAAAGCAAGAGTTCCAACAAAATGTACTGAAAAACTTCAATTTACAGTTTAAAAGAATTGATGTCCTTGATGGGACTTTCTCTCTCCTCAGGAGCGGAACGCTGAGAATGCCATTGAGGCCCTGAAAGAGTATGAACCAGAGATGGGAAAGGTGTACCGCATGAACCGCAAGGCTGTCCAGAGGATCAAAGCCCGAGACATCGTCCCAGGGGACATAGTGGAGGTGGCAGGTGAGCTGCGGCGGCACCCACAGAAACTCTTTAACTGTCACTCGGCAGAGACTAGTGTATGCTTCGTCTACCTCCAGAGGACTCTCACTGCTGTCACCTACCGCTGCCTCCGACATGCACAGAGACACACACTCACACAGCCTTTGCCGCCCATTCATGAGTCTGGAAACACTATTGGAATATCTCAAACTCGATTACATAAGAGTCTTTTCTCTGGATGTGCAGGTGCCAGGGCTGTTACCCAGTTGTGTCTGTTTGTGTATGTGTGTGAGGTTCTGTGTAAGTGGCTGTGGTCACCCCTTGTATTTAAGGCCCAGTTTAATTTTCCGCAGCTTTCCCCCCCGTTTCCCTTTGCTTTCCATGCTCTCAGTCTCACCACCTGGACGCTGCTGGATGTTTGTCAGCTCCTCACTCACACTCCCCCACGTTACATGCACACACACACACACATACACAATTCCCCTGCTGTAAACTCGCCCATGTGTGGGCAGCCTCGTCTAAAAATAAGTCTTGTTGTCACTCTGGTTCCAGAACATCTGTGTGTGCCAGAGTTAACGTGCGAGCGCACACGCATGCAGCACCAAGGAGATCACTTCACCGCCAACATGAGTCGTTTTTTTGAGTGTAATCCTCGGCTTTGCGTGGCTTGTGATTCGGCCCAGACGGTTCGGAGTGATGTGCGGGAAAGGAGGGAGAGCTTGGTGTGTGTGTGTGTGTGTGTGTGTGTGTGAGAGAGATCACAGCGTTCATTCATAATCGCAGCACGGAGAGGCAAAGGAGAGGGGATTATACATGCTGCGTTGGTTACAGTGAAGCCTCGCCGCTGTTCGATTTCAGCATGAGGTTTCAAAAATGAAAAATTAAATCATGCATCAAAGTAACTATCACCGAGGGTTTCTCTCACCAGCCCCCCATCAAATGCACTAAATCATTTCCTCTGCCTTTTACAGAGACTTTAGTTTACATTACTTGCACGGGGAAAGGGGAAATACACCTCTTTTGTGTGTGTGTGTGTTTATGTTTATGTGACAGATAGCACTTCCTTGGAATTTGGGCTTGTTGTAGCCGGTGTCCTCCATCACCCATGCGTGCGCTCACAGCCAGACGCAGACAAGCCCACACAGGTAGCAAGCGGCAAAATGACTATGCTCAACCCCCACCTACCACCACTACCACCACCGTCACTGTCAACACCAACAGTGTCACCATGACAACGTCTCTGGGATGCTGTGACAAAGTTCACGAGGGTTTGAGGTTTTAACGACACCTGTGATGACAGTGTGTAGGAGAGACCGATATGACTTAAAATGAACCATCTGCTGTTTGAATAAGGGATTTGATATTATTGCTGGCTGTCAGCAGCTGCTGGTGAATCCATGTGTCCCATTGTGGGGAAAGGGTGGGCATGCAACAACACAGACTACTTTTTTATGTTAAGTGTTGTTTTATTTATTTATTTCTCTGATTTTTTAAATAACTAGTCATGGACAAAAGATTAAAATGACCTTTTATATCTTTTTCTATTGATAGATAAGCATTGTCCCTGACAAATAAACTGGTAAAATACAAATAAAATACATTTGTAGACATTTATTTGTAGAGTACTTCCTTATTAGCCTGGCCTAAACCCATTGTCTGCTTTATAGTGGACATTATTACATTTACATAAGGTTTATGATGTTGGAGAAAAGGCACTTTTTAACTGTTAAATTTGTCTCTGCTGGCTAGTACTGTGTATGGTGTTTGCCATGTATCTGCTGGAGACGAGGCCTGAGTCGAAGCTAGAATCCAGCTTGTTTTAAGCACAGAATGTATTTACTGTCAAAGTTTACTTTAAGAAGAGGTATGATAGTGGCGTTATGCACTCTGCATTTTTGTAAAATATACACAGAGATATATTTAGGCGCTTTGATCGGTCTGACATAATCTTGTTGCTAAGCAGTTTTAAACAGGGGTAAACAGCTGAGGTAGGTGCTGCACCACGCTCTCTTCTCACTTAGAAAATGTGTGTCAGGGATCTTCAAGCACACCCTTCTGACTGAAACATGTAGGGATATGGTGACAAAGAAAACAAATTCATATTTTCTTTTCCTCCACTGATTTCCCGGGCTTTCCTGTGCTTCATGTTAGTCGGTGGTTGTTCCATGGGAACCTGGTGCTAGGGGGTAAAATAAACTGTGTGGAGGTATCGGAAAAGGACACTGCTGGCCACAAGTGCCTTTTGAGAAAAGAACATAAATATATTTACTCGTGTTTCCACCGCTGCTGCCCGCCTGCCTCCTTGTAGGTACACTGGCGGCGAGGCCAGCCTCGGTTACGACACAGTTGTGATTTTGCGCCTCCACTGGAACTTTCCTGGGTTTTTTAAATGGAGTGCAGCGGTCAGGTTGTCAGGAACTCCTAGAGGGTTTACACAGGACCTGAAGAGATGGAAACCTGCAGTCACGGTTATCCTGCACGTGAATGAAGACCCCTTTGCCAGTATATTATGCAAGACATTCAGATTTAGTTTGGAGTCCAGTTTTACCAAATGGAAGGAGAACTCCGGCTGGCCGAACCAGTTGACCTCCTCACTTGTTTTGATCAAATGTGCATGTGCTTTGTTCCCGTTTATTCATGAACTCTGAGGTCCATGCTAATTTATTATAATTTTTTCTTGCTTTTTGATACTCAAAGCACTGCGAATAATAGTCAGGCAAACTTATGATCTTTCTGATGTTTAAGAGACTGCTTATCTGAACTCAACGTGGCTGCGTTAGGATTTAAATTTCTCCTGTAGCAGATGGAGAGTGTCTGTGGGAGGCCGTGGCAGAAAGTGGAGGTTGGACAGGGGAGCAGGAGTCTGTGGGTAGGCGTTTGAAAAGCCTCTCTTTTCTGCCCTCGGCCAGTCCTGCTACAGTGGACCTGTAGCCCCCAGCCATCTCCCACACAAACACATCACACACTTCTCTCCCCCTCCGCCTCTCCCACTCTCGTTCTCTCGCAACTCATGGGTGTCAGACGGAGAAATGTAGAGAAATACAGACATGGAAGTACAGGCTATTCGGCAGCACACAGTACTGAGGCCTCTTCATCTCTCTCATTATCTCTGTCCCGTCAGGAAAGAGACTGTGGAAAATCCCCCTCGAGTCTCAGAACATTGAGCAAATGTCAAGAGGAGATGATGGAGAGAAATGGAGAAGGACCAAGAAATGAACACTCTCTCAAGCTTATCAGCGTGAAACCGCTTTGAAAAGTTTTCACCGCGCTGCTCGCTGCAGAAGGCATACTGCCTGTTGGGCGTCTTCCAAGACGTGAGCGAGGAAAAGCAGAAATGTCCAACATGTCCAACATGTCCAACCGTAGTCATGTTGTAAAGCCACGGTAGAAGACGTCCTTGCTTTTGCTGCGATTAGCTGATGGCTGAGGACTCTTGAGTTGGCATTAATGAGATGCTTATTACATAAAGCAATGATCTGGCCTTTTTCCTTGTCTGTCATGCTGGAAAGAAACAAGTGAAGAATATTACGTCTGTCTGGAGTGTTTGGAGTAGTTCTCTACTCATTCTGCTCTGAGATCATTGTTATTGAATGCACCAAACCATCCATTTCTCACAAGCTAGCTCTGTCCTGCTATTATGAAAATATTTCCGTTAAATGTTCATTGCCTCCGACAAAGAGGACGCAATAACCATTTTGTTTTGGGGCATTAGATACTTAAAATGCTCTGGCTATGAAATACGAGTTTAATATTCAGGCTTAATAAGCAGACTGTAAGACTGGTGGAGAAGATGAAATGCATGCTGATGATTTAATGCAGCCTGCGTCTGTAGTTTGCCTGACTTAAGTAAGGAAGTGGTGTACCAGAGGTCCAGAGAGAGCTACAGGGAGTGAAGAGAGAACAAAAGGCAGGGGAAACAATCGATCCTTTTTAAACCACAACGTGACTCCATCAAGGTTATATCGAGCTGTTGTTTACCTGCGGCTGCGGCCTGGGCCTGGGCCTGGGCTGAACCCGCCGATGTTTCTTTGCTCAAGGATTTATTGTTTGAACACCGACATTTGATAGGGTGTAACTGAGTGTTCACCTGCAGCTACACTTACAGACGCAAGGGGACTTTCCCGAAGGGTCCAACACAAGCCGAACCTTCCGAGGGCAAACTTCTTAGTAGTATGTCTTGTCCTCTTTTGCTCCTGTAGGATGGTCATTTTTAACCATGCTTGCCGTGTATTGCAATGTTGGTCTGTCAATCACTCAGTCGGTCCACCACTTTGGTCCAGACTGAAATACCTCAACACCTATTAGATGGATTGCAGTTTAAGGTTTTCACTTATTCAGTGAAATGTCTCAACATCTACTTGATGAATTGGCACAAAACTTTGACATTCGTGGTTCCCAGATGATGTATCGTAATGGTGAGCCCCTGACTTTTCCTTTGACGGAAACTAAACCAGACTAAGCCAAGATGGTGAACATGATAAACATCATACCTGCTGAACATCAGCGTGTTAGCATTGTTATTGTATGTTAGCATACAGTTAGCATTTAGCTCAAAGCACCACTGTGCCTAAGTACAGCCTCACAGAGCTGCTAGCACAACAGACTCTTAGTCTTGTTGAACTTCAACAGACTTGCCTTTTATTAATATCTTAACATTCAGCCTGCTGAGTTGTTGTTGTTGTTGTTTTTTTCTGTCAGTTGGTGACAAGGTGCCTGCTGACATCAGAGTGACCTCTATAAAGTCCACCACCCTGCGAGTGGACCAGTCCATCCTCACAGGTATTTCTCATCTCTCAGCAGACACTAAACAATCTTTGGGCTTTCAGATAGAGAATGCTCCATTGCATGAACTGAGAAGACCTAAGGTTAATAGTAATAATAATTAATAATATAAGCATTCTACAATTTCAGTCTCTCTAATGTGGTCTGTGATAGTACTTTCTACCCCTTTTAGGCTGTGAGTGTGACTTTGTTCAGCTCCGTTACTAATAATCACCTGTCGCATTTACAGAACTAATCCTGTGCAATCTTTTCTTTAGGGGAGTCAGTGTCCATCATCAAACACACTGACCCTGTTCCTGACCCCAGAGCTGTCAACCAAGACAAAAAGAACATGCTGTTTTCTGTAAGCACGTCCCCCTGCAGCCTGCTGAGTCATGTTTATTTTTGCATTTATATCAGAGATTGATGTCTTTATAGACAAAGCTATACAAGCCTGACTTTTAGTCAGCGTAGTTGAATGTAGTCACGGCTATCCTCAGAAAGGTTTTCACTGTTCATGATTCATTGCTCAGCTTGATGGAAGCTCTCTTCTCTTATGTTGGGAGAACTGTCTTTTTAGAGATGAAAATGAGGCTTCTCCAATATTCACTTTGGCTGCTTTTTCTGCTTCACTCCTTCACACTCATTTCTCTCTTTTTTTTCTCAGGGCACAAACATTGCTGCAGGCCGCGCCATAGGCGTTGTCGTCGCTACTGGCGTTGCCACGGAGATTGGTAAGATCCGTAATCAGATGGCATCTACAGAACAGGAGAAGACGCCGCTGCAGCAGAAGCTGGACGAGTTCGGCCAGCAGCTCTCCAAGGTCATCTCCCTGATCTGCGTGGCTGTGTGGGTCATCAACATTGGCCACTTCGGAGACCCCGTCCACGGCGGCTCCTGGGTCAGAGGGGCTATCTATTACTTTAAGATCGCCGTGGCCCTGGCTGTGGCGGCCATCCCAGAGGGCCTGCCCGCTGTCATCACCACATGCCTGGCCCTCGGTACACGCCGCATGGCCAAGAAGAACGCCATCGTTCGTAGCCTGCCCTCCGTGGAGACCCTGGGCTGTACGTCTGTCATCTGCTCTGACAAGACGGGCACCCTCACCACCAACCAGATGTCCGTGTGCAGAGTAAGTGGCAATCAGAAAACTGAAAAATGCCTCTGTTTGAGGATATGTGAGGATTTGACTGCTGGTCATACAGTTTAGCCTATAGGCCGACGTATTCTGCATTCCTTCCACAGCTGAATTGATTCAGACCAGAAACTGAATTCCACATCTTGTCATTTGATTGACACTACATTAAAAGCTCCTGGGAATTTCCTTTGCAAAAGTGTTCTGGAGGGGAATTCTACATGGGCCTGCTCTTCCATTATTGATCCCAGTCTCTGCAGTTAATCCATCTTTGAGATTTCTTTTCCCCCCCTGTGTGTTTTTTCTTTTTTTTCAGGGACTTAAAGAGGGATGGAAAATACTTGGTGTTGTAATGTTTACCTCCATTTGGCAGGTTTGAGATAGCTGCTGGTGGAGTGGTGCAGGCTGGCATGACCCAACAGCACCCAGAGCGCTACAGTTTATCACCTGATCAGCTCACACATTCACAGTGAAGGTTCCCAAAATGTCACATTGCCTGAATAAGGACAATGCAGTGATCCTTATCCTGAACTGTGCCATAGCTTTCAATGTATAAATGGTCTATATATAATTACATCAGACAACAAACACTGAAAGATCTTAACCACAGCTATTCGCGAGTAGTCCTGTAGCACATAGCCTCACCCTTTCCTTTGTCTGTTAGTGTGTGTTGCCATCTTTGCTCCGAGCGCAGAGTAAATGCCAGCGCTGCTGTTTGTCTTGGCTCCTGTTATAAGCTCTAGCTCCACACACACACACACACACACACACACACACACACACACACACACACACACACACACACACACACAGACACACACACACACACCTCACCTCATCTCATCTCATCTCAGTTAACACCCCATTGTCCTTACATCCTCCATCTCACCTCTCACCTCTCCTGATGACCTCAGAGGTACTGGCCGGTTTGAATAGGGCAGCACTAAAGTCATGTCCACACAAGACCAGTGTCACTGGCAGCTCATTCAGTGAAAGGTGACTTAGGCATAAACTTCATACCTTCATGGACCCGTGGAACCCGACGTGCATAAACACGTTTTCAAAACAGAGAGACCCGGTTCCAATAGACCTGAGGATAATTAGACCCTATCCAAAATGCAGTTGACCGGAACAGCCCGTAATAGAGGGAGAACAACAACGCCGGCAGCAGCTCGATGTGTTATCAGTTAACGAGGTTGAAAACAGAATTAATATAACAGAATGATTGTAAAGCAATAGAAACTTAACTCCAAAAATAATTCGTTTATTTGCTTCAAAGACTAATTTAGAAATAATTGAAAGTCCTGTTTTCACCTCCGAACAAACAATAAAACATTCTGTAGCCAACTTTGGAAGTGCAAGAAGATAATCATTTTTTCTAACCCTTTTTAATATCTGTAGATAAAATATATTCATGAGCATACATCTTTTACATAGGCTCGTCGTTTCCTAAAATATATTCCTAAAAACACTCTGGTTCATCTCTGGTTCCAGGTCAGATCTGGGTTCCCCAGGACCCATGAAGACCTCTAGTCTAGAGTTGATTTTACTTCTCCTCACTTCTCCTTTTGTTGATATTTTTAAGTCATCACTTAATCCAGTCAAGAAAGAGAAGAATATTTCGACTTCTATATGATCCTCTTTGTCTCTGTGTATGCATAATATTTCCTTGCTTATTCAAAATGGAGTTGTCATCGGAGGACTCGGCATTTCCTGTACGGCAGACACTCATGCTCTTGCCCTATAAACGCCCCTCCCTCCTCCTTGCTCCCCGAGATGACGTGGAGAGCCTGTGTGATTTAATGCGTAGCAGCAGGGAGTTCCCTCTTGCAGGAGAGACATGGAGTGATCTCACCACAACCCTGAAACCCTCCCAGACAGAAAAAGAGCAGGCAGGGTGACGCTGGTAAATATTGACCTTCTGCTTCCACCTATATTCCCCGGCCTGCTGCTCTCAGCCCTCTGGTGGGAGATAAGGGGACACAGACGCACTCAAACTCTCACAAATAAAAATCAAACTTCCGCTTTGCAGGTTTTTTTTCGTCAGGGTGTTTCCTGGAGATAGACCATTTTCTTGTCTCTCCTCATGTTGGTTGCGTGGACCGCTGCGTCTGCTCTGTTTTTTCATGGCTTCTGTACGTCAAGGTTTAAATGCCCACATGAATGTTTACCCAGGCTTATCCATCTGTGCTTATGCTTGGACTGGTCTCCAGCCAGTGGCCCTGACAGCGCCATGTGTCTCCCTTGCCTCGGGGGTATCCCCATATCCGCAGGATTTCCAGGGATTCCCCTCCGTATCCTGACACC
Source organism: Enoplosus armatus (assembly GCF_043641665.1). Taxonomy (NCBI): domain Eukaryota; kingdom Metazoa; phylum Chordata; class Actinopteri; order Centrarchiformes; family Enoplosidae; genus Enoplosus; species Enoplosus armatus. Next base: position 19,739,448 of record NC_092192.1, on the reverse strand, counting down.
GTACTCCCCTTTCCCTTCACACACAAACATGAAGAGACACGCACACATGCACACATAAAAAGGGTTACTCACACAAGCTCAGAGGAAGTGTGTATGAGAACACAAACTTGTGCCACTACCGCTGAGTCACACGGATCACACTGTGCCGTGTTTCCTTGGAGACCACAGTGGATCAGATAGTGAGGGGAAAATGACCACAGATGAAAAACAACTTTATTTTATTCCTTCGGTCCTACTTTGTGTGAGCTGTGTGTGCTTTTGTGGAAGTTATTTGTTCCCTGAGTAGTCCTTGTTGATTTGATACAGAATAGCGGAACAGAGAGTACCGAGCCCGATGACGTTTTTGTGAAATTAAGAATTGATATTTAAAAGTTCCTTAAAGGGACAGTGCATCCCAAAATCAAATGGAAAAACCGGTGAACAAAAATACAGGGAATAATGGGGTCGACCTGTGCAGTTTGGGCCCATTTTTCAGTGAGAAATGTTAATTAATTTCGGGATCTTTTAAGCTTCAGTACCCAGTCAAACAATGTTTACAATCTAACTAGCTAACCTACTGTATGCAATGTGGCTTTTTATTATAATATATTTAGTCCTGGTTGATTTGACGACACCCGTACTGCTGGTAACAGCAAGTTCAGTTTAACACAACAGCAAACACTCCTTGAGCGACTACTTTGTCAGAAATACAGCAGAAGAGCAACTGGTGTGTTTGTTTACAGTGCAGCCAAGCAAACTCACATTGTTTTAATAGAAGAAGTGAAGCAATAATTGGCCTTTTTCCATTGTGCCATCAGCGTGAGTAGTTGGGACGTGTGCAGCCTGTTGCCTGCAGCTCCTGACTGCTCCACTGCACCCTGCAATATTTAAAACTGATCCGCTGTCAAGAAATGCAGAAAATGATCATGTCTTGTTTTGTAGATGCATTTCTGACGAACGATTGCAGTCAGTGCTAACCTTGGTGACAAAATGCATTGTGTTTTCTGTGATTGCCTCAAAATATGGACCACACAATATTTCACCAGTTGAATGTTTTTAATGTGAACTAGCAGCGGGACTAACCTGCCTTTGGTCCTTCCCAGCTTCAGTTTAGTAACAGTAATATGAGAAATCAATGAGAAAACAATAACGCTAGGTTATATGGATGCATCGTTTTCTATGAATCCCTTTTACATAGGAAGGCAATTTGAATCTCGTGTTGGAATGGCGGACTCCGCCACTACAATGAAAACTACTACAGTATTTAATGATGATTGCTGGGAAAAAAAATGTAGACCATAAATAGTATTAAAACCTGGGTTTGATTTCATGAAAACCTTAACGATTATAACTTGAAGCAGACTTGCCTCTGATGTGATGGAAGTAAATAATGACCTTTTTATACCCATATTTTTTTGGATTCCAAACCACACATCACAGAAGTTCTGACACTTGTACAGGTGAATGAACTCAACTTCAAACCTCCCTCTCAATAGTGCCACCGTTTATTGGAGTTAAATAAGGAAAATGTCAACAAATGTCAGAAAATTACAAATGCAAAATTGCATGTTCTCACAAAAGCTATAATCTCACTGAGACTATAATCATGATTCAGTGTGCCAGTTATTTATAACAGACTTTCATCTTGTCCAGACTAGACTACATCATCAGACTAAATGTAGTAACCCTGTTGCCGCAGAGAGTTGTTAAGGAATAATTACTCCATTAAAAGGCTAAAATGTACCTTTTAGGCTCATGTGCTCGAGGGACAACAGCTACCTCTCATCTGAAGTCTGCCATCGATTTAGTGTTCCTTTTTAAATTGGTTGGTGCTGGTAAGTCAGACACACACACACACACACACACACACACACACACACACACACACTGACAGAAGAATCGAGAGAAGTTTAACCAAATAGCTGCTTCATTAATTCTTCAATCAGTCAGATTTACGTCTCAAACAGAGTTAAGCTCGGTCGTGGGGGTGTTTTCAATCTGTATATATTAATAAAGGAATAGTGGTCAAGGGCAGTCTTTTAACATATTGTAAATGTGTTGATGTCATTCAGATAAGGAGGTTAGATTTGGCACAGAGGGGCCTTGGACTGTGAATGATGTTGTATCTCATTCTTATAAACCAGCAGCCACCACACTCCCTCCTTGTGTTTATCGATATATTAGTATTAGCAGTGCATCGTGAAACCGCCCTTCCTGGGGGGATTTCAGGAAAAAGATTTGCCAGCAAAGCAGCCAACAAAGCAAATCCTTGGACAGCTCTGGGACTCCAGCTCTTTCTCCTACTTTCTCTGGCTTGTGCTTTGTTTTCCAGCAGTTGACTGGAGCGTGTATGGCAGCGTGAGTGACTGATGAAGCTTTACCATCAAGACATGTGAGCAGTGCAACTCCCGTGTTGCCTGCATGCTCAGAAACATTAAGAAAAATAAAAGGAAGGAGGCGACAATACAGCGACACGAACTGACAAACTGGTTGTCAGTGGGTGGAAAAGCCTGTGGGGGGGGTTCTTGACTCTTGGTTGCAGTTTGATCTCCAGCCACTATTTGGTTTTCAAAATGCTTTTCAACCTTTTCATCTATCTGGAGCAAGTCAAGAAGTAAGGGGAGAATAACTGGTCTTTTGTCCGCAGCATCCTGCTTCTTAGTATTTAGACAAGATGCAGCCATCACTGTTTATCTGAAGTGTGTTTTGACACCATGGAGCTATGTGTGAATTGGAAGTAAATCACTTTTGGCAATTTGACTGCTACAGTATATACTAACATCACCACTACAATCCCCTGTTGGCATACTGACACAACAAAGGTGTTATATTACCTCTATGGGCACAGACAACTGAGGGAATACCCACACCTCAGAGCTGCCCATAAAAACCAGTAACATCTTAAATCATGATTTTCATCTTAACCCCTCAACATGGGACTATGTCACTTTTAAAAAGGATGAGCAAAGCGTCCTTTCTTTTGGAAATATCAAAGTTGGATTGATAAGCGATGAAACGCTCAATCCAGTACACTCAGGGGGTTTTCTGCTACAGCCTTACTGTTCTGGGAGGAGCTTATAGTGGCTAACGTTAGGTTAGATGTTGCTGTAGATATGGAGTCCCTACTCTGATATTATGACTCTTCTTTGCTTTTGCTACTGTTACACTATATTTTAGCATTTGATATTATTCCATAATTGTTGCTTGTGGCTCAGCGACCACTGTGCAAAAGTCACATAGCCTCGCTTTATGTTTTTTTTTGTTTATGTTGACAAAAGAATCCACACAGTGTGACCATATCATATAAATATCATGTATATGTTTGTTCTGACACTTAATTGTCGTTGCTTTACTGAGTGAAATACACAACTCCAAACGCCATACCATTACACAAAATGTAAATACTCCATATATCCTGTGCATCATTTTATACACATTTTCCCACATGTAAAAGTCCAATCTATAATATTTGACTATGTAAAATACAGATATGTTTACATGTATAATGGAAGAGTTGAACTTAATGATGACAACGAAGAGAAAATCTACTTAAACAATGTTTGCCCAAGCAACATGCTTTAATTGTGAATCCACTGCAGTTTAGAGAATAAAGGAATGACGGGAAAGTTTGCTTCAAATTAAATGTTTACTGTGGTCATCACTGTGACTATCTACGCCACAGTTTTGACTAATTAGCTAACAATGCCTCCTCTGTTTGTGTTTGCCTTCTTCTCCTCTCCAGATGTTCGTTGCAGACAAGGTGGAAGATTCTAGCTGCACCCTTCATGAGTTCTCTATAACTGGTTCTACATATGCCCCTGAGGGACAAATGTGAGTGTCACACAGTGTAAAGATGTATTACTTTTAATTGGGGAAGGTTTGTCCACCTCATTATATGAAAGATGTCTGAGTGCTTTTCAGATTTTACCAAAGCATTTTACACTGAACTCAAGGAAGAACTTTCCCCCGATACTGACTTTAATGAAGAGTTTTCGAAATAAGATATGATACAAATAGATGTAGTCAAGCAAACTGCGATGTGGTACAGGATTTGTGACATCAGTGCTAACCATTCCCATAAAATGTTTCTAGCTGTGCTTTATGCGTTGCTATGGCAATTTCTGTGATAACCAGGGAAATGGTTAGTAATCCTGGATGCTTCTGTTGCTTACTTTAAGAAAAACATTCATAGTAACAATCATGTAAAACTCATAACACCATTAAGCCTCAGCCGCACTGTATTCCTATTGCATTACACACCCTCTTGGTTTTAATAGTGTCGCAGTGTGAACTTGGGCGGATAAACTCAACAAAAGTGTCAGATTTTAAAATTGTGTGGTCCTTTTGATGTCTTTTAGCCGATATGTGTTTGTGGAGGAATACAGGTAGGAGGGCAGTCATTATGTAGGAGAAGGAGTGTACGGTTCATTGTGTATACTTGTTGTTTATTTTGCTGTTTGGTGAGTACAGCACTCTGACTCGGCACGAACCTGTCGATTTCATAACAGCAGAGTGTGGGTTATTGTGTGGGAGCTTCGATAGCAACGATTGCAGTCTCTACTGGGAAGGGATCCATGGTTGTCATGCAATCAGCACTGCTTGTCGGGAACACACGCACGCGCACGCACATGCACACACACACACACACACACACGCGCACACTTTTTTACTACTGTACAACAACTGTTTCTTCAGTCAACTTTGGAATGCTAAAACAACTGAATGTCTTCCCCACTCGTACATATTGATGAGGATACTGCGTCTGAGGTGTAGCGAACTGTGAAGTGTTTTTCCCTTGTGAGTGACGTGTGTGTGTGTGTGTGTGTGTGTGTGTGTGTGTGGGGGTGTATACGCGTGTCTTTTCCTTTCAGACTGAAAGGAGACAGGCCCATCCAGTGTGGAGACTATGATGGACTTTTGGAGTTGGCCACTGTGTGCTCTCTGTGCAATGACTCTTCACTGGACTACAATGAGGTCATTAACACAGAAACACACACACACACACACACACACACACGCATACAGATAATTATATAGTTAGATATTGTTTCCTCCTCTACACCCGACACAATTCTTAAGAACCATCATTTCTATGCAAAATAAATCCATCTGTAACACTTACAGCATTGTGTAGGTTAGGTTTCTTTGCAAATGTCCTCATGCATTTACAGTATGTGTATAAACACACTGCAGTGACTCCATAAAAGGTAGAACTGGTACGCACACACACACACACACACACACACACACACACTACAGAAAGCCTTCTTTTCTTCAGCTGAGCTAATTTTACTCTGATGTATGATCTTTTTCTCTGCTTTGGATTGCTTTTCTCACCTCTTTGTTATCGCCATGGTATCATGGTAACTGTGCTGAGGAGAGAGGCCAGGGATAAGGCACTTCTCAACTCCCATGCATCCTCCCAGACAAACTGTTTCTGTTCTCATAAATGGTCGTTTTGCCACCAATTTTGTGCATTTTTGAATAAAGAGCCTGAATATGAGATCAAAGTGTGCTGAACCGGGGGAGGGGGGGTTGTTGCTGCCTGTGCCCAGTCACACACACACACCACACAAATGACGTGTGGTACGCCATTACTGCTTCATCTCACCTACTTCACATCTCAGCTTAAAAACACTTTGCATGTATGACTCAACGTTGGCGTGAAAGACCCACGGATTGGCTGTGGAGTCATTCTCGTGTCATTTTGAAGAGGGTCGTTCACATTTAACAATCTCTTGAAATGCTCACTGTATCACCCGGCTTCTATAAAATACTTTCTAAACCCAAGAAACTTCTGTGTTCTCTCGTAGGCTAAAGGGGTCTATGAGAAGGTGGGTGAAGCCACAGAGACGGCTCTCACCACCTTGGTGGAGAAGATGAACGTCTTCAAGACTGACCTGTCCGGACTCAGCAAGGTGGAACGCGCCGGCTCCTGCAACTCGGTAAGCCACACGTGGCGAAGTGTGCGACCCTGCGGCACTGTGAGATGATTGTCTGTGTGAAAGGGGGGAATCCACTGGCTTTACACATCAAAGTCTGTTCGCAGGTGTTTGGGGGTGACACCGCACATGAGAAAAAGTTGTAAAAAGCCTTTTTGTGTCTCCAGAAGAAGATAAATCGACTACAAATTTGAAAATGGGAAGAAAAAAGCATAACACACCCAAATCTATGACCCGACTGTCGGTGGCCACAAGGAAGAAGAATGCGTGGAATAAAAGAGAGAATATCTCTGACAATGCACTCATCTTTATTCATTCATTCTTTCACGTAACAGTGAGCATATTGTTTACTTTAACAATTGGCACATCGGCTGCAGGCTTTGCACTTCTCAGCGTGAATATGCCAATGAGACCGTAATTGCTCTGCTCAGTAAACCATACTGTACATTGCCCGGTTGTTGGGATGACATAATGAACTAGTGTGCCCTATATTTGTGCCAGATGGTATTTTATATGTAAGGACTGTTTTATCCAGAGTGACTTACAGTGAGTCACCGGGTCATGGGTCAGTGTCTTAATCTGAACTCTTTAATAAAGCACAAGTCTGTTGATAGACACACACGTTTGACTTCAGGGTGTGAGCCTGTGATCGTTTAGTTATGACTTAGAAAGCCACAAGAATATTTCAAATGTAATTTATAACAGCTGTAAAGACACAAGCCCGCCTGCTGCATTACTTTGAGTATAGGCCATTTGTTCTCAAAGCTAGCCGCAGCTTATCACAAATTGTGCTGATCTGTGCATGAAAGTCTTGGTGTCTGAACGACTGCAATGGATCACTAACCGATGTTGGTGTCCCAGTGCTGAGGGGTCTGTCATCCAGTCAGTCACCTCTGGTTTCCGAGTCTTTGGAGTCTCAGATGAGACGAGATGAGCCTTGTAGTGACAGAAGACAGAAGGGTAGAGAAGCAGAGAAGGAATGTTTTCTGGTTTGTCATCTTGGCACATTTTAAATAATGGATTTGAGATGAGATGACCTTAACTTTTCCAAATCTCTGCTGGCCATACACAGCAAGAAAAAACAGAAGAAAGAGGGGGAGAATAATTTTCCAGCATGCTGAGGCCAATGTCGGAACCCGTCGGCTATCACCCAACAACGTTATGAATGCAGATACACTTTTTAAAAAGCTAATAAAAGCTGTTTCTGAGATTTATTAAATCGTCGTCAGGCGGTAGCCGGTGGGCTCTGAGATTGCATTTCGGCCAATGTGTTCCGCCTCTCTTGCTCTCCACACGGACTGCAGGCAACCAGGGTCCACTCAAACGTGATTGGTCAATAATACTCAATAACAATACAAATGGAAACCAGAACTCTTGCGATACTAAAATCGTGTCCCTTCCCTGCAGATTCTGCACTCATTGAGATTAAGCTTTGACAAACTCCCATTACTCCCCCTGTGTGATAGAGAGGAGAAGTTTTCCGGTCCCCCGTCAGGGTGTGAGTACATCTCAGCCGTCTGGCTGGACAGAGAGCACGATCAGTGTTAACCTGTCAGCTATTCATGTGTACTAGGATCAGTACAGACTCTGAACTAGAGGGACACCTACTGGTAGAACAAGACTTGACACTAAATGCAGATAACACAGTATGTAAGGAAGAGGAATGTTTCTAGGCTGGATTTTGTGTTCCTGCAGTAAACCTACGGTATGTTGGTCTGCCTTCTCGTTAGCATTTTGCGGTTGTTTTCCGCATACTGCCAGTCGTTGTTGCTGACCGTCCTCAGCCAGGTCTACACTGTCATCATGTGCTGTTGTACGCAGACATCTGAGGCAGCAGCCAGGCATCCAGACAAGGTGGTCGAGTGCTTGGTCTGAAGTGTCATCCTTCAACTGTCAGTAGCTCAGCCAAACCTCTCAGCCACCCACCGGCTGCCAGCCTGCCAGCTGTTTACACAGCTGCTTAGCCCAGGCTCTGGCTCTTTGTCGCTTTCTTCTTCTTCTTCTTCTTATTTCCACTCTTTTATTTTTCATCCATTAGGTGATCAGGCAGTTGATGAAGAAGGAGTTCACTCTGGAATTCTCTCGTGACCGCAAGTCCATGTCTGTCTACTGCACCCCCGTCAAGCCGGGCTCCCAGAGCAAGATGTTCATCAAGGCATGAACGAATAACACTATCACAAATACACAGATAGACGCACTTTTCATCCGTTCCATTTGTCGTCACTGTTGCTCGATGTTTCTCCTCTTGTGTCAATTAAATTCCTCCTCACAGGGTGCTCCAGAGAGTGTGATTGAGCGGTGTCAGTACCTGCGGGTGGGAACAGGGAAGGTGACACTGACACCAACCCTGCGTGACCAGCTGATGTCTAAGATCCGGGACTGGGGGACAGGCCGGGACACCCTGCGCTGCCTGGCGCTGGCCACTCATGACACCCCGCCGCGCAAAGAAGACATGGACTTGGAGAATTCCAACAAGTTTGTAGAGTATGAGGTACAGTAGAGGGCCGCTTATATTTATCTTACTTTTTTAAATAATGACTCACATTTTAAGAAAGTACTGTTAAAGAAATGCTTTGACATTTTGGGAAATAAATATGTATTTGCTTTCTTACCAAGTGTTAGATGAGAGATTGAAAGCACTCTCATATCTGTCTGCTAAACAGTCTGGCAGCGTAGCTTAGCATAAAGGACCAGAAGCAGGGGAAACAGCTAGCCCAACTCTGCCCAGGGGTAAAAAAAACAATAAAAACAGGTTATAATTTGTTTGATTAATCCTTACAAAAACTGAGTTGTGTAAAAACAACATGTGGTATTACCAGAGGGGGATTATGTCCCTTTGTACAAATGAAACTAGGGAGCTTTAGAGAGCCAAAGTCATGACGTGACATCCCCGGGCTAGCCTCTGTTCAGCTGGATTCTGTTACTTAATGCAACCTCTCATGCAGCATTTTTTTTCATCGGCTTCTGAAAACATTTAGCGTGTTCCTGGGGTTTACTTACTTTGTAGGTACAGAAAAGAAACATACAGCTCTTATGAAACTTTATCAGCGTGTCAGTGTGGGTACTTTTTGCCCGATTGTATTGTCGCATTATTACAAATGCCAATGTGATTTTGAATGAGGTTTTCTTACTTCTGGAACCAGAACCGAGAAGTAGTGGTTTCACCTCGGCTCTCTATAACATGTTTATTAAGCGTCAGAGGTGCTGGTTGGCAGATTTCCTTTTCCCTTTGGACACCAGTCTTTATGCTAACTGTCTCCCGGCTGCAGCTTCACATTTAACAGATATGAAAGTTGTATTGATCTTCTCATTTAACTCTTGGCAAGAAAGCAAATGAGCGTGATCTTTATCTACTTGAAGCATAAAGCTTTTGCACTGGGTTCTTCTTCCCTGGAACAATTCCTTTGTTGCGTAGAAAGTAATCTGTTTGTTTTCAGTAGTGATACAAATACAAAATAGGTGAATTCCATTTGTGTGAAACTGAAGTGAGATTTTGCTGCAGATGTAGTCCTGTGCAACCTAATCCCCCTCTTTCTTTCAGCTGGGCCTCACGTTTGTTGGCTGCGTGGGCATGCTCGACCCACCCAGGAAGGAGGTGATCGGTTCAGTGAAACTGTGCAACGAGGCAGGTATCCGTGTTATCATGATCACAGGAGACAACAAGGGCACAGCTGTGGCCATCTGCAGACGAATTGGCATCTTTGGCGAGGATGAGGACGTGGCGGGAAAGGCCTACACCGGCCGTGAGTTTGACGATCTCCCGCCGGAGGCCCAGAGAGAAGCCGTCAAACGGGCGCGGTGCTTTGCCCGCGTCGAGCCGGCTCACAAGTCTAAGATCGTCGGATATTTGCAATCATTCGACGAGATTACTGCCATGGTGAGGAGAAGGGATGATGCAACCTGCTCTAATGACTCTTACTAGTGTACATCCTCTTCTTCCTGCCCCCTTCAACTTTTACACTTTTCTCTGCGTCTTACAAATCTGCACATTATAAATTTCTTAATGCCTGTCGCAAGGCAAAAAAAAAGCATTTTCTCCCTCCCTCAACTGTGCGTTATGTGAGTGACTTGTGGAGAATGCATGAGGAGAGGCCAGTGAGGCGTGACATGTTTCAGGTCTCTCTGAGGCTGCTCTCTCAGACACTGCTATCAAAAGCTGTCATCTCTGGCCCGCTCGGCTGCTTCCTATCTGACACGCGTCTCAGAAGAGGGGTTGATCTGAGGGGAAGATGGGAGGGAAACAACAATATCACCATTTGCCTGTCAGACTAACTCCACCGTTCACCGCCGTCCAAAGCCTTTTTAAGGCCCTGTCATGACAGATTAATATATCTCACTCGCTCAGCTTTAGCTTAATCCTGTCTGGATCTGAAACGATAATGAGACTTTGCATAATGAGATAGCGGCTCGTTTTTCAATCATCGTTAGTTTGTTAGACCCATCTCTGTTTAAAGAATTATCTTCCCATAAATTGTAATGTGGGCTCAATATTTTAAGAATGAACAAGTTGAGGCAAGAGGAATGACAAAAATTTCTATTTCACACATCACTGGTTTGTGCGTGCCAAAGAAGTTAACTTAGCTTTTATCCTTCAAAGAGGTTCATTCAGCTTTCTTCTCCTGAAAACAAATCAATACTGTGTCCACAAAGTGGAAATTGAAATTATGGGTCTTGATCAGCCTCTGGGCCTGAAAAGTGAAGCCAATGTGTAAGTGCCTTAAACCTGCATTCTTTCTAATGGCCAGCAGGGGGCGACTCTACTGGTTGCAAAAAGAAGTCAGATTGTGTAGAAGTCTATGAGAAACTGACCCTATTTCTCACTTGATTTATTACCTCAGTAAACATTTTCCTAATGTGTTTAACGTCTCAATCGCTAGTTTCAAGTCTTCTTCAATACAGCATGATGTTCATTTTGTAAATGATGGTCCCATTTAGAGTCAAATAGACGATAAAGCAGGGTATGCTTTAGGGCGTGGCTACCTTGTGAGTGACAGGTCGCTAACACCTGGTGCTCGGCTGCGCTCAAAGACACATTTACAAGCTAACTTTGTCAGTAGCTATTTTGCACAGCGTAACCAGAGGCCAGGTGCAGTCAGGTAGCTGGTATTGGTGGGGTACATATTTTCTTTGGGTTCTCAGATCCCCAGCTCCACCCTCTCATCCGAATATGATCACTTCTGGTTACAAAAAAACGAAATGGCGACGGCCAAAATGCCAAACTCGAAGCTTCAGAACGGTAGTCCACAAACCAATGGGTGACGTCATGGTGGCTACGTCCACTTCTTTTTTTGTTTTGGTTTTCTGATGCGTTAATGACACGAGTCATTTTTCCTCGTCACAGACAGGCGACGGTGTGAACGATGCCCCGGCCCTGAAGAAAGCAGAGATTGGCATCGCCATGGGCTCCGGCACAGCGGTGGCTAAGTCGGCGTCTGAGATGGTGCTGTCCGATGATAACTTCTCCACCATAGTGGCTGCCGTGGAGGAGGGCAGAGCCATCTACAACAACATGAAGCAGTTCATCAGATACCTCATCTCCTCTAACGTGGGAGAAGTAGTCTGGTGAGGAATGGACACAGCCACCATGTGGGACTGTCTCCACCTTCAGTCTGAAGTCCTCAGCTGATGTTTGTGTGTCTTCCTCACTGTCTGTCTCCAGCATCTTCCTGACAGCCATCCTGGGTCTCCCTGAGGCTTTGATTCCAGTCCAGCTGCTGTGGGTTAATCTGGTGACCGATGGCCTGCCTGCCACCGCCCTGGGCTTTAACCCCCCAGACCTGGACATCATGGACAAACCTCCCCGCAACCCTAAGGAGCCTCTCATCTCTGGCTGGCTCTTCTTCAGATATCTGGCCATTGGAGGTAATACTAGCTCCGTCCTGTGAATCAATGCGTGATAATGCGTATAGACGGGTCTCCAGTTTACAATTGAGGATTTAAGGGGGTTGACCAAAAGGTGCCACAATAACATGGTATCTTATAAATGGACATTTTAAACATTTAGAAATAAAAAAACTTTTTTAGAGGTGAAATTTATATGCAGCACTCGTCCTCGCATTTCCAAACCTTTTTTTTTTGTTTTGTTTTTTACTGTCAACTCTAGCTAGCCGACATGACACGTGTGAAAAAATGGCGGCCACTGGCAGTAATAGTGCTCACTGAGGCCAGATAAAGTTAGCTCTCTCAGTTAGCAAGAAATTAACTGTGAGTGTGTCCTAGACCGTAAACAGACACCCCAAGCACCGAAGCCCTCCCTCATAAGTAATTCCTGCTATTATTTATCAGACACACGGGATCATGAAAGGAGACTCTGCACACCTATTTTCTTTTTCTCTAAAATATTATAAAGCCATCAGTCTGCCACCAAGTCCCACATGTCAGACTGATCACCAATGCATTTGTCACAGAGCCTAATAAGGTTTTATAATAAGTAAACAGCCATAAACACGCAGTAACAGTGTGAGCTGCCTTAAAACTGGAGTGTTTATTTTTCCTCACTAGTATCGGTGCAAAACCATCGACCACCTTGTTCAAATCTGGGGCTCTGGCCAGATCGCTACATTCAAATTGCCAATTATGCACTCTGAGCCAACGGGGAGGTTTCCTGTTCGGGACACTGAATATTTCCACCCATTACTTTAGTGCTCTGTTCAGTTTAAGGCACAGCAATAATTTCTCATGTTAATCACCCCATAACTCATTCTGGTTTGTTGTTTTTCCTGAAGGATATGTGGGTCTTGGAACAGTGGGTGCTGCCACATGGTGGTACCTGTTTGATGAAGAAGGCCCACAGGTGTCTTTCTATCAGCTGGTGAGTTGCAAAACATTGTTCTGCTCAGTCTGTCTTCTTTTATTTGCACAGTCCCGTCCTCAGATGTTTTTTTTTCTTTTTATTGGGCTATATTTTGATATGAACCCCCTCCCAGCCGTCTTTACAGTCCCCGCTGCTGGACACAGTAATGTTTGGCAATCCCAGCAGTGTACAGAAATAGAAAGGGAAGTAAGACCCATGTGGTTTGATTGCACACAGGGTGGGAACAAGGCCAAGGTTCTGCAGCTGTTCCCCCATCAGATCTGAGCTCCATTAAACCGGGTCGCAGAGGTCCTGGTGACATCCTGCTGACACACATGCAAGCGCAGACACACGCGCGCACACACACACTAACTCCTGTCTCCTCCTCTCTCTCTGCAGAGACACTTCATGCAGTGTACTGACCAGAACCCCATGTTCCAGGACATAGACTGTGAGGTGTTTGAATCCCGCTACCCCACAACCATGGCCCTGTCTGTGCTGGTCACTATTGAAATGTTCAACGCGCTCAACAGGTCAGTCATCCTTTGTTGTGATGTCGGGGGAAACACTCCTTAAATGTCACAGCCGTCAGATATTAAAAAGAAGACTCTGTCATCCAACAAGACAACACTCCCTTTGAGAAAGATTGACGCAGCTGTGTGAGGGTTAACAGTAAGCCAGAGAAACACATCCATCACAAACACCAACTCTTTTCACTGCTGAAGGACTTAATGTAGCTGTTTATAATGGCCAAATATTTTAGATTCAGCATTTGGTGAATGCGGTAAAGGAATCAAACTTAGCCACACATCTTAAGAAATGGAATAATGCTTATTTGGGGAGGCAGAAAATAAAAGGAACAGTGGTATGAAGGGAAAACTCCCCATGTTTTTGCCAGGATTGCTCATGGAGCAAGTCTGTCAGTAGCTCCCTATAGAAACAAATACTAATGTCTCATTTAGGAAAGAATCTGAGAAAGGAAAGGTTCAAATAAAGAGCTGCTCGACCAATGAAAACGTTATCCCAAGCCAAGTAAAACTGACAGAGGGGACACATGTTTACATAGTTGCTATCACCCGTATACGGAGGGAGACTTGTTGTTATGATGTATTTAATGTCACGTTAGACTCATTGCAAAGACATTCAAAATAATTGCCGGCTTATTTCTTTAACTGTAATGCAGTTGTAGTTTTCTTCCAGAAACGAATGACATCTTGAAGTCTGTGAACTCGCCTCAGACTCCCGTTTGATCTTTGAAACATGATAATAACTTCCATCTAAGGCCCCTAATGTCAAGCTGCGCAGATAAATTGTCAACACATTTTGATCTATTAAACCCCCCCCCCCCCCCCCCCCCCCCCCAGTTTGTCTGAGAACCAGTCCCTGGTCAGGATGCCTCCCTGGGTCAATGTTTGGCTGCTGGGAGCCATCATCCTCTCCCTCTCCCTCCACTTCCTGATCCTCTACGTTGAGCCTCTGCCGGTGAGTACTCATCTATGGGACACTGTGGGACTATGCCACTGAGCCTACTTTGGATCTATGTGTAGTCGTGAGAAATGCATACTGATAAACACATCATGGTCCAAATGCATGACCATCTTCTTTGTATGAAAGTCAGATGCAATGTTGTAAACAATGTTGACACGAGTGGCACATGCGAATGGACACCTTTCTGTCTTTGCTGCTGTGACGTGTAAATTTCCCCGCTGTGGGATTAATAAAAGTCAAAACACAACAAGATCTGTGTATTAAACACATCTAAGTACAGAAGCGTGGCAGTTGCACAGAACACAGTGGAAAAGAGTTACAAAGCATCTTGTAAAAGGCTTCATGGCACAGTGTCTACTGCACCTCTGTCTACCATCAGATCCATTATTAGAAGAATTTGCGACTTTTTCCTTTCCTCTGTCCTTCAGTTGATCTTCCAGGTGACCCCTCTGCGCTGGTGCCAGTGGATCATGGTCCTGAAGATTTCCATCCCGGTCATCCTCCTGGATGAGGCACTGAAATATATGTCCAGGAACCATCTAGAAGGTATGTTGATGACTGTTGGTCCACTTTTCCAATGAACCAGCCCATACAAATGATTCTTCTTGAAAATCTGATTTTACTGACAAGTCTCTTCTGCTCTTTTTTCTCTCCTGCATTTCTAATTCAGCCTAAATTCTTTTTATCTCACCTTCTGTCAAAAGGTACTCTATTTCCAACCTCTTCATGCCTTCTTCTCTCTCCAGTAGAAACTCGCAGCTTTAGACAGATCGCACTAGTTACTGTGTATTCTAAATGATGTGTGTTTTTTTTTTTGTTTTTCTTTATCCCCGGCAGGTGATGAGGAGAAGAAATATCGGAGGAGATGGCAGCTGAAATAAGACCTCTCCCTCAACACACTCACACACTTAGACACACGCCTACCCTCTTCCCTTTATGAGCTAGGAACCTTTTCTCCCCTGTCCTCATTCCCCACCCCTGCATGTCCAACAAACCACCACAAGAGATGAGCAGGGCTTGCATGAGAACGAGTGTGCAAGAAGGAGAGCATGTGTGTTCCTGCGAGCATGGCTTTGTACGAGTGTGTGAGTGAACGAGCTCTGTGTGTGTGTGTGTGTGTGTGTGAACGGGCAGATGCAGGCCTGTCTTTATAGTTGCGAGAGCGAGAAACAACTGCAGAAAAAAAAAAACTGCCCAGGGCTCTGCTTTTTAAAGATTTCTGCTCATTGGTTTTCTGACTGTACAGTACAAACTTAGTGGTGCGGTAACTGGACTTTGAGGAGGGAAGGAGAGGGAGGACAGGGGAACAGAGGTTGATAATACTGGGTGGGATGGGAGGGGAGGGGAGGGGGTGGGAGGGGAGGGGAGGGTGGGATATTAACACAGAGACCGAAAGAGAGATTGAGAGGCCTACCGTGGAGAAGAGACTGGTGGAATCACACTGGCAAAGGAAGAGCATCAGCAAGAATGTGGAAAGGTGAAAACAGCCGGCTCTGGAGGCGGCATGACCAGAGTAGAGAGCCATCGTACCTGTGTGTGTCCACAAAAACATTAATCTGGAGGTACTGCCCAGGCTTCTGCTACCCACACTACGGGCACTGAATTCCAGCCAGCTCTGCAGGAGCACGGCCTTCTCAGCACAACACAATCGTATCTCTGGCCAGTTTGTCACAGCGCTGCTCCTTCAGTCACTCCTCGTCTTCACGCTTGCCGCACATACAAGGTCCAACTCCTGTTGATCGTGTTTTATGCAGAACTACTCTCCTTTTGCCTGTCTTGCTCTCTCTCTCTCTCTCTCTCTCTCTCTGTCTCTCTTTCGTGCTCTCTGTCGAGGAGGCAGCTGTGGGCCCGGGGTCGGGACGTTATCTGGCTCTTGAGTCGGGGGTGTGGAGATGTCGCCCCACCTAAAAGGTGTGAATAGCTTTACGCTGCTTGGCCGCTTCCTTCGGCTCTTAATTCGAGGAGCTGAGGTCAGCTCACAGACTTGGTAAAGATAAAAAAAATAAAAAAAAATCAAATAAATAATAAATGTCAAACAGCAACCAAACCAGCATATCAGTAGAGTAGTTGTCCGCCACCAGTACACTCAGCTGGTCGTGTTAAGCCTCACTTTAATGTCCATCTGCTGTGCTGCCGTTGGAGTGTTAGCTGTCAAATATCTAAATTAAAGGTAGATCTGAAGAGGATGAAGCTCCAGAATATTTGTCTCAGAGCATCACGTTGTTGATTTACCTTTTTAATGTATTCAGTTATTCCTAACCCTGCACCAGCGCTAAGCTGCGCGTGCGTTTAGCCTTATTTAAATGAATTTGTCTAATTTGACTCGATAGGCTTTTCAGTCGTTGAATCGCACAGATGACGTAGTTTAAAGTAAGTTAAGGATTGGCAACTAAACTGCTTGATTGTCTCACCTGCTCACGAATCATTTATATTAAGCACATTTAACATCCATGCCTTATACAGCCCACTGCACCTCCACATTGAATATGTGGTCGAAATGAATGTGTTCCTGCTAGCCTTTAATTACCCTTTCACCCACCGCCAGCACTCTCGCTCATACGTGCCCTGACAGTGATATTCGTTGTGATCACTCGAGGTCTTAAAAGACTCTGAATGTCCACCTGGTCTAAGGCATGTTTAATAGGAGACCCCTTTTTGTTGTGCTTTGTGCGCTGCTCCCTCAGCTCCTCCTGCTCTCTCGATGCTTTAGCGACTCACTTGGATATTGTTTTATAATGACTAGATAGTAATGTATTTGACTGAATGAACCCACGGGGTTTGGATTGTGTCTTTAAGTCTTAATTATGGGTTTTTGTGTTGGGTCCTGGTGCTTTGAGGACCGGGTCAGCGGTGTGTTTGGTCTCTTGTTGATTCCACGTAGAATAGAGGAGAGCATGCACATTCAAAAAGAAAAAAAAAAAAAAAAAAACTTTGTAAAGGTGCTGGATCAAAAACTTTGTGCCAGTTGCTTCGAATGAATTTAATGAAATTAACAGGGAGTTGTTGACACACGCGCAGGTCTTTCCTCTTTTTCCTTCCTTTTCTTGCTTCCAGACCCGATTTCTGCACATTTCTGTTACATAGAGCATGGTTTAGAATCTAAAGGAAAATCCATCTTTAAACACTTCAACATCAGTCACCCATCTGCTATTGCTTACAGGGACTGTAGGTGGTTGTATTCATCTATTTTGTTGCTTGGTGATATTTTTTTTTCTTACTCCGGGGGATAACTAGCCAAACTGAGATGGCATGACATCATCGACTCCAGATATTTCCAGCTCCACATGCTCTCTGGGGTCACTTTTGGAAATGTACAGTAGAAAATCACTAATTGAAGTAGAAGTTGATGAAGCAAATTGAGGGAAAGTAGACTTAAAAATAGTATTAAAACACATCACCAGGCACAAAAGAACTCCTGAACACCATAGCCTGATGACCTATGAAGACATGAGGAGATTTAAGGGTGGAGTATTCCCTATCATTTTCTGGATTTTGTCTCAAGTAAATAATGGCTTGATTTTGATTATAATAAAATAAAACCACCCTTATGTTCAGCGATGTCTTCAGCCCTTTATTAAGTTTTTTTTTTTTCCCACCATCATGAGAATGTGGCACCTCTGTCCAGACCAGCAGACCACCTGTCCCTGTCCCTGTCCCTGGTCTCCATGGCTTTGTAACATGCTGGCACTCTGGCCACCAGGCACTATAGGTCTGTATAGCCTTGTTATTTACTACTGAATCCTCAACTCTGTACAGAAGATGAGAATATGATCGCATGGAACCTTGTTACTGTAATAATAACCTATACAGTATATAATATTTAATTTTTTGATAACTTACATCAATGAAACCTACTTACCAACAACAGACAGACTTGCGAGAAGCCATTTTTTTATTTTTCTTTGAGCACATGGTATCTAAGGATCTCATTCTTTTTGTTTTGTTTTTTTGTTTTGTAGAATAGAAAGGTTGTTTCTTCATTGTTCCCGTTTGGTTTTTACAGTTGCTGGGGTTTTGTGTCTTTTACTGTAGGGAAAAGAATACAACGTTATCATGTTTAAGATAGACAAGAATCATGCTTACGCTAATTAATGATGATGATGATGATGATGATGATGATGATGATGATGATGGTGACGCTGATCATTTCAGTGATAGTTACCCGGTGTGAGAATGTTAAAGAATTTGTGAATGAACTGTGTCTGGTTTACACTGAGCGATAAGCAGTGATGAATCCTGGGTTATGAAGTTTTCTGACTGTACATTGAAGGGCTTGGTGTGGACGCAGGCTCTAGAGACCCGTGACAATCCTTTCGGGTCTGACAACTCTTCCAGCATGGTACGCTAAGTCCTCTACCAGCTGTAAAAACAAAACAAAAGAGAACACCTTTTACTAAGAGTGAAGGTGTGATCAGGTTCATATCATTAACATCTGACCAACAGTTCCCTTTTTCTCTGTCTGTGTAGACAAATAAACCGTCTCTAGAGCCCGAGTTCCACCTCTGAGAAATTAAAAGGATTCTCTGTATTGCCTTGTTAATATTAATTGTGGACACATAATTTTATAAATGACAAAGACGTGGAAATAAAGATAATTTATCTTGTTATTTATTCAGAGGTTGTGTTCTTTGTTCATGTACCATCTTAAAAATAAGGTTTTAACCCTTATACAGAAGAAATAGTCCCAATGATGTTATTTTTTCAATGATTTAAGGAACCCAAAACAAAACTCCATTCAGAGGGGAAGTGGGGAAGTTTTTCTCTAAACTTACCCTTTCCCTGGACTCACCTCCAGGCTGAATGCAAACAGTAAAAAGATCTCGGCCAAATGCAAGTTTCAGTTCTTCTCAATTATTTTAATGCAGTGTTTGAAACACAAGACCTAGTTTTGAGAATAAGTGACACACCAAAACTGTTTCCATTTGCAAAACAGCAAGTGCATGCTTCAAAAGGTGTTGTGTTCTTAAAACTATTAATGACAGTGTAGAGCATCAAAACACTTCTACAGCTGCTGGACAAAAGATCTGCACACCGTGCTGATAGATCCAAAATCTGTTCAATTAAATTAGCTGGCAGCTAAGACATCTCCGTCAGGCATCGTCAAATAAGCATCACAAAGCAGGACAAGTAATATTTAGACACATGATTGAGAGTCAATCCACTCTCAGACTGGACAAATCAGAGAAGAGCTGGATGATGCTGTCTGATACTCCTAAACATGTCCTTTCCATCCAAAGACACGCATGAATATCAAATGTAAGACATGACTCGCATAAATCATCCCAAAATGAAACAATAGAGACTACTGCAGTGAAAAATAGTACGTGAAATACAGAAAAGTAGAAAATAATATATGACTTGTCCGAAGGGGTACAAACTAGCATTGGGCTAACATCTGTATTGACACAAAAAACTATTCATACGATCAACAAAATCACCTACTGGTGTGAAAAAGGAAAATACTGTGACAGAAATGTCTTTATTCAAGATGGCAGCCAGCACAATCAGTGGTGATAAACAGAACTGAAAATAATATTTAAATATTCAAGGCAGTCAGTTTACTGCTCCATATCTGGCCTTTCATTTACATCAGACCACACCAGCTGTAACATTCTGCCTGCTCAGACACACTAGATTAGTTGAGTTGGGTTTGATTTGAGTTAACTTTATTGCCAATACAACAAACATTAGGATTTGATGAGCTCAGCTCATAGTGCCACAGGGCAACATTACACACACCACCATATACATTAGAACAAGTTACATTTCACAAAGTACCATAAATATAAAAGATGAGCTAAAAGTGCAAGAGGTTTGCAAATCAGAAGTCGAATGAGTGAAACGTGTTCAAATATGCAAAGTACCATAGATAATTACAAAGACGGGCATAAAAACTGTACCTTAAAGTGCCAGAGGCTTACCATTCAAGAGGCGAACAGCCTCGGGGAATGTGCTTCTTCTAAAGGGCTCCGATTTAAAACCGAGCCGCCTCTTTCCTCCCAGAGGATATTTCCTCAAAGAGAGGAGTCATCTCTAACAGAGATGTTCAGAGCCTTTTAGGGAAGCCAACTGTATTCAGTGAAGAGAGAGGCTGTCGGGAGTGGCCAGTCATTTCTTAAGTATTTTCTCTAATGCATTTCTTACAGTATAGTCAGACTACCAAACCACACTGTGGTGGAGAAATTTAGCACACTTTCTACAGCTGATCCTCCAACTCCAAATGTCTGAGCTCCCGCAGAAAATATTATCTCAGATGAGGCAACTTTACCATTTTGTGAACGTTGCTTTCCCATTTAAGGTTTGCAGAGATTAAAGTGCCGAACTGTCACACGTTCAACAGGTTTCCCGGCAGGTTTCTCGCTCTCTCCTGAAGTCTGTGGCCATCTCTTCGTTTTTCCAGTGTTAAGATGAAGGTTATGAACACACCAGCTCACGAGATAACCGACCTGGTACATGCCCTTTACATGTGACTTTACATGCACAGACTCAGAGTCTGCACTTGTGTTAGGTGTGTTTTGAAAACCATGCTTTCTTTGTGATAGCTGTGTAAAGAACCAGAAATAAATCAATTAAAACAGTTTACAGCTGAAACAATTAGTCAATTAATCAGTCAATTGACAGAAAATGAATTGGCAACTATTTTGATAATTGTTATTTCTCATGTAAAAACATTTCATGGTTCCAGCTCCTCAAATGTGAAGATTTGCTGATAGTAAAACAGTCACAGGGGACATTTTGTATTGAGTACTTTTACTTTTACATTTACAGTACATTTTCCTGATTGAAGGTTGTGATGTCACGACTATACAGTCACAGTACTCAGCCACGCCCCCCAGCAGGTCATCTGCTCCAGACACAGCACCACCCACCAAGTACAGGGACGCTCATCCACCCGCTCAGCTTGTCTGAGTTATTGGACCTCTGCTCAGGACGACTCTTCAAGTTTTTGGAGGTGGTTCAGTTTGTCTAAAACGGCTCGTTTCAGACAGACGGTGAACTGAGGGGCTGCATGAAAGACCAGTAGAAGATAAATAAAGAGTTTTTTGAACTGTGAATCATGCAAAGCTACTCTAGTGGAGTCCCAGAATAAAAATATAGAGCTGAAAATGAGCAAAATATGGGACCTTTAAATAAATGTTCTGTTTGCTTCCTCAACCACTGGCATTGAACCTTTTGAACCAGCAGGGGGAGATGTTACACCACCCTGCTATATGGTCATGTCAGGATGTTTTATATGTGCCCATCCTTCCCAAGAAGAGGAAGTGTGAACTGGTTTTGTTGTGTAATGAAGTCCGACCCTGCTTTTGTCTTGAGCTCACACTGCCAGTACAGTCAGATCTGCTGAGGTGGAGGAAATGAATCTTACCAATAACACTGTTGTTTTTGTTCTTCGCCACTCTGAACCTTCAGATGTTTTAAACGGCTGCCTAAACACAATGACACACACCTACGCCCGCCTGTCTGACTACCAATTACCACGCAACCATAAATACTTTGTCTTGTCATGCTTCCTCAGATCTCACATGTGGAAATGACACACACCCTCTCCAGGGGAGCCTCCCCTCTCCAGGGGAACTTCCTGGAGTGAAGGTGGGATCCCAGGGGCTGCAGGGAAAATAGAGGAAGGTCTCATTAGTATCAGTATTTCCACCCTGACCCTCAGAGGGACGCAGGATTGGGATGAGTCAGCAGGGGCTCCGTCCCAGTGAAACACACACAAACACACCGGCCTGGCAAGGATAGCAGCGGAGAAAACTTGACAGAGTGATGAACTCATGGAAAGGGCACACACGTGGACAAAGGTGTTGGAATAGAATAGGTTCTTTTTGTCTACATTTTAGCTGAAGCGGACTCTCTGTCTCTTTGCGTTGAGTTTACATTGCAATAACAGGGTGCAAAACTTCCTCTAATGGCACTGGGTGCTCTGTTAAAGTCACAGCAACGTGTTTCTACATTGATACTGAGATAAAAAACATTGATGAAACGCTGATAAAACATGAGAGAAAAGCTGGACTTTGTGCAGGTGAAATAACAACCCACTGGGGACAAACGAAACTGACCACTGCTCCTATTAGATATGAATTGTTTTACCTTTGTAAAAAAAAACAACAACACAGAAATAACTTTTAAGTTTTCATCATAGACTCTCACACAAGATGTCATTAACAACGTCACCACTGGGAAAGTTCTAACGCAAGCAGGAGTCACAGATCTTTGATAATGATCTGGTCATGCACCATGCCTGCATTAGACTATGTGGTCGGCCTAACTATGCACATACAAGGCTGTGTGGCGGATGGTTTGCACTATGACTCACATAAGAAGGAGCAGTAGGCTGCTGGCTGTGCAGCGAGCCCTGTGAGGACACACGTCTAGAGAATCGCCTTGAGACCGAAAAGGCTGGAAAATAATTTCAGTTTGGGGGTAGACTGTGCTGAGAGGGAGGACATTCTGCCCCTTATCCCATGGTGTCAGCCAGTGTTGTGCTCTGAGGCTGAGGCTGTTGCCAAGAAACTAAATGAACTTGCAATGAACTTCCCCCACGGCTGCGACAGGGAAGGGAGAGTACTCTCAGAGGCTGCAGCACCTACGAGAACCACTGTCTGTCTGGTGGACCACTTACTGCAGTTTCACAGCTGATAACAGTCGGATATACTGCGCAGTGATTCCAATGACTGTAGGCACAAGTACAAAATAAGGTACTTGTATAAGTATTGTAAGTAAGTACTGCACTACACAATTTGACAGCTACAGTAGTTACTGGTTACTTTACAAATAAAACAAGATTAAACTACTGAACAGAATATGCTGTTAGAGATGAAAAGCTTTGTCAATTAATCAATTAGAAAATGAATTGGCAGCTATTCTGATAATCCTTTAAATCATTTTTCATGCAAAAAAGCCAAACATTTAATGGTTCCAGCCTCTCAAGCGCGGAATTTGCCGCTTTTTCTTGCAGTTATTTTGTCGATTGACCTTTATTTGTTTTGCCCATCTATCGGTTGGACAAAACAAACAATGTGAAGGTGTTCTGGGTAATTGTGACGGGCATTTCTCACCATTTCCTGAAGTTTTACAAACCAAACAATCAATCAGTGAATAGTATGAAATACAAAAAAATGTTCCGTTTTGTTTTAAGATACAAAACAATAAATAAAAAGTAAATAAAAATAATTCAATAAAATTAGCTCCACCTCATCCAAATAAAACTGTAAATGCTATTTAATAATAATCGAATGATGTGATATGATATGATATGTAACACTGTAAGAGTCACACGGGTCATTTTCTGCATTGAGTACTTTCCATACTTTAAGTACATTTTCCTGATTATACTTACATACCATATATGTACATTTTCAATGCAGTATTTTAATTACAGTTATTGAAGTAAATGATCAGAATACTTTCTCCTCCACTATTGAAGTCTAAGTGCTCATGAACAGATTGCAGGTCCAGTATATGTTAGTTAGATTATTCAAAATCATACTGAAACATCGACTCAATTAACACACAATCAGAGCATTCGGAAGGAGGGTGGTGGTTCTTGGTGTTAAGGGGGGGGGGGGGGGGGTAGTGACTTCTGTGGCATTATGAAACACAGAGAGACTGAATCATGGTGACACAGGCATGTTAGAATTGTCAGCACTACTACTGGCACACAGCCCCTCCTCACACTAGCCTTCTCCGAACAGAGTGTGGATGTTTGAACTACATGCCATCAATTATGTGCCGTGCAGGAGATCATAATATGTCCTCAAGTTATCACCCTGTGGACTTGATGACATAGTCCTGTGTCTCCTCTCGGTGATCCGTCTCTGCTGTCATACAGCTGAGACAAGATCCAGTGTGAAAATGAGAACACGCATTAAAGGGCATGGTGGCGCAGTGGTTAGCACTGTCGCACGGGAGGTGAAGTTGGTTAGAGCGGGTTGGGGGTTCGATCCCCGGCTGCCCCCGTCATGTCGAAGTGTCCTTGAGCAAGACACTGAACCCTAAGTTGCTCCCGATGGAGACCAGCACCTTGCATGGCAGCTCGGTCGCCATTGGTGTGTGAATGTGTGAGTGAATGGGTGAATGAGACTTAGCTGTAAAGCGCTTTGGGAACCGTGAAGGTTGAAAAGCGCTATATAAGTGAGATCATTCATTCATTCATTACTCTTACGCTTAGTCCTCTTCATCCAGGGTGGGACATAAGGCCGCAAGTAAAGGGACATGCTGTGCGTTTCGTTTATAACCGGATATAGTTGCCTTCAGGTGGCAGACAATGATGACCGGAGCACTTCCTTGTGTGTCTTCTTAGAGTTCTATTGAATATCAATAGACTCCTACTCCGACAATATTTGCCTGAACTTTCACGTTCCACGAGAGACTCAACAGGAGGCTGCAGTAAATGTTGCTATCTAATATCTAATGTCACACAAAATGAGCTTCATACTCTCACATGGACAAGACTGTCTCAGCCAGCAACGTGAGGGCCTTTTTTTTATTTTTAATTTCTCTCTAAATCCAATCTCCGTTATCCGGCTGCTCTGTGTCTAACAGCTGGAGACCACAGCATAATAATTCACGGGGCAGCTGTGAAGTGGAACTGTATTTCCCCCTGAACGTGAGTGTAGTATAGGGCCACTGCTCTGCAGAGATCCCTTGGGGGACATAAAAGGTTAAACGTTCCTACTGGGAATTTAATTGATTTTGATGCACTTATTGCCTACGACATGTTCAGAAGCCTCCAGTGCAGTCGGTAATTAGACTGTTACCCTCTGCAGTCAGAGATGACCGCTCTGCTTATCTGAACTGAGGCGTTCATTTGAATTTTGTCAATTTGGGAAATGAACTACGTCCAAATGGCCGGTAGGGGCGCTAGCTGCGCTTTTGCAGCATGAATTCACTGTCCGGTAAATCCAATCTTTCCTGGAGGAGCAGTATAGAAAACTACCACATGTGGTCCCGGTGGTTATACAACGTGCAGTCTAATTCCCTGCACGTTACAACGCAGCGTATTTCCTCCTGTAACCCACTGCGATGGTGTAGCATTTAATAGCGCAGCGACTACTGGCACGCTGGTGGTCATGCGGTGGGAACAGGGCGGATCTTAGGACCCGTGGTTTCACCTCATGTCGAATAATAAAAGTTGGGGTTATCCGTGTGCTGTCGACGTGCAACAAAGCGCTCTCAAAGTGTTAGTGAGCATCCCCTCTGCCGCTGCGCGCACATCGCAGTGGTGCAACGGCAGCCAGCTGCGGGCGGTGCACACATCCAGCCGCTGGGTGTCTTCCCCCTCTGGCCTCGCTGTAGACAAGGGGAGGGTGGCGCGGGCTGGGCTCTCCGTGTTTTCCGGAAGAGAGGGTGTGAAACATGGGACGCATCTCAGGTCAGCAGCTGATCCCGCCGCACATGCAGCCACAGACGCCCGTGTGACGCGCCCCCCCCCCAACTCCTCCTCCCCTGTGAGGCTGCAGCGATAATCGGCTCCGAGCAAGAGTGAATCAAACAGGCGCCGCGCGTCCGAACGGGACATCCCTCTGGATCCCTGTGGCTGGAACACGCCCGAGCGCTCATTTGGGTAAGTGAAACTTTTCAGGTCACCTCGTTGTCAAGTGTCCGTGTTCGCGCGCCGCCGTGGCTGGGGGGGGGGGGGGGTGCTCGGTGCTGTGTAAACACGGGGAAGTAAAGCAGAACATGCTCTATGCAGAGGGATCGCGCTGCACATGTTTTATTGTTGTTCAGTTTGCTCAGAAGGAGACTGAATCCCCTGCAGCTGCGCGGGATTTTAACCACTTTACACACACACACACACACACACACACTCACACACACACTCTCGCGCGCGCGGGCACGCACTTTGCACCATGGAACCAGAAGCTGCACTGAAATGCACGCCGATAATGTGCCACCGCACTGTGTGTCACGCACCTGTAGTAAAATACTGTTGCCTCATACCCGACGATGGGCAACAACTGCAACCGCATTTAACTGTAGTGTCTCTCAAGCTGGGGCCCGGGGTCTCACCAGGGACCCCTCAAGGCGACCCAGTTTTTAGTTTGCTCAGTAGTCCAGTGACACACGGGGGTGTCTGGTCTGATCACAGGTTTCCCCTCTCTGTTCCACAAACATGGGGCTGGGGCTGGGGCTGGGGCCGGGGCCGGGGGTGGGGGGTGGTGGTCTAGTGCTGGAATGATTAATTGATTAATCAATGGGCTGAAAATGAATCATCAACAACTCTGATTATTGATTATTCATTTAAGTCATTGATCAAGCAAAAATGCCAAACATTTGCTGGTTCTAGCTTCTCAAATGTGAGTGTTTTTTTTTGTGTGTTTGTATTATATTGTTGACAAAATGATTAAACAATAAGAATGCCGGAGCAATGGTTTGTTGCTGCCATGGTGAACATGATTTGGGTGTTGACCGGTCAGCATAGACAGCATGACTGTAGCAATAACGAATGATAATAACAGTTGTGATTTTGTGAAATGACCTCATTCAGCTGAAGGTAACTCAGGCTCTCTCTGTTTTAAGCCCCAAACATGGTTTTCACTGCTGTCATGGCGTCTAATTAAAACAAGAGACGGCTTCATGTCCGCCTCAAGTGGTGCTCACTTTACCCTCAGTTTAATCCCTCATTCATGAGGACGGGTGCTGAATCGTTCCTTTGAATTTACTGGCTGAACATTGTTTGATACCACCAAAGGATGACTTCAAAATGAACTGACTCTCCAGCGCTGCACCTGTTTTGAAAAAGAGCGAAAACATGAAGGACATGCAACAAATGACTGCAGCGTCTCCACTTTTGTTCTTAACCTCCACTAATGAATTGGTGGAGTCTGCATGGAGTCTGCTCAGCAAAGAGAAAACCAGTTTCCGTTTTGGTTGGTTGGCTTTGACAGTATGATGATTTGAATATTCACAGGCCAATATTTAAAAGGAATGGCTGGAGGCTGTATTGCAACTGTGCTGACATATTTGTGAGTGTTGTTGCTGAGCAATTCAACTTCCCTCTCGTGGGTTCAGATTATGTTTTGTGTGCAACTTTATGAGCATTAGATGCCAGAAATGGGACTGTGACACAGAGCGTGACAGGCTTGTATCCGGACTAAGAGCAACATTAAATAGTTTTCTAATCAACCTGGGATCATATGGCTGTCTTGCTTTTTGTCCTGTTGTACGTTTGCATTTGAATTGCTGAATCTTGCAGCAAAGTTGTGGTTTGGCCAGTTCTGTGTAAGGAGAACAAAAAAATAGACAACAAAATAGTTCCTGAAATGTTCGGTAGAGCTGTTTTTTTTAGTATGGATTTTTGTCTGGGTGGATTTTCCTTTTGAGGAATCCTCCAGAAATGTGCAGTCCAAGGTGTATTGCAACGGAAAAGAACAACGTTTACATTGGCGTAATGTGTTTGCATGTTTTGTGATCCGGACAGCTGGTTTGCTTGGTGTAAATTAGCAATGCCAGCATCGCCCCTGCTTCCCTTGCCCACTTTTAATTGCTGAATGTGCTGACGGCCGTAACCCCCTAAACACTTCCTCAGGTGGGCTGTGATAATCATACCGGAGCTACGACCCAGCTGCTGAAAAAGAGGACATGTCAACAGCTCCCAGCTCCTTCAGCTCCTCTGGGAAATCACCTGAGGCAGGGTGGGTGGGTGGCTGGTGGGGGGGGGGGGTTGTATCCTTAGGTGATTGTGTGCAGGTTTGTGTGTACTACATTGGTGTTTTTAATAAACGTCATAACCAGTTTAACATGGAGGCCTGGACATCGTTCACCCGTATTATGTCAAGCACAGCTCAACTCTGAGAGTCGGAGAATAAACAGGGAGCGTCTCTGCTCTTCTCTTGGTGAACACTGCTGTTCCCTGCAGCCTCTCTTATTGCAACAATTTTCTTTCTTTTTTCAGTCGTCGTGCCAATTGATTGTGATCACTTAATGACTGCAGAGCTACATGCAATTTGCAGGAAGTGCTTTTCTTTGATGCAGTCAAACCAAAGGACCCTTACATTTGTTTGATGTGTAATTACTTGATGTATCCTCCAAGTGGTCATCATCAGTGGGCTGCACCTCTGGAAGCTTCTTGTGTGTGTGTGTGTGTGTGTGTGTGTGTGTGTGTGGCTGGCCATGAAGACACATTTACAGGCACTCCAAATGGATGAAAATTGAAATCCGGGCATGACCTTGACCTAGAGGGGCTAAGCATTGGTAGGGTTCGATGCTTTGATGTACATCCATTAAAGGTATGAGTTGTAGTTTTCACAAATGTACCAAAAGACAGTCTAACAGAATTTTAATTTGTCCTTTGTTTTTTCTTTTTTGAAGACAACAGCCTTAATGAGCCATTTAGAAAAAAAACACATTTGCAGGAGAGCGGTATAAATACTTTCACAGAATAGCTTCCCTCAGAGATGAAAGACAACTCATAATGTGTGACTGAACTGTGTTTTCCAGTCTGAAGTGTGAAGACGCTCTTCACTGTGGATTCCACAGCGTCTGACAGGCTTTCATATTACAGCTGCGAGAGAAGAGTAGCAGCTGCACCTGCTGTAGTGTTTCTGTTACAGCCTTCAGTTCCTGGAAGCTCTCGAGGTGTTTGCCATGGAATCACTTCTTGCACTTTGTTTTTGGGGTTGATCAACAGACCAGGCTAACGGTACGACAGGCGACTGTTATGTCTGCGCTGAGATGACCGATAGAAAGCCGGTTAACAGTCATTATGTGTGAAGGGTGTTTATCTTCCATATGTCTTTGTGTATTAGAGAATCTGAACTACTCTGATGCACCACATCAGTGAGCTAAAAAGCACCCTGTGTTTTGTAGCATATTTTCACACGTGGCTTCAGTCTTAATTCCTCATAATGTAAAAAGAATAAAAATTAAAGGTACATTCCCATTCCTACTACTCAGCCTGTGAAATCAGTTGTATAATGTCTTCTGTGGCTCTGGCCCTTTCAAGGAAAACTTGAGAAAAGCTCAACTTTATGCAAATATCCTGTCACGCAATGCCAGCGGGCAACCAGGTGAGAGCTCATTTTCATTCCCACGGAAATGGAAGCATGGCGTTGTTTACTTCTCGGTTCCGCAAGAGTAGCCGGGCTCGCTTCCAGCAGCGCATGTACACAGCGGCAATGCAGTCTTGCCAGCTCGGGCGTCTTCCTTGTTGTATTGAAACAGCTTCAACAACACATACGTGTTTAAAAAAAGGTGGCAAACAAAGCTATTCTGTACTTGTGCAACAGGAAATTAAAACAAGCGATGGCTTTTTCCTGGTGGCAACGTCAGAAAACAACCGTCCAGTCAGAGCAGAGCGTGCGAATTAACACTACAGACCCACAGAGCTGTTACTAGAGACCAGATACTGACTTTGACTTTATATCTGTATGTGTGAACACAGCGTTAGTCTCGTTAATCCGTCTCTCTCAAATCGCCTAACTTCATACATCTGTAATACTTAATTGCTGGAGTACCCCTTTAAATAGAGCCTTGTCCTGATTGTGCTGGTCCGTCTCTTGCCAACTCTCTCTTGCCTCCCAGCTCTGAGGCAGCATGCACCCCATAAATTATGTCTGCATTGACACAAATCAGGCCTTCACTAAAGCAACAAAGTCTTTGTATGCAGCACACACTGTACAACTTAGAAACGATCCACAAAATGAGAAGCAGCCTCCGGCAAGACATTCAGTTGACATAAAGCATCCACATGAATTCATAAATTCAATTCAAACTCATTTATTTCCATGTAGTCAGTGCAGGATGTGCATGTGACGTGTTACTGTTGCAAACGTAGATGGCGTCATCATCACTAAGGACTAATCCACCGAGGCTACTTCCAGAATCCACCCAATCAGGAGGGAGTATGTGAAATATACAAGCAAGTGCTGCGGCCCTCATACTGACTATAAATTTAAACTTTAAATTTTCTGACTTTTCCTTGTCAATAACACAAAATGATCTCTGCCTTCACTGCCTCGCCACCACAACTCATTTTGCTATAATTTTGCATTATAGCAACATACTAGTAAAAGTGTAATACTTTTACTAGTACTTTTACTATTATTGGTTTTTTTTGGTATTTTGTTTCCAATACACATGGGCGATCTCGTTATTTTAGAATGACAATAAAGGGATCTTAAGGAAGGGGGGCAGAATTAGCTGGTTAGTTGTGTGTGTAGTGTAAAATATGCACTTTGTACGTTACCCGTGGATTCGAATCACGACACCCAGTACTAGTACAGAGGCACATGCTCAAATCACAGGTTATACTAAGCAGCAGCAACAAGGTGTCTTAAGTGGCCGTTGCCATTAAAATGATATTACAAACTTGTTTTAGTGCCCACACAGGTATTGCACCAATCATACTACCAGTACCAACAGTGTTGGAACCAAAAATTCCCGCCCCCAGGAGAACACTAATGTAGGGGGCACTGCAGCTGCAGGAAAATAAATCAAACTTAAATTTCTTCTTTTTGGTAAGTGCAGTTTTGACTACAGTACATAAGTCAAAACAAACCCAAGCATGGATATATAGACTACATACAGAACAGCTGAGTCTAACGCTAAACTAAGATGGTGAATATGGTACAACATCAGCATGCCAACATTGTCATTGTGAGTATGTTGCCACGCTGGTGTTAGCATTCAACACAGTGTAGCCTCAGAGTGCTAGCATGGCTGAAGGGTCTTAGTCATGTTGGAATACATTGAGAACCTTGTTGTGAGTAGAACGTATTAAAGGCAAAGTCACTGGGAAACGAGCATCCGGCTGTAATTGAATGTTACCTTTCACACTTGCATTGTTGCATCCTACTCCAAAGACGACTCAAATGTCAGCGACACTAAGACATAATTATGAATCTTGGAAGTGAGACAAGTCAGTTACAAATGGTCTCTTTTTGTTTGTAGAGAGAGGACACATGAATACATTTTCAGGTCCTCATTAGTTCACACTGTGCCAGGCGCACGACCACATCTGCATGTTAGCCTTCATTATTCAAAGCACAACCAGCAAGGTCTCTGGGAGTTCTCAGATCTTTTAGTTAACC
Organism: Enoplosus armatus; assembly: GCF_043641665.1. Lineage (NCBI taxonomy): Eukaryota > Metazoa > Chordata > Actinopteri > Centrarchiformes > Enoplosidae > Enoplosus > Enoplosus armatus. The sequence continues at coordinate 19,708,213 of NC_092192.1, read as the reverse complement.
TCATCCAAGTGCTATCCTGCACTCCACCCCACTTCTCCCCCGTTCCCATTAGCCTGTGTATGAGAGACACCAGCATGAATGAGACGCCCGCTGTGAACCCACACCACTTAATTTCTGGTTAAGATTAAAGGTCAGGGTGGGTAATCTTACTGCACCTTTTATTTAAAATAAATCTGTATTTACAATATTTTTGGCAAGGTAGTTCAACAGGACCACTACTTGTTAACAGACAATGTTAACCGCATTGCCAGGCTATGAAGCTGTCAGCGAAAGCGGTTTTGTGGTATTCTAACTCCGTCAGCTTTAATGTTATTCTGGTGTTTGTCCCCGGAGCTCTGCTGTTATTTCCATATGGCCAGTGAGCTAACTGAAATAATGGATGGCTGGTTGAGTTTGTGTCTTGCCCGTAGAGAGGCCTGTCTGTGTGCAGTCCAAAACTCTTCCACAAACCCTGACACCAGCTTTTCCTCTGTGGCCACTTGTCACAGTGGACTCCTTTGGGTAATCTGTAGACAGCTAAAGTCCTGCCTCCTGTCCAGGTTAGCCTCTGTTCTACACTTGGACATCATTTCATTTCCTTCTGCAGGGGATGGCAATGTGCAGAAAGATATTGATTCTAGCTTAGATAATAATAATAAATAGTTAAAAATATGATTTCAAGTGAATGCCCACACACTCAGAGACTTTTGTAGTTTGCCACCCAACCCACATGTGGCAACTATCTGATACATACAGTAGTAATGAGATATGCATTAACAGATGGTATTTTCTTTGTTTACATCTGATTCGAGTGATACATGGGTGCACTTGTTTAATTGTGTGGATGGTTTTTGTGCAATGACCATGTGTGACTTGCACACAACAGGGGGTGTGTGGCACACTCAAGCGTTTGTATGTTTATAAAAATAAATGGATTAGTTCCGTGTCCAAGCAGACGAAGGTGTCAACTTTGTAGAGATGATATCAGCAATGACAGCATCTAATAAAATTAGTTTGTTCATAAGGTGCCTACTCCTATGTATTCCTATTGTCATATGTATTTCAATTCTGTAATATTGCCATTTGTTTGCACATGAGTTCTGGTCATTTTTAGTCACGCTAAATGGCAGAATGGCTCCAGGGATGACATTGTTGGTCTGTCACGTTAACGTGGCGACCTTAGCATTTAGCTCAAAGCACTACTGTGCCTAAAGTCTTGTTATAAATATCAGTTTATGTGTGGGAAATGGTTTTGTTTTTTGTGTGTATGCATTGTTTGCACATCTGGCCCCTGGAATTTAAAATCCCAAATCGTGCAAAATCCTGGATCCAACCTGGGCAGTTGCTGCTGAAATCTGTACCATGTTCCATGTTGGTTTTCATTTTCCATGAGCTTTTCCGTGAGCTTGTGCACAAAAACATGGAAAATATATTTGGCATTCAGCATTGAGTAACAGACAGCCTCAAATCAATATTCTGACTAAACATGTAGCCAATGTCTGGAGTTATTATGGCAATATTGTCACGGTCATGTGGTCGCCATTTTCCTGTTGACTGGCCGAAGGTGGGTCTTTTCGAATGTGGGCACGTCAGAGACAGATGCCAGGAGAAGGGAACAAACAGATATGCAAGAACCTTTGCATGCTGCAGATGTAACGAGTAACTCTTTGTTGAGATTGTGATGGACCGTGAATAACAGCTCTCATCTCTGAAGTATTTGGATTTAGGCTCTGGCAGATTGTCTACTAGTTCTTAGCAGTGACAGCGTTGCTGGGGGAGGAATCGGCTCTCATGGCTCCAAAGACAGGTTTTTGATTTCAGTGAGTTCTGCCAGCTAAAGAGAAGGAGCTTAAACCTCCGCTAAGATCTCTGCTGACAGTACTCCACTCTTCAGCTTCTCTATGTGACACGCTTTACTATTTCTGCTCGGGTCTCCTTGCAATAGGCCGGTACAAATATCCCTCTCTGTGGGTGATGGAATTGCATGAAAGAGCAGAGTTGGTCGTCTTTTTGATGAAATCCTGGAGGAGAGAGAAGCAGAATCTGACCCTGGGCCAGCTGACACCGGCGCTCTCCTTTTGAGAAAGCAACCTATTTTAGTGAGCAAACCGCTCCTCTTCTGGAGAATCGACCAACCTCGGCTCTCCTCTCCTGGCTCCTGCATCTAAATTTCTCTTTGTAGCTTGCCCCAGGGTGGAGAATAAGAGACTCTTCAATGCTGCTGCTAACATTATCGATGAAGGGAGAAAGAGGCTCACAGCTTCAGAGGGCTGAAATTCTTGTATTTCTCAAGAAGAATCTGGCCCTCGTGTTGTTGGAAGAAAAACATAACTGGCACATGAGATGAGGTCTAAGAAAAAGCTGTTTGTCAGTAATTGTTGTCAGTAAAAGTAAAAAGCCAGCTTGTAAAATGGAGAAATTTAATGTTGTGAACCACATTGAAAAGTCATTTTTTACTGTGGAAAATATAAGGTTGTTTAATTGTAGCTGCTTTATGTTCCGCTACGGTAGCCTGAAGAGGACAAAATAACTGTAGTAATGACAAGAGAATGTCATGTTGACTCTCGTGTTGAGTCACTACTTTTGACTTTAAAATGATTTTGCGATGTCAAACAAGGAACTATTCAGGTCCCAACACAATGTTTCTGTGGTCAAAAAAACAAAACAAAGGTGAAGATTAAAAATATCATCTACCTGCTGTATGTTATGTTATGTTGTTATTTTCATTATGGATTAGTTAAGAGTCCAAGGTCATATCTTCAGATGTTTTGTTTTGTCCCACCAAAATCTAAAAGCCAAAGACAAATTAAGCTTACAATTACATGAAACAGAGAAAAGCAGAACATCTTCATATTTGAGAGGCTGAAAACATTTGTTTTGGCATTTTTGCTTGTTATAAATATCAGTGTATGTATGCGTTGTTTGCAAATCTGGCCCCTGGAAATTAAAATCCCTGGGCAGTTGCTGCTGAAATCTGTACCATGTTCCATGTTGGTTTTCATTTTCCATAACACGTGAGCTTGTGCACAAAAACATGGAAAATATATTTGGCCTCAAATCAATATGCTGGCTAAACATGTCGCTAATGTCTTATTGAGTTATTATGGCGATATCACCACGGTCATGTGGTTAAACATTTGCTGCTGTGATAGCAGCAGCTTGCTAATGGCGATGCCTCTGTAGTCCTCTGCCTGTGACCTTTCCCCAAACACAAAGAAGGCAGTCTCAAGTCTGATGTTTCTGAGAGGTTCATTTTTTTAAATAAAATGTATTTTCTTTAACCACCGACAGCACATTGAGGTATCTGTTCCAAAGAGATAAGAGCTTGAAAAATTAACATTTTGTTTTGATGCTTTAAATGCTGTGAGAGACAGATTAGCTGGAGGAAAGTGCTGTTCATCCTCTTTTGCAGTGATGATTCTGTGAAATACAGCTCAGGATGGAGCGTGCACTTAAGCCGCTACAAAAAAAAAAAATTGTGATGATTGCATGTGACTGACATCAAGGGTCAAAGCGAGTCACAGAGGAAATGGCTATAGTAAGTCAGATTGCTGTTGACAGCCGTCTCTGCTCATTTAAAATAACTTGCCATAATGCAGCAAGTGTAATTATGTGACTAATTGTGTTTGTTCGATCATTATCCGCAGTCAGAGGCTGTGAACATCATCTTGTTAGTCATGTAGACACCTACACTATAATCTGCACCTGCACGACTTCACACTCAGGGCACACTAGACCAGAAACACACGCATGTGCATAAAGACACACTGAGGGTAAAACACCTGCGGCTGGAGATCATCTCGACAGTGTGTTCTCTCACACCCTCCGCAGGGGAAGCAAAGGTATTCATGCCGTGTATGAAATGTACACACACGCTAACGTGAACATCTTGGCTTCTTGCAAACAGGAGTGTAAATACTGGGAATTCTGGGAGTTTACTGGCGGTGTGTTTGTTTCAGCTTGGTATTAGTTTTGAGGCATTTTTGTAGTTTCGGATTACTTGGATTACTACCCAGATGTTTTGGCTTGCGTGTTTAGCAAAGCTAGTGGCGCGGATCTATGGATGGCAATGTCAGTCCGTCCAGACTGAAATATCTCAAGCTATTTGATCCTCCCCAGAGGATCCTACTGACTTTGGTGATCCCCTAACCTTCCCTCTAGCGCCAACGTGAGGTTGACATAGTGAAATATTTTAGTGACAACTATTAGATGGATTGGCATAAAATTTGGTACACACCTTTATGCCCCCTATTTCTGGGCTATTGCGCTGCAATGAGACAACACCTCCAGTATTTTATATGTATTATCTGTTGCCATATTTGTCTGTTATTTACTTTATAAATAAGGGTCAGTGCATTTAGTATATGGATATGCTTTCATACACACAGTGATGCTACTACTGCAAATATTGTCAGACATTGCATTTAAGCAGTAAACCTGAAAACGTCCTGTAATTAAAACTTCACAGTACAGAATCTTCGCGAGAGGGAACGGATGTCATCCTGAGGGCTGCTGATATATTCCAAACAATTTCACTGGAAACATCTGGAATCCGTGTGTAAAATTGTCCAACCTGATAACACAGAACATTAATTACTGATGGAAACACTGATCCATACATGGATCTTATCTTCTCCAAACTCCAGATTAAATAAATGTAACATGTGTGTTTATGAATTAGGTTCAGCACTTTTGCTTATACAGTATGCATTTTCATTGTTGAGTCTGTAATGAATAGTGAAAGCTGGACTTGTTTTCTGGCTCCTGCCAGCTCCAGCCTCTGTGCATCAGGACTGACCTGGCAGCCTGTCTGCCACATGACCACAGGTCTCTAACAGTGATGAGAAGGGATAGAGATCACTGGGATATTCTCCCTCTCTGGGGATTTAGAGGGCACTGAGTATCACTCCCAACGGAAAAGATAGATGGCTTCTCTTTTTCAGCAGCAGCAGATTAATCCTCTGCAGGTCCACATCATCACACATTTCCAGCATCATGATAGTGAAAGCTTTGAAGGGGAATTTGAGGGTCGATGGAAGATGGGCTGCACTGTCTTTCTCTTCTATATTAACTCTTTCAGCCTCTCTTGCCATCCCTTCTGGACTCGCTACTATCTACCTAATAACTCCTCCTAAAAATAGATGATCAACTCGTAGCAGGTCCAGCTACCAAACAGCCTGAGCAAGTACAGAGGACAGAGGGTGGAGCCATCATCAAGGAAAATATAGAGTCATCTACAACATGAATCTGCAGATCAGTTTTCATATGTCCATTGTATGGAGGAGGGGGAGGGGCGCGGGATCTAGGGCTGGTCTATCCTTGTTAGAGGGACCCGTGTCAGGCGACATTTCTAGGATTCCAGGAAGGTCAGTCATGCTGGAAGCTGCAGACTCATTGTCAGTGTGAGTAGAGGAGAAATAATTGGCTCATCCAACTTGCCAGTTTGCACTCTTATATCCTGTGTAATCCTGGGCTTATTATTGCCTGAGGCCAACCTCAGAGAGGGTGGCCCTGGATTTGGTTTGGATTGTCCCAGAGCGTATTTCTGCCCAGTCGAATTGATCGCTGCTCATGGACGCCGTGTTCAGTGTCTAGCCTGGGGAGCAGAGCTGCCTGTTTTCTCCATCACAGCACATTGATTGGCTATACAAGAATGTGTTTAACAGGTTTATGGATGCAGCTAGTTGTGCCTCGCACAGTTGCCTGTTAATCCTGTGGATTGAGTTAAAGAGTCCCAGGGATTAGTCTGTGACAGGTGAATACCCAGGAAAGTGTTTTCTCCTGGAGAGTATTGCAGTTACGGTGTTCTGTGAATTTTTAAGATAGATTTCTCATCATCAGTAATATGAAGAATCCTAATGTGAGCCAGGACCTGGGCTGTATTTGCTTTGGGTATTTAGCACTTTTGAACCACAATTGAAGCAGTGGTTGTTGATTCTCACATATTCCCATTTTATTCCTGTGTTCACTTAATGCACCCAAGACATAGACTATATAGTCCTATAGTGGAATTTAATGTCATTCCTTCCGTACATACAAAAAATGTCTGTATGTATATGTAGACATCCCTTTAGTACTGCATGGTTAGCTATAGTGGTGTTCCTTGTTGGGTGCGTTTGGCTGGAGTTTTTATACAGTATGTCTAACATCAACAAGTCTTTCAAATGAAACGACAAAATACATTGCCGGTCCATGCCCTCCAGAACGACACATAATGTTTTCTGACCTGACGCCCCCATCGACAGGATGATATCACCGTTGTAAAAATAAAACCCTTCTCTAACCTGCACCTACATACTACAAGTTTGAAAATGAAAAGAAATCTGGGGGTGTGGAGTTAGAAAGTAGTGAGCTTACCAGCCTCCTGGAGCCCGCTCCTCATCTCTGCTGGGAGCTGGCGGCTTCAGGCTACATTAGCCGCTACTAGCCGAACAACACACCCGAAAAACATCCGACCAAACTGTCTGCAGTGGAGTTGCATTGTGGGTAATAGAGACGCCAGGTTTTGTCTATGTTGTAGACGTGCAATGCTAAATCGGTGTAGCACTCCTTAAAGGTTTGGTTAGGTTCAGGGTAAGATCATGGAAATGAGCCTCACCTCGGTGGATTTTCTTTTCACTTTGTTCAGTGTTCATTTTATCCCTCAAAAGGCACTTTCAGGATGATGCTTTGTTTTGTTTTTTAGCGAGTGCATCACTGTTGTGCTCTGGGTGCTGGAGTCTGCTCTCTGAAACCGCTGGCGTGAGGCAGCCAGCATCGCTGACTCTGATGAGGCATTTTCGATGCTGATGTGTCGTTCTGCATCTGCTGTAAGAATAAGCTGTCTTTGACATTAAATGTATTAATCAACATTCGTAGTGCCGAGAGTTTCCCTTGATCACAGTTGATATCTGATTACGATGCTCTCTCACTGTTCCCAGAGGCCCTTAAGATGCTCGACACTCTGTTCCATATGAATGAGGCTCACTCAGTCAAAGATGATAAGGCATAATCACTGCCAACTGTTTGCTACCACAACAGGAGGAACATGGGGAAACGCTAATTCTAGTGTGTGTGTGTGTGTGTGTGTGTGTGTGTGTAGGGGGATGAAATGTCTCCCTTAATCCCTTTTCAAAAAACAAAAGCTAGTGTGTGTATGTGTGGGGGGATGTGTGTTGGTTGGTTTGAGTGGGCAGGTGTGTGTGTGTGTGTGTGTGTGTGTGTGTGTGTGTGCGTGTGCGTGTGCGCGTGCGTGTGCGTGCGTGCATGCACTCAAAAGCCATGCAAATCCAAGCTGTTCTCCAGGCTCACTCTATCGTCCATCAGGAACAGCCAGTTGACGTTCCTGCTGGGCTTTCCACCCTTCCCTTCTCCTGCATTTTGTTTTCTCTGCAGTTAATGTGACCTATCCTTCCTGTCCATTTGAGTTGGACGAAATGTGACCGGAGAAGGTGACCGTAGAGAAGAGCTCATCAACCTGTGGGCCCAGGGAGGGCGGAGCAGCAGGGAGGAAAGACCTGTTTAGTGTAAGAGCTCTGATTTGTTGTTAAGAAGACTTCTGTGTTGGCTTTGGGCTGATTGTGGCCTTTAATTAAATAGGGGATAAGAACCAGTGAGAATGGTGTCTGTAGTCTGTAAAGCCCTGCAGTAAAACCGTGTCTTCTTTATTGAAGATGAACAAGATGCGCACTGCCTAAAAGAATCTTATTAGTAGAGATTTGTATAATCACTTGATTGCATAAACGCTGTTTCCACCAGGCCAAGACTGTGAATACTGGATGGGGAGCACTGAATCCTCGTTATTTTGCAATTGATTAGACATTAAAATGGTCACACATTAAGACAGGGTAGTGTATATGGGCAGGTTTTTGGCATGTATATCATAACGTCCGTGCTGATGGTCGTCCTTAGAAATCTATACTGTCAAACTGTGCTAATGTGATTAAATGGTCTATTTAGTGGATTTCATGGTGCAAATGAAGTTAATTTAATAACTGTGTCCTTTTAATTAAACATAGAATTGTTCCTGACATTTGTCCTTTTAATGTTTTTTTCTTTTTAATGTGAACAGTGGAGATAAAGCTGCAGAGCAGTATAGAGTTGAAGTCCACCGTAATGGTCCTTCTGGCCATGAAATCAACTTTTGATCAGTAAGATGAAAATGGCACCCTGCAGAGTTCAAGGCCGTAGAACACACAGAGATCCAACAGTGTAATGTATGCACACTGCCTCAGAGTGGGTAGGACTGTAAATGTTTCTACTCTGGCCCTTTCTGGAAGGCGCAGGAGGGATCAAAGCTCAAATATCCAGCACGTGCCGTAAGAGAAGAGATTTCATTTCTTTTGATTGGCTGGCATTTGCTTGGTGTGGCTAGATTAAATTGCAGTATGTTTTCCAGGTAAAAGCGGTGCATCGTGCAGGTCAGCAGTCTTTCTGTTCCGCATGCATGTCACAGCTTGATATCTCACAGAGACAAGACGGTGAAGTGCACCCAACACGTTTGCCGCAAATGAGTGAGAAATAATTTTTTAACATAACTACTCACAATCTAACTGTCTTGCAGTGTGATAATACTACTGATTATTTTTGTCTATGACTGTCAGTCATTTCAGCCGATGCCCCAAAACAACATATGTTTCTGTTCAAGTGACAAAGCCCTCTATCGGCTGTAGTAGTTATGACGGGAGCAAAGGAGGAAGTCAGGTGAGCTTGTTATAGCAAAAAAAGGGAGGGGTGGATGGATGAGTCAAGAAAACATTAGACTTTAACACAGGAGACTGCTGATGGTTTCCAACTGCAAGTCAACTTTCTTTTTTTTTTTTTTAAAGCACGACAACAATTGTTCCCTAACTTTAACCATGTGTTTGTTACTGTAACCATGACAACTAAAGGTCCCCGAAAATTAATGATTCATTTTAAGCCAAAGCACAATGTTTCCCCTCATCTTAACAAAGAATTTACTTTAACGATCTTTCCCGACACCTGACCTAACTTTAACCATAGCGTTTTTTTTAACAGTGCTTTGTGTTGGTTTTGGAAGGCTCAGATAAATGATGTCGTCCTGCCGATAGGGGCGTCAGATCAGAAAAAATTCTATTAGTGGCTCTTGAGGGCAAATTAGGTATTTTGTCCGTATCCCAAAATGTTCAGTTTACTATGCTGTGAGACAAGGAAAAGCAAATATTCTTATTTGAGAAGCTTTAGCTTGACAATTGATCTAAATGATAAATCGATTATCAAAATAATCAGCTATGTCCTGCTAAGGCTAATTATCACTGGGGAAACATTGTGGGCGTGTGGCCACAGTATGCTGTCTGTCAATATGGGCTCTGTTCCATATCAAGAGTTGTCTTGTCAATACCATACCATATGAGCACATTTGATGATCTGACAACACAGAACACCACAGAAAACCTGACAAAATGACACACGTTATCGTGTTTTATGCAAATGCGAAACAGAAATCTGGTTTGGTTAAACGTCATTGCAATGCAGATTGTCTCCCAATCACGTCTTTATAATCAGTGAACAATCAAAGTTGATTGCCCTTGATGTTGAGCAAGGTGGTGCACCTCACTTCAGCTATTCAATTTCACCGGTTTGGATGAGAGAGAAGACCGCGAAGAAGAAATTCACAAAGGAAAAAGGAAGACAGCACCAAATATATGCTTTCAATATACAGCCTTGCCCTCTGATCACAGCACTTCCCCGCATACTGCAGTTATGTGGATAAAGACTGTATTTTTCAGAAAGTATAAATCGCAGCAGGTCTGCAAGGTCAGATGCTTGTTAAACTAGGAGGCTTTCCGCTGTCTGTTGAATATGCAGTGTAGATGCTGGGCTTGCTCTTTGCACTTTGTCAGGGACCCTGGAGGAGGTAGTAAAAAATATCAAAATAACAGTTTTTTTTTCTGTGCATTAGTACGGTTTGTTCCAGGTTTCTCTGCCTTTCTTGCCAGCAAATGACGGATTTCATTTTGATTTTGGCCTTGGATGTCTCTGTTTGCTGTCTGCACACAACAAAATGGTGAGAGAGACAAATAGAAACCAGGTTAAGGGTGAAAGTGGTTTACTAATGGAGCCAAATGGATTCATTTGTTCACCTTCTACAGCCCACTCTCTCCTTACTGTAATTGGCTCTGCTGAAGCTTCTTTCCATTCCAAGTTGAAAGATGGCAGCTTTTGAAAAGACTTCATTTTCAAATGCGGTTCTCAAAGTTCTCACTGGTTTAACCTATCCATTTTCTTTTTCCTCGGTTTGTTTACCCAATTAAAGACAGATGTTGCACAATTATGTGAGCTTGAAATATTGAAATGTGCTACTGCAGCACAAAATGTTGTTGAGAGAAAGCATCAGTCCTCTTAATTGCTTCCATTAACAGCAGAACACTGAGCAGCTCCAAATAAGCTTTATTTTGTCTTGTTTCTTTGTGTGTCTCACTTTCACATAGATTATTAACATACAATTAAACTAATGTGATAATGTATAAGAGAAATGTGAAAAACACCATTAAAGTATAGCTGTTGTTACGTTGCAGCAATATGGAAATGATGCATTTGGACTGATTGCCAATTCCACACATCTATACTACTGTCCACATGTATTCTTTAATTTCTCTCTTAATTTCTTCAAATGAATGGACAAAAAAATGCAAATGAGGAAGTGCCTCTTCAATCTGACACCAATGTAACACAAAAAGGGCTTCTGATACACGGGTTTGGTCAGAAATTCAGCTGTGATATGCTAGTGGCGGCGTGCTAGCAGCGTGCTGCAGAGGTCTGGTAAGAGTTTTTATCATTTTCCAACTGACTCAAGTGATGTCACTTGAGTCCATTCATCAGACTTAAAGCAGCTCCCTTTTATGCACCCGTTTTTGATATATTCAGTTGTACTCCCCAAGACCTGTAAACAGACTTTGATGTGTAAAATTGGTGCAGTTCCCCTTTAAATGATGCAGAATCACTATTATAGGCCCTCGTTTAATGTGGGGCCAAAGGATAACTAAGGTTCACCGAGCGGGTGACCTGTTTGTGTTCTGATAACTTGTCCTTAAATCTTCTTTTTGTGCGTCCCACATAAAATCGCCCACATGGACACTAAAGTATATAAATGATAAGTGGTATTACAGTTAGGAAATTGCTTAATGTGTTTAAACTTTGTCTGCAAAATATATCTATCATCTGGCTGTGTTCCTCTGTGGAGGCCGTTTGATCATGCAGATAAGATATCAAGCGCTTTGATTTCATTCTACCACTCGAGTATTTGAGGATTGCTGGTCGATGGTACTCTGCCTTTAATGTGTTAAAAGTGGAAAATTCTATGAGTGATCCAGGGGTGTGAATTTCCTGGTGGTGGATATCAAGGATGAAATCACCATTATTTCTCCTCCTCAGCCCCAAAAATATACGCAGCTGAAAAAACAAGACTGGATCTTTATCTTTAAGGAAATTCGACCAAATATTCAAATAATGTTTTGCGGCTTTTATAAGAAGACATTTAACAGTAAAACCTTGTATGAACCTTAGCTTACTCTGACAGTGTGTCAGTCACAATATGTCACAGGTGTGTGACACAGTGAGGGCAAAAGTGTTTCATTTCACTGCAAACATTCGCACAACAAGATGGATGGCTGTAGTGGAAAATGTCAAGGTTAGATCTGAAATAAATTATTAAACCTAATGAAAAAAAAAAAGTGTCCTCCATAATGAAAATGTGTGGTTACCTGCTTCTGTAAACAAATAAAAGTCTCAGTGCAGCTGAAATTAATAACCAGACCACCGCTGCTCCTCCGCCTCCCACTTCTACCAGGATATTGCTCGCACAGTCAGCGGGCTGAATGGCGCTGCAGTGGAGAGCAAGAGACAGAAAACCACTAGTTGTGATAAGAATTAGCTAAATGTGACAGTTCCTTTCTTGTTTTTGCTCAAATGAGTCAGGAGTCAAACAATGCAATCCCCCCCTTTCTGCTGACAGTTAAAAGTTTTCTTCCTGCATTTATGTATATTGAATAACAGTCATCTGAAATATGCAAATGGAGGTGGGCAAATGCTGATAGGTTGTGTGTGTGTGTGTGTGTGTGTGTGTGTGTGTGTGTCCCTGCCTCATGACAAGCCATTATGCTTGTATGAATAGTGTATTCACGGATATTTTTGTGATCAGTTGTAGATGTAACCTACCATTTTGGTACCACTTATTATTAATAGTTATATCACAGATGATATGACTGTGCTCCTTTTAATGCCTGCCAATCACTCTACTCTCAAGTTCAGCTTTTGTGCGGAGTCCCTCATGTCATTGTTTATATCTGATGGCGTTTGTATTTTAATATATGTACCACTCTTCATGTTCCCTTCATTTTTCATTTAGCGCCATCATCAGGTTTTAATTTGTCCAATACTTTTATCACCTAATACCTGCAAAACTGACGTTCCCCTCAGCCTCAGCTGTACTTTGTCTTTAGTATTAATTAGCAAATGTTAGCATGCTAACACGCTAAACTAAGATGATGCACACGGTATACCTGCTGAACACCAGCATGCTAACACTGTCATTGTGAGCATGTTAGCTGACGTTAGCATTTAGCTCAAAGCACCGCTATGCTTAAGTATGGCTTTATAATGGTAATTATAAGAAAAAACTACTATAATATACTACTATGCACTATTCGTTTGCTTAGCCCGTTACGTTATTAGGGAAATGTACCGCATTGTGGTCATGTGGAGGGGGTTGGGGTGCCTAAACATAACCACAATAAATCATGCTTTAGTTATGAGCAGATATTGTGCTGCAAGATATTGTTGGGAGAACAAATGAAATATGTTTATATGACACATAAACAAAACATAATTTGGGCAAACAAATTTTGACCTGATGATGGTGCTAGATGTAAAGTCAAGGAGTCACCAGGGGTCACCGGGGTCACCAGAGCTCGTGTCCCTCAGGGCCTCAGGTCACATGAATGCCCATAAACAATTTCATGGCCATTGATTCAATAGTTGTTGACACATTTCACTCAAAAACACTAATATCAGCGTCATGGTGGCACTCGAAGAATTAATCATCAAAATCATTAGGATTCATCCTCTTGAAGGTGTTAATGTCTGTACAAAATTTCCGACCAACAGACCGACATCGCCATCTCTGGAACCATGCTGGCATGGCAAAAAATGTGATGCACTGCAGTTGGTATTGAGCCATGGCTGTGCACATGTATGAATGAGTGTGACCCACCTGGACAAAGTGGAACACTTGTTATTTTGGAAGATGAAGCTCTACCTTCCTGACACACTTTAGGAATAGCATAACATGGCCCATTTACTGACCACCTCTTGTCAAAACCCCACGGAGCTGACTTTGTATTTGGCTTCATTGTTTCTCTTCAGTCGGTGCCTTTTCATGGGACACAGACAGACCCAGACCCTGGGAAGAAAACAACAATCCACATTTATTCCTCTTGATTCACGCTGTTACATAGATGGATACTGTTTGAGAATTAGGCATTTAAGTGCCCTTTTCCCTGGATGGCTGGGCATAGGCTCACTTTGCATATCGGTGTTCTTGCATCTGCAGAACAAAACCTGAACCAGATGTACTAGAGTGCTTTGATATTTTCTGTCTGTGGCAATCTGCAGCTGACTTGATTTTCATTAGAGATGAAAGGGGAAAAACACAATAAACAAATCCCGCTAAATGTCTGGGTATACACACACGCATACTGTATGTATAGACACACACAATACCTACAGTCTTTTTTATGTGTGCATTTCTTTGTGAGTCAGTGCACCCACAAGCATTTGATGTGGATACAGGGAGCCATGACCAAAGGCATAAAGCATAATTAGCTTTGCAGCATGTGGGTTGGGTTTTATCAGGGGGACATTTATTTCAATGTATGAGCGCATGTTTACTGTAGGTAACTTGACCTGCCAGACCACCTACGCAGATGAACGGATGACATTTTCTTTTATGTTTGACTGCTTGATTAAACTTCAGTCTCACAGGTGCTCTTGCTGCAAAAGATGTGGCCAGCCGAAGATTTTTTCACATCGATTTGGGTTGGCAATATGGACAAAATGAAGATGTTGCAGTATCTTTTACTATAAAAATGTAAACATTATTATAAAGTCACAATATTTTTGGGGAACAAGCAGCATTTAGACATGATACAATTCTGAATATCTGTAATGTGGCTATGATGACCAAGAATATGATGAGCCGGTTAAGGCAAATGTGATTGACCTAAAACAGTCAAATAAGCTCAGGACATTTTGTGTCAATCAACTGTAACAAAGACAGGATTTAAACTAAATAAATATTGTAGTCTTGTTCATTGTGAGAAAAACTGTGCTGAACCTGTCAGTCCAGTCCTGTTTATGTAACAAGCATTTGTAACAAGATGAGTGTTTTTTCTTGATCTAAATTAAATGTGGATATACTGTAGATCAACTATTGTCACTGTTGCTGACTGAGCTCACGGCCCCTTTTTCTGTCTTTCCAGCTCTGGTGAGACCCTGAACGTTGCGACCACAGGCTGGCCCAGGTCACGTTGATGCTGGTGGGCGCTCACCAGTACTGTCCCCGCCACCTGCTCCTGCGCCGCTCCCACTTCCCTCACGCCTAGCCATGGCCATGAGCAGTGACCCTGGCTGCGAGAGGCTGGACCCTGACTCTGAGAAAGAGGCCAGCAGTCTCACAGACATCATGGCAGCCATGACGACAAAAGACTCCGCTACCAACGGCGTGAGGAATGGCGGGGCTCAGAAGGACGGGACTCAGGCCAAGAGGCCTCATCCGTTGCGGCCTCACCTGACTGGGAGGAAGTTGTCGCTGCAGGAGAGAGGCACTTACCTGTCGTCAGGCTCCGGAGGAGGCTACACGCACACCTCCCCTCGCGTGGCTCGCAGGCCCACCGTGGAGTCTAAACGTGTGTCCATATCAGACACTCAGGTGAGGAAGTCGTTATTCATATGAATTAATAATCATTGAATTATTGAAAAGGCCTTAACTGCACAAGAAACTTGTGCAAGGTTCTCTATTGACGGAGATAGACATCAAGGCAGCTCCTGATGAGACCTGTCTGGGAAGTTGAGTGCAGAAAAATTCAATAAAGATCCAATAGCTTGAATCTTTCATGTTAAACACCTTCTGAAATGTCCTTCATCTGCAGTCCTCTGATTTGGACATTTGCTGTCATGAATTTCTACAGTTGGGTGTGACAGGTGGTACCATAGCAGGGAGTGAAACACAAACGGAGAGGAATCAGCTCCATTGTGCCTATGAGAGCAGTTGTCAGTACTAGATACAAACACAGTATAGCTCAATATCTCTGCATTATCACCAAAGAAAGAGGAGCAGAGGGCCAGTGGACAACATGCCAGGAAGAAGGAAGCATGAGAAGGTGTGGACACTAGTCTCCCATGAGCACCCATCATGGAAACATGCCTCTGTGTATGAGCTGATTCATGTCAGTCCATCATTTTCCCGGCTTCTGTCACGGATGTGCAGCCTATGTGATACTCCACGCTCTGCACTGGGAGCAGATGTGCGTCGTCGTGACGTGTGAGAGCGTGTGTGTGTTCTGATGCTGGCTTTGACAAAAGCACTTTTGACTGTTTCATCAGACAGACATGAAATGCATTGGGGCCAGCATTGTGCTGCTGGATGCACCATACAAGAAGGGAGGGGTGGGGGTGGGAGCAGCTAATGATTTGCCATGGTGAACATTTCCCCATGTTTTCCTGCGTGTACATGTCCGTTTGTATAAATGATAAGTCATTTGATACAACATTGGTGACAGCTAATACCTTTTCCTCTTGTATGTTACACACTGTATCTTTAAATTTAGACCGCTCCGGTTGTTACAAGTCGCACAGTCACCTCTCATCCCCCGGCTTGGTACAAGCTTTCCCCTTGGCTGTTATGCAGATTTTTAACTGCACATTCAGTACACTACCTGCTTCATCGCCTGCCTAACCCTAGCCTTTCTCTGTCCACAGGTAACATAATCCACCTACCAGCACTTCTAAAGCTCACTAATTAACAGCCGCACTGTGAGATTACCAGGCAGCCAGCGGAGCCTCCCGGAAGTCACTGCATGTGGCCAAGGAAATAGCCATGCAACCTCCTGTAAAGCCACAAAGTGTCGCTTTTAGCTTTCGAGGTGCTGGTAGTTGGATTCTGTTACCTTTGGGTCGAAGCTAGCCTAGCTTTTGTGCTAAGGTAAGCTAACCGGCTGCCGGCGGTAGCTTCATGTAGTATATTTAGAGAGGCATTGATCCGCTAACTCTCTGTGAAGACAGCTGTAGATTGCTGATCAATAATGCTGCTTATCATTGTTTTTATAACGTAGAAAACATGCAGCTGAAAACATGCATGCATCTGTTTGTGCTAACCCACGAAAACCAAGTGTCACGGAGCTGTGGGTGACTCCCAAATCTCCTCTTACTTTCTCCAATTCAGAGGGAACATAAAAAATTCATGACATCTGCCAGGATGTGGAACCTCTGCATTTAACAGACTGCTGCCACAGACTGGCAGCCCTGTCATTGTGTCCCTTCCTATCTGAAGATGGAGTTGCATCTCTCGCACTGAACCATAAAAAGGACTCATGTTGCTTGTATTTCCCTGCTCTCCCTGCGTCTGCAGTGTGACACAGCAGAGAGAGAAGGAGAGACGGAAGCGTTTCTTGCTTGCAGAAGCGTCAGTTATGACAGACATTTTGACTTTCTTCACTAATACTTAATATAACAGCAGTTACCAGGATGGGCAGGAATGACTTACACACGCATGTTTTCATAACTGGTGTCAGTTTCTGTTATCTCCTCACCCTCCATGTCGACAAAACAAAATGTCCTCCTTGACAATTTGAGAAGTCCCGTAATATGCTACATGAGTAGATACTGTGTGCATAACATGATGGTTTAACTGAAGCACAGGAGAGTCTCTTTGTGTTGCAGGAAACTCCTGACTTTCTCATTGCATTTGTTATTGTCTTTCTATCTAGTTTGTACACATAACATGCATAATTTTCTCTCCCCTTGGGAAGCGGGATTTTATAACACATTCACTTCTCTGTTCTCTGTGGGTGAGAACATCCTGAGAAAATGATCCCAAACTACAGGGTTAAATGTTTGCCTTCCTACGTGGGAGCATAATGATTTGTGTCAAAAGCTGGATATCAAGTCTAGTTATATAGCCATTAATCGCACAAATCTACAATGTCCACATTATAAAATAATACATTAAAATGGTGAACAAAATCTAAACCTCAAGCCTTTAATGAGAACATGGAAAAGATCCCACAATAAACCTTATTAAATGATGACCACAAAGGGGATCCCTTCTAAAAGCAATTTCAGTGGAAGACCTGGGACACTCCACAGTCCTTTGTTTGCTTCCATTTTCCGTATTCCTCCACCGCAGCTCAGCAAGGAAACGCAAAGAGGACATTTATTAGTTTAAGTTTGGAAGATGCACCAAGATAGCCTCTTTTTTTTTAAGCAATCATTATTAGGAATCTTCATTCCAGAGGGGTCAGGTGGGGGATGAGAGCGGGCAAATAAAGATTATACACGGAGATTGATACAATGCAGAGAGGAAGCTAAATCAGAGCAGAGCCAAGTCAAGTCGCCATTTACATTGACATCATCACAGTCAGCCCTGAAGGATGTCACAGCGTGAGACGAAAAAGAAATGGGAAATACAACTTAAGACACACTAGCATGAATGGACAGCTGCGTACAGACCTGGAAATAAGACACACAAGCCATATGTCCATCAACAGGAAACTGAACACTTCTGTGTGTGATTACAGCTTGCGTCTCTGAGTCTCTCTTGGATGTTTCTTCTGAAAAGCTGAAGCAGTCTTTTGTAACCGTTATGTCTGACTAATATAATAATATAAGTATATTAAAATTAGCAGCAGAAGAAATGTGGAAATGAGTGACTTGAGTGATGAGTGGCAGTCCCTTTGAGCAAAGATGGATGTTACTGTCTGTTCGTCTTCACAGTACATTAGGACAGTAAGTGCTTATCTCGATCTGTAGTACAGCAGTAGTTGATGCTGAACACATTCAATATGTTCAATATTTCATCTTGTAAAAAGTAAAGTGAGACAGTCGTCTTTCCTCTTTTAGTTGGTCCTCCTCCCTTATTTCTGCACATTTCTTACATTGGCACCAGATGCAAGCACAAATATAACGACACAGAATAAACCATCGTCTTCTGCAATGGTCTCGTTTAGCTTCAGCCATCATACCATTCAAACAAACCCGGAAGGCTGAGGAAATGATTTTACACTTACAGGCTTTAAATACTATCAAACACAAGTTCCCCTTTTTACTACATACTGTGTATGTATATACTCTGAGGCAGACAGGCACGCTCATTATTCATCATAAGAAAAAAAGAAAAGCGTGGTCATTGATTTTGAATAGCACTGTAGCAGTGAGCTATTTGTTATGCACTGATATTGATCAGTTGTTGAGTAATGGATGGTGAGATGTGGAGAGTTTGGCACAGGTCAGACATGATGGAGGACAAAGTGAGACGTGAAGGGAAACGAGGAGAGGAGAGATGGGTGTGTTGCATGCTGAAGACAGCGGGGCTGCACTGTTAATGTAAAGCATTGGTCTGATGTGACCGTATGACCAAAAGAGCCCTCTAAAGATTTATTGTGGCCCAGTGAAGCATTTGAACTTGATTCATGTGTGCGTGTGCTTGTGTGGCAGATGTATTTAAGACTTTCTGCATGGCCATCTTCATCCGTCAGTCCTGACTGAGAGTACGAACTGCAGCGCAGCGCCCACTGAGCATGTGCCGTGCAAACCGTGAACCCAGCGGAAGTCCTCTCAGACAGTCCCTCCTACTGCTCTTTTCTTTGGATTCTCCTCATTTGCCTTTCCCATTATCCTTCACTGCCCTATTTTCCCTCCTCTCTTTATCTCTCTCCAACCAATCAAAGACAGCCTTTTCTAAGTTCCACTGCCACCAGAGCCCCATCTTCTGTTCTATCTCTCACTCTTTGTCATAATCCCGGCCCACAGTAATTCACACCGTCATACCCTACAGTGCGTAACCCTCCAACCCTCACATCTCCCACAGCACCAACAGCAGTGTTCAGGACCAGCTACATAACCAGCATATTATGCAACCCACTGTATAATCTCATGTTTTCTAAAATACCTGTCCTGCCCTACGCCATGAGCTGGTGTAGTACTTTCTGTTTTGGTACACGTGTGTACTCCTACCTCCTCTCATCCTGCAAACACATTCCAGTATCAGGCCTCAGGCACTGGTCCGGCTCACACACACAGATACCCCCCCCCCCCCCCCCCCCCCCCCCCCCCCCCCCCACCAAATATAATGAGAGAACTGCTCTCAATCCATTTTCTTCACAGCTCCATCTCCTTCTTTTTCACATCTTTGCTTTTTTCCAGCTCATTGACTTTACCCCCACCCACCCCCGTGAAATTCTCCCCACCACCAAACCCCCCCCCTCCTTCTCCGTCCTGCTGTGGTCTGCCCTCCTGTGCCGTGCCTCTGGCTGACTCTGTGCTGTAGCAGTGGTTGCTATGGAACTGCAAATCAGCCATTTAAGCAGTAGCACTCTAATGGATTTGCAGACAGTAAACAGAAACTACAGACTGCATCGTTACCTACATCTCAGAAATAAATGACTTTCAACACGTATACACACACACACACAGCGGGAACATTTTGTTCCTGTACCAAAGACGGCCCTGTTTCTCTTTGCTTTACATGATGAAAGCATTCTGTCTGGTGCTGATGCTGATCGTGTTTATGTTGATGATATAGTTCCTCATGTCCCCATCTTTTATCTTCCCCCTCACAGGACTGTATCCAGTTGAACCAGTATAAGCTGAAGAGTGAGATTGGAAAGGTGAGTTTGTCCATTTGCCTCAATTTCAAGTTGTTGGGGGGGAAAAAAGCAGCAGCTCAGAGAAGATGGACCCTTTGCTCAGTTTATCTATGTGAGAAAATGGACACCAAAATCATTCAAAGCATGGACACACTAAAAGTTGTGAGTTGTCTTTATTATGTGGCTTGCAGATTCTTACATTAAGCTAAGTAAAATCTGATTTGATGTAGACAGGAAGGTTTGTTTTTGGAACTGTTGAGTTGAATACCACCCGTCCATCCACAGTAATGTTATTCCATATTTTATCCCACAATGTTCTGTTCTTGGCTCCATCTTCCTCTGCACCTGCTCAAGTTCTCCCATTCTAGAAACATACTAATGTTTACAATGTCCACGGTCTTAGTTTTAGCATGTTAGTATCGAAACATTTGGCAATTAGCACTAAACACAAAGTACAGCTCAAGCTGAAGGGACTGCCAGCCTCATGGTGGTGCCAGATGGAAAGTCAGACGATCACCAAACTCATTAGGATTCATCCTTTGGGGACTACGAATGTCTGTACGAAATTTTATGCCGTGACTGACGAAATAGAAACGTCTCAGCGTGACAAAACCAATAGATTGGATATAATAAAGAGGGGGAAATAAAAAAGCAAAATGGTAAAAAAAAGTGTGCAATATCCGTGTTTTGAAGGAAAGAATTAGTGTTGTAACTATAACATTTCAAACAACATGTGCCATTATTAAATCTGACGGCACACCAGATCCAGTACCAGGTTTTGCATTTCAAAAAGTGACACTTGGAGGTCTTGTGGTTGAAAAGCGTGCACATAATTTTACACTTTTAAAGGGCATTTCAAAATGGCTCATTAAGAGTAGAGATATTAAAGTAGTAGATATTAAAGAGGAAAAAATGAGTGTCGGAACATAGAGAATGTTGTGACATTTGTTACATAAATTTGGAAGAATTCACACTCTTACATGTGTTGACTAAAGCCCACAAATGGATTTTTCTCTGTCCATAAGACCAATCTCTTCTAAGTCCTGAGTCATTTATGATCCTCCAGCTGGCAAATCTGGCTGTACGAGACCTCAAAGGTGATATAAGTCACTTTATTTCATTTATGTGAGTGTTTGGTCAGCTTTTCCAGCAGTGTTGGTACTTCTGTGCGCTCATCAGAGAGGAAAACATGCGAGGAGAAAAGGACTGTGATGGTAAACACACATCCTGGGGCAGTGTGTGTGTGGGAGGAGCCATTCTGTGCTGCCAAAGACTAAAAATGTTGTGTTTGAATGGAAACGGTGCTGCCTTCAAAACATTCTGCCAGTATGGTGCTGCCGTCTGTTCTCAAAATGAGGCTTTAATAAAGAAGAGAACAGAATCCCTCACAAGTTTTGTTGATGAACCCCAAAATATATAATAATGTCATAAATATATATATATATATATATAGCATATATGAAAATGAATCTCTTTGTTGTTGTATTGCAGGGCTCCTACGGTGTGGTCAAACTAGCCTACAACGAGGATGATGACAAACATTATGTAAGTCTGTGCAATCATTTTACATTTCAGACACTTGTCTCTGATTAACAACTGAAAACAGTCCCTCTGCCACACAGCCACAGCTCCCACCAAGCCTCTCAGCCTCTATTGTCTAGACAGAGGAGCTTTACATGATGTCACCAGTGCTATTGATTTTCTTTTTTTTTCCCCGTCCACCTTGTTGCCTAGCTGTGAGTTCCATCCCCTCAAATTGCATCAGTTGCCTTGGAAGAAACTTGGAAATTAAAGTGGATTTCGGTGCCACTGAAAGTGCATCCAAGACTTTATTATCTATCTTCAAAGCGACGCTGCTGTTGCTCTGTGTGTTTAGGTAGCTGCTTTGAGGTCAGTTCACAAGGGAGAATCTGGATATGAGCCGGCATGCTGAGATGAGGTCATTTCAGCCGTTTTCCATCAAGGTGATTTGTTCCTGTAAAAGCCTGGCAAACTCGGCCCCTCCGAACGTAAGCCGTCTTATGTTTGAACACAACTAAGCTGCCCTGTACAGTAACAACAATGAAAGGGTTTGGATGAGTCACGTCGACATAAGCGTGCCAACTGTGGATGGGTTTAAGATGTACTTCTGAACTGGAGCCAGTAGAAGCTCGGAGCGAAACACAACCCAATATTAATTTGGGCTGATGCAGAATGGTAAACAACGGGAGTTTATGTAAGGACACGGGCGAGCCCTATAAGGTGAGTGCAACATTATAACAAGGGAGTCTTTATATAAACTGCCCCTCTGTGAGAGAAATAATGACATGCAGCTTTAAATAATGCCAGCCTGCAGAGCTGCTCAGACGTGCAGCAGCATACAACCTCGTCATTTTTCCTACAATATCTGCTTGTCACAAGTAAAGCATGACCAAACGTTTTATGGTTATGTTTAGGAAACTCACAGCACTTGGTTAAGATTAGAGAAAGACTGTGGCCTTTGGTTTAATATTGGATTCAGCAAGTTGACAGTGACTTGAAGCACGAGACACAATGTGTTTACTTTATTAGCATTTGACTGAAACCACAGTCTTTCCCGAGCCACCTCAAGAGTCACTCCTGCAGTTTTACACATGTAGTTCGCTTTGCTCCCGACTGAACTCTCCAAAGTTTGACAAAATAATAATCATCGGCTTATGTTTTAGACATTTTGAAGTATTTTACTGCATTACAAACCAGAAATGTAGGGTGTGGAATAAGTTTAGGGGGCATAGGGGATCTAACAAATAGCTATAAAGTTGCATTATGGGAATTATAGGCTGCAGTGGTTTTGGAATTTGACTCCTACTAAGAGATTAAAGTTCAGCAGATCTGAATGAACTACGATGTGCATATGTAAATGAGGTGCTCTCTTCGTGAGAGGCCTTCATGAAACTGCCTGCTGCTTTGCACCAGTACGTGTGAACGCAGCCATGTGCAAGATGCAATGTCATCTGTGTCAAAAAGTGCATTTCCATTCATCTGTTTTATGCCTTTTTTTTTTTCTTCAATTAGCTGGAAACGCCAGAAAGAAGTAAAAAGAATGTTTTAACTGTATTGCAGAGAAGTTTTCACACTCGGCTGAGGTGGAAATGGTGTATCAATTCCAACTAAATGCAACAATATACAATGGAAATAAACTTTGTGAATAAATCATAAATAAGTTTCTGCTCCACTGAAGAGACACAAAAATGGCGGCAGACAAAAGCATCAGATCTAACATGTTTTCTACATGTTTTTTTTTCTTCCTCCTCAATATGTCCCATCTGCCTTGGTATTTCTGTGTGTGCATACGCATATAAAGCTCTCGTGTTTGCTGCCCATGTGTCCACATTTAGTTTTCTAGCTTCCGTCTTTGTTTCTGCTTTGTGTGGAAGTGTTTTCACATTTGTTGCTGATTGTTGACACTGATGGGAAATGTTACCTTCCGGGACAGACTGCAGGTTATTGCAGGCCGGCTCAAATGACAAACACATCTGAAACAACAATGACAGGAATCAGGAGAGGAGGAGATGAGTAACGACGGCATGGAAGGGTGATTCTATTTCCCGGCAATCTGAGTTGGTTTCACACAAAACTGATTGGGTTTCTGCATGTGGAGCATCTGCGGCATGAGCCCACGTACAGTATGCAAAAATATCATCACACACACACACACACACACACACACACACACACACAGATACCATCCACAGGAAAGATATTATCTCGCGAGGTTCCTGCAGGCTCTCGTAGTTCACCTGTATTTACTTGACTCCCATGGGCTGGAAAATCTTCAAACAAAGATACAATAATGTGGTTTCTCAAAAGTAGATGTTCTTGTATGTTATGTAATAAAGTTATTTTGTTCATATTAAGTTGTAGCACTTAAAGCGACATCATACAAGAATTGGGGTTTTTTTTGTTTGTTTTTTTCCAGTTTTTGGAGTGCAATTCACCCTCATGGGCAGCTGTACACATGCATTTGTTGACAAGCTGAAGGATTTGGATTTGGTGGGCTAATTTATGGCTTGTGATCAAAAACTAGCGAGGTGACAACAACAACAACAGCAACAACAACACAAGACGTAGCAAGCCGGCTAATATAACTGACTCGTCCAACAGCAGGAAGGCCAGCTCGGTGTCGGTCTCGCAGCCTTTTATTCTGAGGTTGACTCTTTTCTGGCCTCTTGCTTGGTCGCACTGTTTTTCCTCTTCTTTTCCTCTGATTCCTCCGTCAACGTCCTCTTCAGTCTCCCCACCTCTGCCACGATGTCCGTACTGAGAATACCAGGCTAGACCCCTGTAGTGCTGTAAAGTGTTCCTCACTTCTCACACGTCGTCGTACCGCTTCAATGGCAACAGGCATTCAGGCACCATTCTCCTTATTACAATTCAGTGCACCATCAAAATGATTTGAAGCTGTTATTTTAAGGTAAAATGGTTGTGTAATGTTGCTTTAATTCAGTCCTCAGCCTTGGCATCAACATAGGGAAAACACTGATGAATATTTATGTTGATAAAGCAGCAGTGGTCAGTTTTATGATGAATGAAAGAGGCACAGTTGACTTGACAACCGCGGGATAAAAATAAAATGATATGATGACTAACTCAGTGCCAGTGTTATCTAGTCCAAGTGAGTGTGTGAAACCAGGTTTTATTGTCCCACATGTCGGCAGATTACTGAAGGCCTTTGAATGATGCGTGTCTTTGTTGTGGTGTCCTGTGTCGTATATAATTATCATGCTCACTTGATTGGCAGGCATCCAATTGTGATGCCTGCCAATCAAGCAGGCCGTTCACCAGCCTCAGGGGGCCAAAGTAAACCAAATGCACGCAGCATTCACTCAACTCATTTCAAATTGGCGCAGCGATGAATTTAAAGAGCTAATTATTAGCAGGTATTTGCTCTCAGAAGCAGGAGCAGTGTTTGCTTTCATTTGCTTAATGCGTTTCTGTCTCTCCAAGTCACTTACAGGAGAAGTCTGGAGACGCCTAAACCCGGTGCAGACACACACACACACACGCACACACACACACACACATACACACACACACACACACACACACAGAGCTGTGTATGGAAGCTGTATTCTGGGCCTGTTTACTTGAAACAAAAAAATTCAAAGAATATAAAATCCAGAATATATAAAAAATGTCAATATGTTATTATGCCTGTGTGCACACTGTTGAGTAAGTTTGTCATTTCATCTCATTCCCTCTCTCTCCCTTATCAGAGTAGTAGTGTTTAACTGCACCTTTTGTTTCTAGGTTTGCTCACTCAACCGTTATTTCTTGGGTGTAAGATTTTTAGATTTTCATCTCTTGGCAAACTTGCGGAAGTCTTGTTTACTTGCAAAGACTTGTTTGTCTACAGATTAGAGTGCTGAAGAATTCAGAAAAGGCACAGTGAGGGAACAATATGGTGACTGAGATCATACTCGAACCTTTTTATGTTCCACCTCCTACAAAACATTGTCACTGCTGTCGTGCTTTTGGCTTCTTTTGATCAACGCTACACAGAAGAACTTAACTTTAAGTCTTTAACTGAACTCAAATTACCTTTTGATTGTATCTTTTGAAGTACATTTACTGCAAGTGAGACTGCAATGAAGCACCTGCACCTGCCTACACAGGCAGAATCTAGCTTTTCAGATGGCAGCTATTTAGTGGAGCTCCACCATCAATCCCAGATTCTGCAATGAACTCTGGTTTAGTCGTGAATAATAAAACTGGCAGAGTGCCTGTATGGCAACATGAACTTTGCAATCGAAAAGCTGCAATAACTCTGAATGTTGCTTAACAATTTTTAACTGTTTGATGACTGTGGCTGAGTCATGAACCACCCTCACACAAGTCTACACACGCGCACACACACACACACACACACACACACACACACACACACACACACACACACACACACACACACACACACACACACACACACACACACACACACACACACACACACACACACACACACACACACACAGGCAGCACACCATGGAAACTGTGTTCAGGGAAAGATCTGCTTTCTTGCCGAGCCTGGTTTCTGCACAGTCATAGCCATGGTGACCACAAAAGGAAACTGTTTGTGGTGTTGAAGTCGTAGGAAATGTTCCACCTTCACATGAATTAACAATCAGTGAAATCACATTGACATGCTGACAGCATTGTAGTTCGAGTATTTTGGAGAAATATCTGACATGAAGTAAATGTCATTTACTTTCTCTCGTCTTCCTTCTTCCACAACCAACTCCCTGTAACGAGGCGTAGTTATGACTTGGAGTCTCTATATATTCCTGCTTGCAGGTGTAGTTTTCTTTTTGGAGTGACAGGTTTACTGTTTATACTAGCTATATGTGAACACGCTGTATGATCCAAATCTTTTTCCACTTTCCTAGGCCATGAAGGTGGTGTCCAAGAAGAAGTTAATGAAGCAGTGTGGTTTTCCACGTAAGTCCTATTCTACTCTGTTTATTCTATTGAACAAGAAATTTGAGAACCCGGATTTAAGTAGTCAACGATGGATACAATGGATGGTGTGTCACTTCGGGCTAGGTCAATACCTCCATCTGACACCAGACAAACCCACTGGATCACCAGTCTGTTGTTTAGTAACGGCACTACAGGTCCCTGACAGTGAGAATGACCCACACTAACCCCACTGGATGAGACTGATTTGGCTGTGCACATAATGGTAATAGCAAACACTACCATGACGGCCATGGTAGGTTGAATGCCAGTGAATGACAGCTTTCGTGAGCTACAAAAGAGGTCTGACTCTTATTGTTTTAAGGAACATGACGGGCGAGGAGCTGCTTTCGTCACTGTTCATTACAAAAACGTCCAAAATGTAATGTGTTTAATATTCAGAGCTCCTGAGAAGTTGAGTAATCTGCGTTGGATTGCAGGTCCAACCGATTTGTCAACTGTGACAAACAACAACGGACAAATTTCATAGAGGAAAAGGAACAGCAGTTACAAACTCCAACATGATGGACATGTATACAGAGAATATAGGTGGTTGACAAATGCTACGCACGCTAATTAGCGTGTAACTTAATATAACCAACTTTGGTCTGCCCTTTGAAGTTTCAAGATTGTGTCAGACTTGAACTAGATAGGCAACAGTTGATCTAATGAATGTTTTGAATACTTTCAGAGCGAAATGATCCCTAATCACAAGAGGTGGCTCACTCCAAAGGAGGAGAAAGATGCTCTGCAAAACCTAAATCTATAACCTAAACGTAACCATTTGAGGAAGCATGTTGGGTTTTTTTTGACGTTGTAACAAGATATTTTTCATGTAATTATGACATATTTCCTCGTTATTACTAGATACCAAATTCAGTTTTTACAAGAAACCTTTCTTGTTGTAACAACATATGACTTTATCTTGTTATATCATAAAACTTTCACAAAAACCAACAGAAGTTAAGTGATCGCTCAAATTTGTCTTATTTCTCATTTTCCTGTTACTCAGATTTTGAACAGAGAGCACAACAATGAATCATTTAGTAAAGTTGTGTGTGTGGTTTGTGTCGTGGGTCTGCAGGTCGCCCACCCCCAAGAGGACCAAAGGCAGCCCAAGGAGAGCAGCCCAAAATCTTAGGACCCCTGGAGCGGGTCTACCAAGAGATTGCCATCCTTAAAAAACTGGACCATGTCAACATTGTCAAGCTGGTGGAGGTGAGAGTATCTCTGTCGTGTGGTTGTTACTGAGCACAAAACAGTAAATGGTTACAGCGTTTGCATTCAGAAACCAACCAGTGCATCAGTCCTATTGCTATTAAACTTACAGATGCATTAATGCTGGAAACTGGTCAAATTAGGGAAGGTGGTATTTTCTTATGTTGCTGTTGTTCAGTGATGGCTCTCTGAATAAGCATTTTACATTGAAAATGTTCAAGTATACTTGGATTAGAAGGTGCCCTGAGCAGTTTTTAGCCATGAAAGCCGCGGAGCACTACGGATGGCATTGTCAGACTGAAATATCTCAACAACTATTGGATGGTACAGTAAAGGCTGGGGATAGATGGCAGACATATACATGCCATGAGCAGGAGGTTGCTTTTGTGTGTGTTTGTGGTCTAGAAAAGAGAAATAGCTATATTTACAACAAATGGGAATTAACATGACATTCGAAACAGCGCAGCTATTTTCTGTAGCCTTTTAATCCACGAGTATGAGCATTCTCATACCTGGCTTTGAAGAAACTCATAGAAAGAAAGAAAAAACTTGAAATACTAAACATTGTGGCACATTACTGTAAATTACTAACAACTAGCACACGCAAATAACTAGCACAAAGAGCAACCATGTGGTACCCCTCCTCGCCAAGTGGGCAATTGTGAGCCAATTAAGGCTGAATCACTCAAAGAAACTTCTTTCTTTCAACACATGCGAAAAAACTAGCAGAATTATTCTTTATTTTTTCCATCTCTTGCCATCATCAGTTCAATATTCTAATTTGTCCAAAGCTCATGACTTTCCCATCAGCCTCACATGTACTTTGTGTTTAGTGCTAATTGACAAATGCTAGCATGGCTGTGGATTCTTAGTCCTGTCATACGAATTGCAAGCATATATTTTGTTTAGTAGTTGGAGTTAAATGAATAAATGGCATCTTGCAGTAGGTAAACGTGTCATTTCATAACAGTTTCTCTGATAAAAGCGTGTGGACATCCACAACAGGTATTAAGTCCGTTGTGGTCAGGATTATCCTTTACCCCTGTGTCTTCAGATAACCTTCCTTGCTGTGTAGTCTGATTCATGCTTTGCATTTGTGTCACATCAGTTTATGTCAGACCAAAAAGGTGGATAAACCCGGTGCTGCCAGGAAACAGGTGGGGGAAAGGAGATGAGGTTTACCCTCCAGCACATCCATCACACTTCTATCACTGGACCTTTACGGCGTCTAGGTGATATATTCTGGAAAAACAAAGCATCCGCCCTGTAAATGGATTCTTAGAGCCGACGCGCTCGCGAGTCGGGGAATTTTAAAGATGGATGGACTTTCAGTTTCTACACAGGCCGTTGTTTGTGAAATATTATAGCCGATTTTGAAGATGCGACTCAAGATGCCCGCCGCTCCCTTTGCGATATCATCAGTGTTTTTCAATCTTGGCCAGATGGCGGGGGCACCGCCGCCGTGGTCGGGAGTTAAGCTCGGGGAGTCAGTCAGTAGGAAAGCTGTCTGGCTTGCTCGGGTGTGCCAGAAATATAAAAGAGTTTTTAAGTAAAAGCAGAGTACTTGTGCTCCTGTGTGCTCGCTCCAGCAGTGAAGACACACACACACACACACACACACACTCATCTCTCTTCTTTGTCCGCCCTCACTCTCCCTCGCATAATGGGCATATGTAGGCAGTGGGAAAACCTGCTTTCCTCCTCTCCATCTCCCTCTGTTCATCCTTTTAAATGGGCTGTGCTCGGGTCAGGATCACATTCATTATGGGTCTCCAACTGATTCCCGTGAGAGTGCAGTCCAGTCCGCCTAATTACGAGGAGACTTTTTTTTTTTTCTTCTCTCGTTTTGAAACATTAAAGCAGACACCGAGTGGAACAGATTAAAACTGATGAAAGTGATATGGTCATTCGTCACAGATGGTTTGGGAAGAGACAATCGAACCGGCCCCGCACTCGCCAAGACATGCAGTTGTTATGAGAGCAGACACTTAAACAGTGCCAAGCTCCGTTTATGCCATTTCTCCACAAGTCGAGATACACTTTTAATGCATCTCAGTCGCTGCATTAGTCAGCATCTACAAATAAAATTCACCCGGCTACTAATGGTTTGGAACAAAGGGAGAAAAATAATGCGTGATGCAAAACGAGCAGTATTTATTTAAGCAAACAGGTATACGATAGTATGTGCAAACATTCACCTACTGTTTCATGGCCTGTTAAAACCGATATGAGTAAATACTGTTCCTGTTGCTTAAGGGAGATTTGCTGCCCTTGTTTTTCCAGTACTGTGTGTACTGTGTGAAGTTTACCTTACACTGTGGCCATTTGAATTCACCAGGATGTGGTGTTTACACAGATGCTCCAGGTGGGCCGCGTGTCCCGTGGTTTACTGGGAGCTGTGAGGCAGTTGCCTTTCAGAAGCATAACAGAAACATGCAGTAGTACTCCCCCAAGACATATAAACAGACCCTGTCTAGAGACAGTGTTCCTCTGTAGAGAAGCTGTACACATTGAACAGAGAGCCAGAGGAATTGGGGCTAAAGGGGGCCCCACAGCTCAATTTTGACGTCCCCGCAGTAGGTTAATCCGGCCTCGAACCTGACCGACTGTGAATTCGCGCAAAACCATGCAAAGCCGGCATTTTAAATTACAGCTCCCACCAAATGTCCTAACTGTTGAGAATTACAAGCAGCTTTCAAATGAGAGCGAAGAAAAGGCCAAAAGGTCGTTTTTCAACAAGTATCAAGGCTGCTGTCATTACAGTTCCCTCTCATAACTCTGCTCAGGCCTTTGTAAGGGAGGAGAGACTTTTAAATTGTGCAACGTTTGGGTCCTGAATGCATACTGCCAGCTTTAGAAATGATCATAAAGGAAGAAGCGTGTCTAGGTTCAACACACCTACAGTTCAGGACCTTGACGTCTTCATTCATGATGCTTATCTTTATGTTGCAGGTGCTGGACGATCCAGCAGAGGACAACCTTCACATGGGTATGCAGACCACATTTACGTTCTTTGTCCGACTCTATCACTCTATTCATGCCCTCTCTCACACGTGCGCATATGCCACCAACAAGTGTTCATGCAACTTATTCATAATTCAGATCATCTCTTGCTTCCCTTCCACGCCACCTCGGGGCTCTCACATTATGCAGAAATCTTCCATCAGCAGTGCCAGGTCGCAGTTAGGGCGCCTGAAAGTGTGACTCTTTATGTGCTTAATGTGACACATTCTGCTCATTTAATGATCTTGTAAGGGGATAATGTAATGCTGGGCTGGTCAGACCCAGCTGAAGGAATGAAGGAATGAATAGTTGGGTCTTACGTGTTCCTAATTTCCTTCTCCCTCCCCTTTTTCTGACAGTGTTTGAGCTGATGCGCAAGGGGTGAGTAAAGAACATGTCCTTTCATTAAATAATTTAAGGCTCATCCCCTCTGTTCCTCTACCTCCATCTCCTCACCCCTCCATCCCTCCGTCCCTCCGTCCCATGCCTCGGCCCCTGCCATGTCCTCCTTCATTGCTCCAGGCTGACACAGTGCCTGTGTTTGTTCCATCCCATCTTCAAAGGGATTCATAATGTTCTTAGGTTTTCAGAATTATTACCAGTGGCAGTCAGCCGTGTAAATGTTCCCCGTCCTGATGCGTGTGCTGTTCCTTCCCACACCACTCGAAATGTGTGATGATCTAATGATCTGAGACCTTTTGTTATTCTAAGCAAATGGAGGTGGGAGGGGGGGACAGCTGGTATCATCTCACTTACGT
The DNA here is from genome assembly GCF_043641665.1 of Enoplosus armatus. Classification (NCBI taxonomy): domain Eukaryota; kingdom Metazoa; phylum Chordata; class Actinopteri; order Centrarchiformes; family Enoplosidae; genus Enoplosus; species Enoplosus armatus. The sequence continues at coordinate 19,676,922 of NC_092192.1, read as the reverse complement.
GCATAAAGAAGTTGTGCTCTCCTAATAAGGAGATAAGCTCTATTTGTTAGCTTCTTCATGTTGAGAGACGGCGTTTGCTCTCTTGTTGCCCCTCGCAGAAAGATGATAGACAGTCGAGCTGATTAACACTGCTGCTATTAATGTTGCTTCTGCTACTCACAAAGATGATAAAGTGCTACTATGACTGTTACTGCTGCTTCTGTTGATACAGCCACTGCCACTAATACTGCTCGTACTGTTACGGCTGATTCTACCACTCTAACTTCAGTACTTATATTTGTATAAGCGCAAAGTGTTTCAAATATTTGCTGTTTCTCAAATATGACGATTTGCTGATTTTTTTTTCAGTTTTCTTCGGTAGATTTGAATAATGTTTTTAAACCGTTATTAAATGCGCTATAACACGTTGTAAACTTGTGATCAGCTAATATATAGATATCTTATCATTTATTACAAAAAAAACATCAACCCCATATCAGGACATTAGAAACAAGTTGACTTGATACTTCATTACACACTATAAAATTGTAGTAAAATGATATTGCTTATAAAAGTTATAAGCATATTTTTTTATAAGCATTGAAGAAGGCTGTTTGACTTCTGTTTTGTGTGTGTTTAGCTTTTTATGGTTCTCTCCACGCTCCTACTGTCATGTTCATACTGCAGATGTGTGTTTGTGACACCACCACTGACACACTAATGTTAAAATAATCACAGATACTTTGTTCGACGTTGTTAAATAATATTATATAAATTATAAATACATACACTTTGTGTGTGAATAAACCATTTCTTAAATGTTTATCTTCTGATTTGAAATAGTAAATGGAGGTGAAGATGAATCTATGATGAAAGTCATCATTAATTGGCAGCCCTAAACTCCAATATATATCTTACAGCATTGTTTAAATGTACCACTGCCGACTTGTATATTACCAACATACGGTATGAAACAATCAGCTCCTCTTGGGACCACGAGGCTGTGATGGATGTTTTACCTTTTAAGACAACAAACCCACGCACTGCAGCTCAGTGTGCATTGTTGGAACAGATCCAGGTTTCTCAGTACATGCTGTTCTTCAAGGTATCGCCTCAGACCGGCTGATCTCTGCTTTAAACAACAAGAACCCCTTGTGTTCATATATATGAATAAAGCTGCTGTGGAGGGATAGATAGAACAATTGAACTCCCCTTTTAAGCACTATTAAGCCATTAATGATCTGTGATGTTGGATCGGGGCGTTTATGTCTGCTCAGACGGGTATCCCATTCGAACGTCTTCGCATTTGGAATCAAATTCCAGTGCTGATAATGAAAGCACTTATAGACATGGGCTGTGGATTCGTCTGTCTCACTGTCTGTTTGTTTTCTACACTGCCTGACTGACTCACTGACGGCGTGGATTTGCAGTCCAGTGATGGAAGTGCCCACGGACAGCCCTTTGTCAGAAGAGCAGGCGAGGTTGTATTTCAGAGACGTCATCCTGGGCATAGAGTACTGTAAGTATCTCGGGCAGACCGAGGCCCGTCTTTGAGTCTATGGAACATGTCTGTGAAGCGTTTAAGTGAAACCCATTTATATAAAGAGATATGAGAATGCAGTTTTGCAAGTGTTTCTAGTGGCCAGGAAAGAAATAAAAACATTTGGATCTCTGTGTCTTTCCAACAGTAAGCTCTGGTAGCATTTTCCTTCTTTTTGTTTTTATTAATTTTTTTATCAAAGAGAACAAAGTGTTCTTGACCCTCTATTTCCATGCCCCGGGGCGTCTGGCTGCAGATGTGTGCTGTCCACCTCATCAGTATCGAGCCTCTGTTCAGTGAAACAGATTTTCTCAAGCTGTGTCCTCATTTGCGGTACTAGATCCATTTCACCGGGCTGTGAGCCTAATGATTGGGGATCAATGCTGCCTCTGTCTGAGCTCTGAGGTCCAGCTCAGAGACTCTTAGAAACAGCCACATGCATATACGCAGACACTTTAGGTATTTTCACATGGCTGTTTAGTGCTGACACCTCGTGAGTCATGCTGCAGGTCAGCTACATTTCCTGCTCAAGGGTATTTCAGCAGGGCAGATGATTGGCTTCTGTTGCTGAGCCTCTTCAAAAAATACGACCGTTGACTCTGGTTAAGATACTATTTGGAGTATATTGGTACAAAGTATAGTTTTACCAAAATGATGGTGACAACAAACTGTGGGACCCCAAGTGTTCAATATTAAATAAATAAAAAAGACATTATGAAAACAATAATCATATGAATTAAATGTGAAAAATAAAAAATGAACTGGTCATTTGTGAAATGAAAGTTGCATATATCGATTTTTTTAATTTCATTATAAATATTCTAATTTCAAAATGCCCTTTTTCAACAGTCTGTTTATAATAATTGTTGATACTAATAAAATTCTCTGAATATTTTGAAAATAGGAATAATAAAATAACATTTTGTAATAATGAGCTGAGTTTCAATCATTTCTTCAATTATTTCAAAAATGATTGTTTCATTTACGTATTTTACACAATTTATTCAATTATTTGTTGATTATTTTTTTAATATTGAACGCTCAGGCGCTCCATAAGAAACCCCCAAAGTAGTCAACGTGCGTTGTCTTTCTCTTAATGAACACATTTGTGTCGAAATGTCGAAATAGTACGTCTTCTAAAACCTAAATCAGACTAAATTCTAGATATCAGTCGTCATTCTGTAGGTCACTGACGTTGTGTGTTTTTAATGTGAGCGTTATTAGTGCTAACGATGTTTAATTGCAGAGGCTTTTAATAAGTCGAGTGCTTCATCTTTTAATGAGACCTCCTCAGACAAGAAGGCACCACTTATCCAATCAGCGAAGTGTCCAGGGCTTAGCTCCAGACGGCTGTTAAGTGTTAAGGCTCAGAGATGTACTTAACTTTCGGTCTTGGATGAACTCCAGTTCACAGTATTCACATCATTTTTATGGTCAAATTTGTTAGCTTCCATTATCATGATTCTTGCCACCTGTTATAAAATGCACTTCATAATCCTCTACATGAACAAAAAGCACAATTTACATTCACATTATTACACGGCATTATTTGATATCTGTTATTGTATTTTATGTATGTAATTGTAGTTGTAATGTGTTTGGCCCAAACTGATTTCTGGCAATATATCTTTACAGCTGAAGGCCAGATTGACCCCCCCCCTCCATTCGCTGTCGTTATTTATGTTCCCCACCGCATGATTCCTTAATGATTTTGGTGTTTCTGCTTGGTACCATCTGGCTTTATGACAAGGTATCTCAAAACCAAATGGCTCGGTTTCCATGGCATTTGTTGTGGATATTATGGTCCCCAGAGGGTGATGGGAAGAAGAAATATATATATATATATATAAGTCTTACTGGAAGATTCACACTTACCCAGAGGATAAACCTTCAAAACTCAAAAACGTTTAGACAGTCCATTTTATCCAGCCCCACCGAGAGTAAGGGTCCAAGAATAATGAAATCATCAGGATGTTGTTTGTCTGGTTTGTGGCAGTTCAGAGGTTGCAGTAATTCTAAAAATCTGACCGTTAACTTCCTCTTTGTTTATCCTCAGTGCACTACCAGAAGATTGTCCACCGGGACATCAAGCCTTCTAACTTGTTACTGGGGGACGATGGCCATGTGAAGATAGCGGACTTCGGGGTCAGCAACCAGTTTGAGGGGAATGATGCTTTGCTGTCCAGCACTGCTGGCACTCCTGCGTTCATGGCACCAGAGACCCTTTCAGACACCCGAAAGAGTTTCAGCGGGAAAGTGAGTTAACTCTACATTCGTAAAGATAAATGTGGCATGCTTCATCTGTGCCAGTCTGGTATTCAGTGATTGTGCCTGGGTATGGACTGTACTGGACTGTACTGTGGTTACAGCAGCTGCTGGCTTAAGCCTTAACCTCATGATTTGAAAATGAGAACCATTAAACCAAGATGAGTTTTCAGTCCTTTGCCGGCCTGCTAATCCGTGGGGCAAATTGACATTTTCGGTCTTTTCCCCTGTGTGTTTGCTGGTTTTAATACAAAGCAAGCCAGTAATACAGCTGAGAACAGCACCATTCCCAGAGTCAAGAAATGGAACAAGGTTTTACATGCCTGATATTGATACTTTTACAAGCATTGATCAGTCATGTTAGTCAAGGATAACCTACCACTCCTCCATATCGATTCCATTGAATCCCCTATGCCTCTGCAACAAGTCCACATTATTTGCAAACCAATCAACCGCAAAGCTTGAATTTCTTTAATACAAGTTAAAGAAATTATTAACGTAATTCCTCCATAACTCTTGCAGTATGAAAGATCTGTTGAGGCTTGTGAATCAGCCCGAACATCTGATTTACGAGAACCCTCCCTCTCCGTCACCGATGGCAGACTGATGGATTTGCTAAAGGAAGGACTTTGCATGCCCATGAGAGAAGGGCCAGAATAGAATATTTGATTGCAGACAGAAAGAGAGGCGTTCAAGTGCCTCAATCTGCTTGTGTTTTTCCTGGATTTGTTCAAGCCATGCTCCAGAGAGCTTTGTGTCCATTATGCACAAACATGTGTGACTTGGGTATAAATCAGCAGTGAAATATTTAATATGTCATATGTCACTTAAAACCCCCTCAGCAAATCTGTGGCATTGAGATAGGTTTGTAGGAGAGCTATTCATACAGGGAGAGAGCCGGGTGGACAGCTGCAGTGCCTCTGCTGTCTGATCCCGTCCACCTCCGAGGTGCCAAAAAATTACCTTAAAATGTCCCATAAATCAGTCTGATTTAGGTCACCAAGAAGGGGTTTGGATCGCTGCAGTGTGTTTCTAAATGCACGGTTGTTGTTTTTTTCCAGTCTGTTTGCCATTATGTCGCATTTAATGTCACTACTGGCACTTTCTTAAAGGCGCTGGACATGTGGGCCATGGGAGTCACTCTCTACTGTTTCGTCTTTGGGAAGGCAAGTCTGCACACTGTCACTTATCAACACGTGGTCCACAAAGGGTTAACAGTAAAGTGTTCATTTCACAGACTCCTATGCTTGTTAACAGCACTCAGTAGTATTTCAGCAGGAACACTATATCACCACTTTTTTAATGTTTGATTTTCTAGCGGCATCATTTATTTTAATGAATGCTAGAGGCGGATTTATTTCTGCTGTAGCGAGTTGTCTTCAGTGTAGTAGTTCAGTAGGAATTCAGTGTACCTTCCTCATGTTTTTCACTGTCTTGCCTCTGCTCCACCTGCAGTGCCCGTTTATTGACGAGTACATATTGGCTTTGCACAATAAGATAAGGACCAAGCCTGTGGATTTCCCAGAAATGTAAGTCCATCTCCTGCCCTCCACTTCCACCTCCAGTCCACAGCTGTCGTCGTCGTCGTCTTCCCCTGTTTTCCATCTCCTCATCTGCATTTCAGTCGCAAAGCCATTTTCTTCCCTGTTTTCAGCTGCAAATTACACCTTCAAAAATATGAATAGCTTGGCAGAGCAGCTAGTGCCAGCACACAGTAAATGTCACCTGTATGCGATCAAAACAAGCATTGAAATAGCAAACGGGGACATCAGCGGCCTGGACACGTACAAGCCACTGTGCTTCCCCTATCTTCCCTTGTCCTAAAAGCTGTTAAGAAAAAAACGCGGGGGCTGAAACTCTGAAACAGAGAGAGATGGAGAGACACAGGCAGGGAGAGGCTGGCAGTGGTGATAGACTGATGAAGTATAAACACAGCACACGTGAAGGGGCTGTTATTGGCAGCTGGAGTGTGTGTCAGGACAGGGAGTTATATTGTTATTGATAAGTGTCCTCCCCCAGTGCGCTCAAGAGACTCCTTGGCTGTGCGGAAAGCTCGTTCATTATGAGCCTCGCCCTCCTCCCGAACAGAACATCGCACCACCTAATGGAATCACCTCCACACAGCACCTATCAGTGACCGTCAGCAGCACCTTGTTGTCAGCACTGATGGGGCCATTATACCGAAGGTGTAGTTCAGTTAATGTTGACGCTGTCGCTATGATCAATGGCTGAGCTCACAAACTTATTTTACTGGGATACTGATGACCTCTATTCTCATCATGCATCCATTCCTAAATTTATCAGTGTCGGTGAAATGCAACACGGTAAACTCAGCTGTTGAAGAGCATTGACTTCACTTTGCTGTTAAGTCCTGAGCAGGACAAAATGTCCTATAAATCAGTGGTTCCCTCACAGCCTGTCAGCTGAAGTCAACATACCAGTAGCCATTATTTCACTAACCATTTTAACTGTTTATCCATTATTTGCAGCTATATCTTAACATTTATCCATTACAGTAATTTTAACTGTTTGAACTGTTTATCCTACTTTTCACGCACTCTCAATCACAACATATAGTGTTCATATGATACCGCTGACTTCATTTGAGGATACGTTTTTTGTTTTTTTTAATTCAAATTGTGATTTCTATTTTTTCAAATTGGTTTAGCTCCTCCACAATCTTCCCACGACAGAAGTATCCCCTGAAGTAAAAGCAGCCCTGGTTACTTCAAAAGCCAATTATTTTCTTCGTCAACACCCACTTTACGTTTTGGGAGTTAGGCGTGTAAACGAGAACATCAAAATGATCCATGGGTCATCATCATCTTTGTCATTCATTGCGATGCTCAGTTGAGCACACACTCGACCGTATGCTGAGTTATAGAAAGACAATCGTTCTCTCAGAGGAGAGAAAAGTGGAACTTCTTCGTACTTTCTAGTTCGTCCTTTTTTCCTGTTTCCAGTGAACGCAATGGTTGCATGGGATAAATATCCTGCTTCTACTGATATGAACAGCCTTTTAGTAAAAGATCAGTCTTACTTCAGTGTACCGCCGTCAGCCAATGTGGCACATAAACGTAAACATAAAATGTTATCATGAGGCACTGAAAAAAAATGTATACCCTGATATTGCATTTATATTTGATACTCAGATGTGTCTCCAGTTGGCCTGAATTCTGTTATGTATAAAAAAAATAAATCAAGAAATGGTCTTAAAAAGTAAAAGTAGGATATAATAGCTTTATATAAAGTAGCTAAAGTAACTTTGATCAAAGCGTTGGCAAATAAGGAAATAAGGACTACAATCATGTCTTCCCACTGTGCCCTTCCGCAAACACTGAAACAACCTACAGCAGACCTGCAGAGGTGGTGTGTCAGAGCTGAATCACATCACTTCATGCACTCCGTGTCATCAATAAAACTACCCATCATACATTGTATCCAGCATTATATGAGCTTCAGTGTACTTAGTCATTCAAGAAGAAAGGTTATATAAGAAAATTTCCCTGACGCTACTTGGGATATTATTCATAAAAATCGTACAAAATGTATGTTTATTTGTCTCTGATTTTCTGAAACTGAGAATGTGGAGGTTGACCTAGAAGCTATTCGACCACCCGACAAGCGCCACTAACGGAGTGCGCGGGCTCCTTTAAACCACCTCCTGAAGCAGTTCAGAGGTGGTTGTGAGATAATTAACAAGATAAGGAAGAAGCTTTACCTCTTGTGGCCTCTAAAACTTACTGAAATTTAACAACCTGAGAAAGCATATTGTCTTTGCTTTTTGAATTGCTCACAACACATATGCAACTTGTGATAAGGGGTTGCAAGACGACATAGCTTCTTCTTAAGCCATCACAAGGTTGGGAAACACATTTTTACTGACCTCTGGCCCTGCCTTTTTATTGAATAAAGAGTATATGATACAACAGTCTGATCTAAATAGGGCCATGGATGACTTTGGTGTCCATGTTCTCAACACTCATCGTTATCTTGTGTTTGGTGCAGACCAAAGATCAGTGAAGAGCTGCGGACTCTGATCTTGCGGATGCTGGACAAGAACCCGGACACCAGGATCACCATCCCTGAGATCAAGGTAACACCGAGGACAAAGCAGATGTAAAATGTCACCACGGGGTTAGTCGCTTACTGTTCTGCACGACGGACAGCTAACTTGAGCATGATCAAAACGAGGATGTCATTGTTCGTGATCAGACACAGCGCGACACTTGGGCTTTTCTCTCCTGTGATTGGCTCGGAGGACTCTGACCTCACTGTGGTACATATTGTAGGGTTCGTTAGACATGCTGTGTTGCTGCAGGGCATGATGAAACCTGTTTGTCCCTATGGAGGACTGCACTAAAATTGGGTCTGTAGCAGAGCAGGGCAGGGAGGTCCAGGACCAGCCATGGACAGATGACATTCCCCTCTCCCCGCTGTGTTTCCATGACACAATGTAATCATGTGTCAGTGAGTCATTTTCTCACCAGAGACTCTGTTTGTGTTCATGGGACAAGAGATAATTAGGCTGCCAGGCATCATGCGTATCGTTGTGCACACACACACACGCTCCCACACAAACACATCTCTTACCAGACACGAGTTGGAAAATGCAGCTTAGTAAAACCCTTTAAACTCAGTAGAGATAACTCAACTTAATTCATGCACTAAATTCACTGAGAAGTTGTAATGTAACAACCTAATTAAATGCAATCAAATAGTCCTTTCATTTAAAGCAAAAACAGGTTTTTACTGTTTATTTACTTGCATTATTACTGTCCAAATTTGTCTGTTACATACTTTGAAGTGATGGTACCAAATTTAAACTTAACAAGACTCAAGCTGCTTTAGGTAGGTGACCCATTAATATAAGCACCCTGGTTAATCTGTTGATGCTCACTGATTTGAAACGTGGGCTGATCTTCTGGTGTGTTCCCAGATTGTGGGAGTTTTTGACTCGGATATGGAAGAAAAGTGAACTTCCCGATTCCTAATTTTTGCGTTTTGAGTTTGAGCGTGCAAGTTGTGTCGTCTTGTTGGAAGTCTCACCCAACTAGCTCATGAATGCGCCATGACATTTTAACGGATAAGTTTCTTATTGTCAGTCAATCCCTTGAAAAGACCAAAACCAACAATGAACTGATCCTTTTAATAAGTATGAACACATCAATGAGCCATTACACTGGGTGACGTGTTTCTTTTACGATGAACATGGGCACTGTAGTTTATATTGTGAAACACCACCCTCCTGCTGTAAATACTCACAAGAGCCTCAAATCCCTGATGAAAAGTAGTTCCCAACAAATGCACTATATACTGCTGTTTGAGTAACGTTTGCTGAAAGCTACTTTTTAGAAATTAAAGTTTATATTTGTGTTTTTGTTGATTTACATCTTCAGTAGGAACGAATGGACCGGAGCTGAGAGCTCAGACTGGGGAAGTCCGTATTGAGAGTCTTTTTGTGAGATTAGTTGACAAGAACAAGCCAATATATGTCATGTCTGTCTTTGTGTGTGTTTAGATGGAACAGTGGGTGACCCAGGGAGGCACTGACCCCCTGCCTCTAGAAGAGGAGCACTGCTCTGTGGTGGAGGTGACGGAGGAGGACATCCAGAACTCAGTCAAGTTTGTTCCCAGCCTCTCTGCGGTGGTAAGCAGCCCCGAGTGTCCTCCGCTCCCCAAGCGTTTGCGTCGCACACGTTTGCGTCAAGTTGATACAATTACGCTCATCATTTCCAGGAGAGCAGTCCTGCAGTCCTCTTACCATGATTGTGACAAAATGCAGCAACACACAACGTTTCAGAAGGCAGTCTTTTTCACCTTCATAGAGGACAAGGTTGCCTATTCAACTTTGAAATTTAAAAAAAGCACACCGATGTCCCAGTTTCCTGTACTTTTAAAGCTTTTCTTGTAGTTGACCACCATTTCAACCCATTTTTACAGAACAGTAAGGTTAAAACTCTACCGTAGTTGCAGCAATTATTTCCATAAACCATGAAGCACCACTGCAAAGGAACAACTTCCCTGAATGGGGGAAAACCAGATTCTACATCATCTGGCTCCATAAATGCTCTAATGTTGCATTCATTTGGAAACAAACTCACATAATGGCATAGGCATGCACAGTGCAGCAGCACCACATAAAGGGCACATTGACTCACATGATTAAGATGCATTGTCTTAAAAAAAAATAAAAACAGGAACGTTTTTGATGATATCAAATATTAAAGACACCAATATTAGAATTATTATAGACAGGCGCCCAGTTTAGGCTGATGACAGTTTATATATGGACATTTTAAGTATTTAGAGACTCAGAAACGCGCTGGAAAACAGTAAACCAGAATTTGAATGTGACACTTGTACATGCATTTCCAAAACACTCTTGCAAGCCAACATGACACATGCCATTCTAGTGAGAAACAGCAGCTGGGAGCAGTGATAACGCCACCCGAGGCCTAGTTAGCAGGTAGTAAGAAAAGAACAGAGTGGGTCCTAAACCATCAGTGGGAAGCCTGTTAGCATTCAAAATTATTAGCATTTAGAAAACATTAGCATGTATGAAATTCATTCTATGTGACCTACCTGCTGTTTAACAACAAAATATACCAGACACTACATATATGTTAGATGTTGTGAAAAAGCTCAGACACCTGCAGTGTATACAGGCAAAGTTTCAGTAGCAACAAACTATGTCACGACAGGATCATTTATCAGCTGCAAGGTGTCATGAAAAGAGACTATACTGATTTGCTGTGTGCAAATAGCTAATTATGCACTGTTTGATAACCTGGAGGTTTCCTGCTTGGCATATTAAACAGTTTCCAGGCATTACTTTTAAGAACTTGCACCCTGCGTGCAAGTCTCTCAGTGATGTCGCTCAGAAATCCACCTACCATACTCTCTGCGCAGAGCCACAGGCACGAAACGGAAGAGAGTCCTTTTGCGCCTCTTTGTAACGATGCTGTGTCTGTGCATGTTTCAGATCTTGGTGAGAGCCATGCTGAGGAAGCGCTCCTTCAGTAACCCCTTTGAGTGTCCGAGCAGGAGAGAGGAGAGGTCCATGTCTGCACCTGGCAGCCTGCTCATGTAAGCACACACAGTCCAGCTGCCTGACAGTCATCCATGTCCAGACCTCCCTTGTACACTTAATACTTGCATATGTCGTCCGTGAAGGTAAAAACCACACAGGTCCATTCTTATTGCAGAGGCTGCATGAGATTCTGGCATAGATGGGTACTTCACACCTGCGTCTTCTTTCTGCTGTATCAGGTTAACTAGCATTCATTCCTGCAGCAGCAGCAGCAGCCAGGAATTGGGTTGCCATAGCACCATAATTCATTCTTTCATTGTATGCAGTGGAGGTTACAGCTTTTATAAGTGTTTCTTTGTGCGTTGCTTTCGGCTTTCAAGGGTAGCATTCAGAGTAACAGAGAATGACACAGATCCACCGATGCCTCGGGCTGACCTTGGATTTTCAGTTACATGGATTGAAAGCATCACTTATCCCCTCGCGCAATTTCAAAGTATACAGCCAAGGGCAAATTGGAGCATCTATAGCTGCTCCCTGCTGTACTGCGGGTGCCCTTGGGACAGTAATCCGTGTTATGTGTCTAGCAGACTTCATGAAGATGGACCACTCACTGTGGTTCTGACTGTGGAGGAGCCTCTAATCTCCTATGGTTGGGGTTTTATTAGATGACTTCTCCTCTATCTATGCCGAGGTTTCCCCAGTTACACTCTGGAGCTGCTATCTAAGGTGAGGGTGTTTCCAGAGGACTCGAAGGGAGTTTAAAACAATACTGCCCCCTGCTGGAGTGTGAAAAAGCAATGCTTTGTACATCTGAGGCACTGGAAAAACAACCTTGTGGCTTACGTGTAGCATTTTATCATCGGTTTCAACCACTTTTGTTTTAATGTGCACATATGGGACCATCAACAACAACATGGGCAGCCTCTGAGAGCCTCCAGAGAGGCTCTACTTCAAAACCCAACCGCTGAGCTTTCAAACATCTTCTGAATGGCAGGTGGAAGAAGTGAATTTCTAATAGTGACACCATGACATCGCCAGCGTTATTTTCTCAGACTTGTTAAGGCTCGTCACAAGCCGAGAAGCACCCCTCATGATGAATAAACTGAATGCCCGAAAATAATGAGATGTCGTTTTAGTGTTGCTTATTTTGTCTGAAAATATTCTTTTTACATTGGTATGAACTAGAAAAACAGGCAAATTCCTCACATTTTAGAAACAGTCATTTAAGCGTTTCGTCGGTTATTGAAATTGTCATTGATTATTCTTCTGCACTGGTAATTTCGGCACCGTTATTGAAGCGACACATAGCTCCTTCATGTTGAGGAGGTGAAGTGTCTGGGGGGGGTAGGCCGTCTCCACTGGCGATCATGTCTTTGACCCCATGAGGTGACCTTTTGCCCTCTCACCTGTGACTCTTTTTCATCTTTTTCTCCCACTGTGCTGCAGGGACTCGTGGCCCTTCCGGCCCTCTTTAAAACTCCACCCCTCCCTCAGGTAACACTTGTACAATATAGAATGGCACGCTGTCTGTCCCACATCTACCAGCCGCTGCGCCCATCATCATCCTAGACTCCTCAACTCTCGCTTACCCCCATCATGAGAAGTTGTGGAGCAGCCCCTTCCCCCGCTGTCATCTCAGAGGCTGTTGTCATCTCCCTGCTGCTGCCATTTAACGCTGTGTCGCATTGATAAAGCATTGTTTGTGTGTTTTTAACATTCATCATGTGTCAAAAATGGGCAAAGAGCTTCTCTGGTTGCCCTGCTGAGATGAAGCACAAGCTTAATAGTATCATCATGTGGATCTCCGTCCCCACTGCGGTTGTCCAGCTCGATCGAACCATAGAAAGAACATATTGACTGCTTTCTCTCCCTGTCTTTCCTTTATGTCTTCTCACAGAAAAGGCAGCACGGGAGACGGGCCCAGAGAAGGAGAGCTGGAGGACCTGCATGAAGACGAGCCCTCCTCTTGAGTCTTAATGACGCTCCCGTCACCAGAACTTTGTCTTCATCTCCATCCTCTTCACGTCCCTTTGCTTGAGCCGCCGTGTGCTCACCTCTTCGTCCACACACACGTCCTTCAGATCAGTGACACACTACAGGCGCATCATTCTGTACACTGGAGAGAGTCAAGGTTTTAAATCTGATATATATCACTTGTGTTAACATTCAGACTTGTACTCTCAGGCTTGCTTTCCTTTTTGCTTCCTCAGCCTCATAGTTTCCTTTCTTACTTTTTTTTTTCCTCCAACGTGGAGTCTCTGAGCACTAAGTTTGATCTACGATGTTGCTTGTCTTAACTGCTCAACCACTTCCTGTTGTGACTGGCATCACTGAGCCGATGAGAGGAATTTCTGGATCATTAACAGTTCAAAAATTGTTGCGTGAGATAGACAAGAACATGTTTGTCAGCATTACACTGTAACGTGGGGGGGGGGGGGGACTGTCAAACTGATTTTGTTTGTACACATCTGCATGATGAATTGTTAGGCCTCCTCACAGTGACAGTCATAGCCAGCCCGACGAAGAGGAGAAAAAACCTTCTTCAATAATCACCACAGACTTCAGCATGTAAATGACACTATATTGTCTCTCCAGTGAACTACAGGGCTTTTTATTTCTGATCAACGATCAGTCATTTTGATATTGTACAGTACATAGATGTCCTGAGGTATCATCAAGTGTTACCGTCTCACAGCCCTATTCTCGTGTCTGTGCCATCAGTAGCTTTTGTTTTGGAGCTGGGAGACAGAGTTTGAAGTCCTTCCTGTGCTGCCTTCACGGCCCTCGGGCCCGACTGGTTGAACTTCTCTGACAGGAGGGAAAGGAAGTCAGCTGCGCGAGGGTGAACACGCAGAAAGGACAGAGACTTTGCTGTGCTTGAACACGTTTCAAAGTGACTTGTGCCGCTGTGTGATGAGTAATTCTTTTTATGTTCGAAGGAATTTCACGCTTCTTCTCCTACTCTGTTGTGTGTTGTTTGTCCGATGATCTCTGTCCTCGAACACTGTCTCTTTCTTTTCTTGTCAAACTGTACATTTTGATTTGATGTGAAGTGATTGTGACAGAAATTGGAGCATTTTCAGTGTGAACAGATTGAAAAAAGGACTGTAAACTACTCTGATTGCCTATACTTTAAATAATTCCCCTTTGAATGTGTTATTATACAACATTCTTGGATGCAGAGCTGATTTAAAGGCATGAATAATATCATTGTGCAAGTTAAACATCAATGAGCGCTCTTACAGAAGGAATTGAATCTACGTGTTCAAAGCTATCCAGGCTACAGGACTTTACACAGATTTATTTTTTCCAAGACACTAAATATTATCCCTTAGGGGGTCCGTGCAGTTAAGGGAAGGGTCCAAATAAAATATTAATAATGCTGTGAAGGGTCATGCAGTTTTAAAAACTGAAAGATTTAACCCACCTCCCCACCGCGGTCACTTTCGTACAGTCCCTAACTAGTTTCCCTGGCTGACCTTTTGAATTTCCAACTAGCCGTGCCAGTTTGTAGAGCTGTGTAAGCTCGCTAGTTAGCATGCTAACCATGTGAGTTCACAAATGTTGGGGTCATGGATGAATGAAAAGGAAAATGTTCTTTTTTTTGTCATTTGAGTCCTTTGTTTGCCATTCAAGGTGGTCAGCTAACTTAAAGGAAAAGCCAAATCTGTGGGTTGTTTTGTCTCCGCCGACTCAGATCACTGAGAATATTTCTGCCCCCACAGAAGCTCTGCTTCAGATAAATGTTTATATAACTCCATTTTGACCCCCCCCCCCCCCCTCTTCTGCTGGCCCGGCGCGTCGCCCTGTGAAAGAAACCATGTTCGGTGGGCGATGATCACTTGAACCGCAGTGAAAAGGAGCATTTCAAAGTCATGATTAGACCCAGGCTGACAACAACAGCAACAGTTCCCCATCCACTTCAGCACGGCCCCGTACGGCTGATTAGAGAGCGCGGCACTTTGCATTTCCTCTGTTAATCTTGCCCCCAGTGTCCTCCAGCGAAGGATGCTAACTGAAGCGCAGAGAGTGGAGAGGGATTGGTAGGATCCGAATGGGAAAGCATTTCACACACTGTTATTGAGCCTCTGTGTTTAGGGATTCATGTTCACAGAGACTTCTTGACATTAGATTGTCAACTTTATTATCGTGTGGGCGCAGGCCAATGCGAAGCTTTAAATCTTTTGGTGAAAGATCTATTTGTATGAGACAAATGAATATCTTTATGTCTAATTGTCTGAAATGTTGCAGTTTGAAATGAAGGGTTGTGGTCGTTCGTTGAATAATGCTGAGGATGATATAAGTGAGTACTGAGGGCTGTTTGAACCAAAAAGTATGAAATTGGTGTGTTATATTTTATTTGCTTAAAAACACACATAATATTCTTATGAGTGTGTGTTGTTTTTTTAATCTAGGTGTTTCCAGCTTTTGGTTTGTATGTATATTGTGTGTTTGTATGGACATTTGTCAGTGTCAGAGGTGCAATATTGTTGTCTTCTCCATCATTGGTGCATTATTGGCTCATTCCCCCTGCTGTCAGGGCAGGCCACTCGTCCTTTCATCTGTATTTTAGCTGTCTATTTAAATATTTGCACTTTTCCACTCACAGATACATAATGACGTTATTGGTGATTACATATAACACTACTGGTACCTGCTAGCCATTTAACATTGTACAGTTTATGACTGAGGAAAAAACTTGCATGGCATCACCTGTAAAAGACCATATTTACTGTGTATCGGCACGTTCTCGCAGTCTCCTGTGCTGTTTGAAGCATTACTCTTTGATATCGGTCTGCATGTCACAACATCGCGACTTGGTTTTCGGGAATTTTTACGAATGAAACTCCAATATGTTTCAATTTTCCAGTGACTTAATTCTCCTGTCTGTGTCAGAATGCTCTAACAGCTGCAGGTTGGTTTTTGAGTAGTTGTTTTGTTGTGCGTATCCATATGATGGCAGTGAATGTGTAAGTGGGGCAGGGGACCTCTGGGTTTTACTGCTGAAATGATGCATGTAAACCCTGTTACATGAGCAAGGTTCAGGGCACAGCTTGAAACAGCAGATCTGTGTTCAGGCTCTTTTCTGGAGACACAGTTATGGACGATCCCTAGCTTATTCAACCCTCCGTCTGTGGGACAGTCTCTTCATGCCACCCAGCCACCACATATTCAACAGTTCATAGTTTCTTATAGTAATTATTACCTCTGCAAATGTTATGTCCTATTTTTCATTCCCCCCCCCCATTTCCACCTAAAGAGATTTCTGCCTCTCTTTTTTTTTTTGCAGAACCAGTCCTACTACACATTTTTGCCAATTTGGTACATTTAAAAAACATACTTTTTATTGTAGTTTTTGTAAACGTACCAGCCATAACTCATTTAACATTTAACATTTAAATGGCATCTGCACATATTGCAACAACTCTGATCGAGCCTGCTGAATTTAACTGAGTTTTATCTAAAGGTGGTCCTACCACCCATGATACATTTATATGGCCATAACTTAGTGGACACATGTATCACTCTCTTGCAATGCAGCATAATTCCTCCTCGTAGAAAGGCCTAATACTTACAGACTTTAGGTAGTCTCCAAAAAATCAGCGCAATTAAATACCACTATTTTGAAGACATCAAATGTATTGGATTTTGCAGCCTTGGCAGAGGTTTGCTCACTCTGAACGCTTTCTGGCTCCGTTACCATAGTGAAGCACGGAAGAACAGCCGCTGTACAGGAAGTAAGTGATTTGTCATAATTTCAGGTCATAATTGTATCCAAAGGAGGAGGACTGTGGGAGAGTGAGTTTGTACATATTAAGTCGGGGACGATTGGACCGCTGCTGTGTATGTCATGTGGCTGTCCTGATATGTGTGTTTCTGGACGTCTGTCTCGTGTTGTCTCTCTGAATGTACTCCCTCGCCTGTGTCAAGTCGCTCATACAGAAGCAGAAGCATGGCACAGTTGTTACAATGTAAATATGTACCAATATATATAAAGAAGCTATTTTTTGCATGCTTTTTGTACACCTAATAATCAAAGACAATAAAAAAAAAAAGAAAACCCTAAATCTTAGGATATTTTGCCTGTATTCCTGTCTCACTACTTTCACTGTGGCACAAAAGAAAAGAAAAGAAAAACAGTAGTAACGTTACTGTACATCTTTTATTGAATTCAGTTGTCGATCACAAGGTGCACACAGGATGAATCCCTCCACACATTATGTGTGCGTGTATCTTGCTTTGACAAAGATGGTGACGGAGGGAACGGATGACTTATGGATGACTAGTGTACACACAGAAGCACTGCAGTGCCAGAAGTTGTACTTTCACCTGTACGGATATGGATATGGAGACAGTTGGGACGTGGAGGTTACACCCAAAGTATGAACAAAAGCAAAAACACCCAAAAGAGTACACATACAGCTGAGCTATGCTAGGACTCCACATACAAGAGGAAGAGTCACAGTCCGTCAGGGTGGCTCTAAGAGAGGGAAGATGTTGTTGGTAGAAGATGTAGCCGAACATCGAAAAGAACTAGAAGACACGTGGAGTAATGTCATTTGACCGCGTGTGTGTGTTGTCTTGCAGGGTCTTTTGCAGGGTTCCAGTGCAGCACACCTTCAAAGTAGCACCTTTTTAAAAGTTTGCTCCCGGGTCACTTCTACACAGGAACAGCAGATAAACAAGACATCAGCCACCACAAAAAAACAAAAGCAAACAGAATTTCATGTTCTAAGAATGAAGTGAATCCCTTACTTTAGATACATCAGTCTCTGTGCTACCGGCCTCTGAATCAGGGTCCTGTGGGGTAAAAGTCAAATCCACAGGACAGGAGCAATTTAGACCTCTCAGGTAACAACATAAAAGGATTCTCCTCATCATCACATGATAGAATACATGAAAAAAAAAAATTCTACTCTACTGTCTAGACGTCTAGACGTCTACACGCACTCACGTTGGACTGGTCACTGCCTTGGACTTGTCTTGCATTTGCTTCGAGGGTGCAATAGACGCTTGGGTCTAAACCAAGAGACTCGCTGTCATGCTGTAAATACAAAATGTTCTGCCTGCTGCAGTTAAAGAGGGCAACTGTTGGGAGGGGGAGGAAGGGGGGCGGGGGTCATCTTCTATCAAGAGAAACCAAGCATGGATGTTTCTGCACTGCCCGTGAATGTTATTGGAATAAACGCCGCATGAATCTGATGGTTACTGAGGGGCACTGCTACTGTGTGCTAGCAGGCTTTGTCTAGTTCTGATGTGTGTTGCATTTCATCACGAAGAACTGATGTTCAGATACAGAATTACACCACAACATCCTGCCAACGTCTGTTCTGTGTCTGTCTGGACTGTTATTGTTGGATGCCTCTCTGCTGCCACCTTGTGTTCAAACTGGTTTTACATTACAACAGTATTTACAGTCAGATTATCGGGTTCACATGCATTGTGGAGCTTACCTGTACATGTGTGTCTGTGTATTTGAATTTCATGTTCTTGTAAAATTCTCTTTTTGGCAGCAAATAGAGCAGCACCAAGTCACATACTACAGTTGCCTGAAAAAGAGTCAGAAATAGATTTGTTTATATACAAAGTATTCCACAGACAAATGAATAATTATTGCAGGTATTAGTCAGGCTGTAACATACCACTCCAAAAATGCCCACCCCCGAGCCTATAGCTGTCAGTGTTGGGATGATGTCAAATCTTCTTGCCTGCAAAGGAGAGCGTGCTATGATTCATCATTTCTCACGTCAGAAATTCATAGAAATGCAAATATCCAAATATGTGACTTACCAGAGACTGCACAATGATATCGAGCCTGATCCCAAACACTTTGAGAAGGGTCCTTTTCTGAACTTTGTCCTCCAAATAATGCTTTGCGTACCTACAAACAGCCATGGGAAGTGTCACAACATGTTACACAGAATGCATTTGCAAAGGAGCCAGAACAACAGCACCTTTAAATCTTAAGCATTATACTGTAAAGAAATAAAATCTAAAATCACATCAGCTGGTGGAGATTTTCTAATTCATTGTTACTGATAGAAAAGGTAATAATAATGGCATGGCATGGAGGACTTCTGATGTAATTATAATAACACCCCTAAAGCTAAAGCATTACCTAAATAATATCCTACTAATGCCTATGCCTATGTGTGAGCGCAGAGAGCAGACTATCCTCAGAATACATTAAACAGTAACAAGTGACGGTTTGAGAAAAATCTCAGAGCACCACGTTGAGCTGTTTTACTGAAGGCAAGTAAACATCATAAACGTCCGGCAGTCTGCATTCAGTACAAACCCCACGGACCTGAAGCAGATCAGCAGCAAACAGTGAGTTCAGGCCAGTCCAAGGAAAGTGAAGTGAGCAATAATAGTAAATACTGGATATGGTGGCAGTATATCAACATTAAAATAGTATTTTGTTGATGTTTGTCAGGCAGTTAAAGCAGACTGAACACATTGAAAATGAATAGCATTTTTTTTCTCTCTCGACATAAAGAAATTTGCTAAACAAGCTTAGCTTAGCATAAAAACTGGAAACGGGGGCAAACAGCTAGCCTGGCTCTAACCTGGCATGGTCCTAAGCCTACCAGCATCTCTAAAACACACTAACACATTCTATATACTTTGTTTAAAGGTCCCATATTATGCTCATTTCAGCTCTATATTTCCATTCTGGGATTCGACTAGAGTAGCTTTCCAGGAAAGTCCTTATTTATCTTATTCCTTCATGCAGCCCCTCAGTTCACCGTCTCTCTGAAACGAGCCACTTTAGACAAACTGAACCACCTCCAAAAACTTGAAGAGTCGTCCTGAGCAGAGGTCCAATAACTTAGACAGACTGAGCAGGTGGATGAGCGTCCCTGTACTTGGTGGGTGGTGCTGTTCCTGGAGCATATGACCTGCTGGGGGCGTGGCCGAGTGTGGTGACTGTATAGTTGTGACATCACAACCTTACGGAAGTCCTGACGGCTCATTTAAAGGCACAGTTTGTACATTTCTCGGTGCACTGAGCGATTTGATACCTTCACAGTATTTATACAGCATCTAGACCTGCTTTATAATCAAACAACACATGGAGATCTCACTTTCTACAATATGGGACCTTTAAATCGTACAACACAACACTTTGTGGTCTGTGTGATCTGTTTCCCCCTGTTTCAGGTATTCATGCTATGCTAAGCTAAGCTAACCAGCTGCTGGATGAGAATGGTATCAATCTTCTCATCTAGCGTCATCTTCGTCTTCCCAAAATTTCAAAAAAGTATTGCTTTAAACAACAGAGCTAGGAGCTTTCTGAGTGTTCATTCAGTGAAGTATATTAGCACACCTGAAGTTGTAGCCCACTGAAGCTCTGGCTTTGTCGGTCTCGGTCGGGTTTCCGTACAGACCGTGGAAGTAATACTTTGGTTTACAGTGTTTTACATCCACATCTAGGTTACATGTCCAGTCGATCACAATACCAATGGCCCCTCCCTGTCAGGACACAAGCACGTAATACACGATACAAGTCTCCATTACAACGTGAGAAACAAAAGAAACGACACACCAAAAGACAGTGGACGTGCAGCTGTGATCAGATGGAATGAATATGCCTCTCCACCTGAAAAATCGTCCCTGTCCATTCAATGTTGAGTAAAGATCGTGTGCAGCTAACTCACCACTCTGGCTATTGTTTCGAAATTGAAGCCGGACATTTTAACTATGTCTCCCAGTCTGAATATGGGACACAGTGGAGAGTCCTTTGGATCATGAAGGCATTTGCTGATGTACGCAGCATCAATACCCTCCACCAGGTTACTCCTGAAAACACAGTTAGTCATTATAACTCACAGTTATACTCTGAATAGAGCAATTTTAGTGTGTTGAATGCTTGTCTACATGATTTCATATTATTTTTTTCATCTTGAAGCAATTAACACTCCAAACATATTGTTAACTGACAATCTGAGATTTACTTCTTTGCACATCTGAAAGCACAAAATCCTTCTTTGTCCTTCAGCATGACTGAAGAGGGTTTAAAAAGTAATTTTACTCATTTAAGATATTATTGTCTGGTATTGTTTTAAAGCATCATCAGTTTCAACCCCTGGTATGGCAAAACGTTCAAACTTAAAGGGGTACTCCAGCCATTTGGTGTCACACTTTTATAAAGTTTGATAAGGTTTGGGGTCTTGTGAGAGACAGATTTAAAAAAAGGAAAAGTCAAAATCGGTGAAGTCGAAGCCGAGATATCCTGACTTTTAGTTCCTTGTACGAGTCGAGCTCCAAAAACACTGGATCCTACAACTCACACAATGCAATTCAGTAAAAATCTTTCATTGGATCTTACCGGCCTGGCGAATGACCTCGTCTTTAAAACTCCATTCCCTCAGTTTTTAACACAGACTTTCTGTCAAATATTTGACGTCTAAAGCCTAACTCAAGATAACCTGATGATCATCGTTAGCCACAGAAGACATTATGCAGTTGTTGCAGAGTAGAACTAAACTGACCTAAGGGCCCCTTCAAGCAGTGTTTTTATTTGGCTTAGGATATAGTTGTAACAACGTATGCCAAAACCTGGCTTATTTCTATGCATCTATGTTCGAAAACGTGTAGCATCTGCTGAGCTAAATTTAATTTGACATGAAAGAGGTCCATCACCTTGTGACGCCAAATAAGGGGAAAGTTACAGAGTTTTTGATGAACAGCGTGTAGTTCTCTGCAGACATCAACAGAGGAGGACTAGATGGAAATAAACAGAAGAGAGAAAAGGATCAACTCCACTATGTTGAGGAGCATAAATCCTCACAAATATATCTCACGTACAATTACGTAATCCAGTTAACGGCACAGAATCATCACAAATTCAATCGTCGGAGTCACTATCAACCTGCAGCGTGAATGATTCAGTGTTTCCACGTACTCTGGTATTT
Organism: Enoplosus armatus; assembly: GCF_043641665.1. NCBI lineage: Eukaryota > Metazoa > Chordata > Actinopteri > Centrarchiformes > Enoplosidae > Enoplosus > Enoplosus armatus. The sequence continues at coordinate 19,655,186 of NC_092192.1, read as the reverse complement.
TGTGATCCTTCTCAACGGGGCACCAAGTCAGCACCTCACAGGTCTTGGTTTCATTCACACAGACTCCCGTCATTTGTCCTGGAAATTAGAGACAAAACTTAAAACTGGAGCAAGCATGAGGCAAAAGTACTTGTGTTTCAAGCCGCGGAAAAAGAAAGACGTAGGCTTTAATCGCCTTATCTTGAATTAGCATCAACAGCAGCAAGCGAGACATAAAAGTGAAGCAAAGCAAACGCTGAAATAGCCGTTTCCCTTATCTCGCCCCCATCCGAACATATAATTTCTCTCCACATTAGCTTTGTTGGTATCAGTCGCTCTCTCATCACGTGCTGGGCGAGTTTCACCCAGCTTCAGTCTCTGACCTTTCACTGGTGCCCACCAGTCTGTTTAGCTACGGGGGCGCCCCCCCATGTTTACTTGTCTACAAGCATAGAGACAGCACGCCGCCTCTAAAGAGATACTGGCACCTCAAGGTGAATTTGACTGGTCTGAAACAGACAGATCTAAAGCTTTGGCTAACATTGGCCTTATTGAAGTCGATGTGGGACGCGGAGGACTTGAAAGGGCTCAGAACTGAACCCTGGGACAGACGGAGGACTATAAATTTATGTAACTGCTCTTTGAACTTGCAGATAATACTGCATATGTTTGGATTTAAAAAGCTCTAGTCTGAATGGTTATTGGTTTTTAATGTCTCTGTGTGCTCAAGATTTGCTCATGTGAATTATGGCCACGTCTGTGCCCGTGCTTATATACACATACATGTGTCTACTTGCTTAAGGCAGGGTTTTACCTGCACGCTTGACTGATCAATAAGCCACAATACCAAACACGCACTCTATGGTTGATTGCTAAGACTTAGGTTGTTGATTTTAATTTGTTTTTTTGTCTGTGCTGGATGAGTGCAATGCGTGAATTACGTCTAAATGTTTACCTTAGCTGTGATGAGTCACATATGGTGTATCTCAGTTTCTACTGTGTGAGCCCGTCCTGTCACAGTTCTCAAGAGCCACAACCCATTTTGCAAATACACTGCTCCGTAATCTGACACGATCCCTCCCTCAGTACATCATGGTCACTGGCTTTAAGAAGTTTAAGTTCATGAAGTTTAAGGAGGGCTTTTGTCTCTGGCGAAACAGAAGGAGATAATAAAAAGCCAAAGACGTGGACTGAGTTTGGTCACAGGCAGACGGACGGTTATTCAGTGAGGACTGCAGGGGTCTCACACTGTCGGGCCGTCAGGATTTACCGTGTCCCGTACGTTTGATTCTCCCTCCTTCACAGTCAGCATCTGAGCTGCAGTTGTGCTTGCCTTGGAGCTGTTAGAAACAAGAGATTGGGGTCAGTGTGCGTATACAACTGTGGAATGTGAATTTGAAGAAAACAGTACATTTTAAATGTGAAAACAACATGGTTATGTGACCTTCATTGGGATATCTTGCAGCACTCTGAAAACTGCTGTTTAATGTCATCTTGAAGCCGTTAGGTTTAGAAAGATCTTTTCTGCTATTCGACAGCTGCACAATTACCCAAATTACAGAAACAGTCTTGGAATGAGACACCATTTCCGTTTAGTTTTACTATTTATGGAAGTGTATATGTCCAAGGGAGAAGGAGAAAAACGGGAGGAAGAGACGAAAAAGAAAAAAGGGAACATTTTCTCCTACCTCCGGACACTTTCCCATCTTCTGACCTTCCGTTATGATGTAGTTTGTCATGACCACAAAAGACGAGTCTCCCTGAGGTACAGGATCAAAAGAAGTAATGTGTTCAGAATGTTTTTATCTCATCTATTTACACAATAAAGGATGCTGGAGTTGTTGTGCATCCCACTGGGTGGCCGAGTTGATATCACAAACACCTTCAAACTAGTTTTCAGCTTTCAGCTTTTGAATAGTTTGACATTTTGAGAGTTTTGAGAGTTAGATAAGAAGATTGATGCCGCTATCTGTAAGGTATACAATGTGAGTTATAACACCCTGTAAACATTTGCAGTCCGTGTTGATTGGCCTGACGTACCGACTGTACAGATGTTAGCTGCAAGCTGTGTGTGTTTGTGTGACAACTCAGCCTCTGACTGAACTCGGAACTCAGCAGAAACTCCAGTACTTTCTCTTTCCTTTTTCTCTCTGCTGTCTTCGCATCAATTTCATACTGCCCCAGGCAAAGTCGCATCTAATTGCATCTTTCCACTGACTTTGTATGGACTCATGTCGCCTCTAAAATGTATAAAATGCATACATATTTCCCAAAAATTTCCCAAACTATTGTTTTGATATACTTTTTGATCATGGTTAAGCTCTTTTTATGTCCATGGGAATTTTCTTGGTGTAAGGTGGTATCATTGGTAATGTCATGCTGTAGACAAGATACCGGTTCCTTTTACGACAATATGCTACTTTGGCGCTGATGACCATTACGTTTATTGCTGCAGAGGCCATATTCAGAGCATAAAGTTTGTAGCTGGTTCGACTGAATTATCTCATACTAAACCATCGCTACGTGAAAACATAGCCTGGGGGGTACTCACAGACAAAGAGGTTTTTATCACAGAACAAAGACGAACTGGTAATTGATACCTACCTGATCAAAGCGTGCGATGTTATACCAAAGTGACCTTTTCATCTTGTTGGTTGGGTTTATCATACCAAAGCATGTGCCAAACCCACTCTGAATTAGAAAAGGTCCACACCCAGACCTCAAAGCAAACATGACAATCTTCATTGTGGCTCTTCATTTCTTTCCCACAGCTAACAGGACCCAGCGACATTATATTTGAGTCTCCCTTTTGACAGGTTGTTTGCTCAGTTCTTTACAGGATGCATGCAACGACTTTAGGAAAGCACGGAGACACCTTGATGTTGACAAAGCCAGATTATCAGCAGGGTCACCGAGCCAACAGTAACATTCAATCTGTGTGCACTTCATCCCAGTGACGTCAAGGATTAGATCTGAGCGTAAAATCTAGCCGGATGTTTTAAAAGCATGACTAAACTTTGATCTTTGTCACGATCTGACCAGCGACCAGCTTTCTTTAGGGAGCAACGTGTTTCGACGTTGCTTGTCTGACTCAGTCTGATGTTTATTCACTCTGACAGGTTGATTCATGGACTGTGGATGTTGACTTCATCACATCTGAGTCCAGCCCAGATTTAGAACGATCCTCACAATGGTCAATGACGTTTACCAGGTGCGGAACCTGAAGGTGTTCAGCTCTTCCCTCTGAGTGTCAGACACTCAGGAAGAGACTGGAAATCTGTATCTACTTCACCTGTTCATACACTACCTCACTATTTATTCTAAATGTTTAAGTGCAATACATATATAGTCATACACTTCAGTGCAACACATACATACATATACATTGTTATTGTATATATTTTTTACCTCATTGTTTACTTAAATACTGTAAATGTGTATATTTTTTATTTTCTATTTCTTATTTTTATATTTTGTACATACTTTTAGTTCTAAATTATGCTACTTTTCTACTCTTGAATGGGAGCACCGGTACTGTACAATTTCCCCCCGGGGATCAATAAAGTATTTCTGATTCTGATTCTGATTCTGAACACATTCTTGAGCAAGTAGGAGTCATGAGATGAGCACATATTACATGTTCCTGCATGCGTGACGGGCTTCAACCAACCAGTCGCCTACCTGCGGAGGGAAGACGTAGTCGGCCACATCCCAGATCGTCTCATCTCCGTTCACATTGGTATAGCCCACTCCTTTCATTTTGCTGAAGACGGAGCTTACTGCTGTGTCTGTGGACTGGTAGCCTTTCTCGTAGATGAACACCCACCTGTGAGAGACACAGAAAGCATCTGTCAGGCCTGTCAGCACCTCACACCCCCACCCCATCCCACCCCACCCCAGGCAACCATGCAACCCCACAGGCAAGGGCATGTATAGCAGTGATGACGACATTCTGCACAGCAATCCCAAATGCCAGAAGCATACCTCACAGGGACACATGTGCAAGGGATTGGGGTTGTGCAATGTTATGGTGTTCGCACTCGTCCCTTTTACCCCCACTAAGACAAATCGGACATTTGGAATCTCAGTGTACAGACATTTACTAGTATATTTGTGTAGTGGCTACTTCCCAGTTTCCCAGTGGCTCAAGAAGGAAGTAAATAATGTGCTTTATCACAGTTGTGGTTTTGTACAAATACAGTGCTGTGAGCAATAATGAAACTTTGCCAGCTGATAGCACAGATCCACAAATAGTACTTCTGAGGTATCTGGGTGTCATAATAAAATGCTTGCATGTTTATCAGTGCAAAGAGATGCAAACTACCCTCCGCCAGGTATACTAATTGTGATAATCAGCATATGAAGGTTCATTTACTGTAATCAAGTACCTGAGGATGTCTGTTTTAAGCTACTTTGGGCTTCTGCTTTACCATAAGGCAGAGGGAAATATTGTACATTTAACACCACTGCACTTATTTGGAAGTTATAGTTACTGGTTACTTTTCAAAATAAGATTATACCTCTAAACAAAAACATATTACTTCTGTACTTCATACTGTTGTTGTGGTATTTTTAGTGAAGGGATGTGAGTACTTCCTGCACCACTGGGGATAATCTATGAAGAGCTTGATTATACACTGTCCGGCCAGGGGGTATGCATGGGTAACAGCTGGTGTGCACTGGGAAGATACTGCATGCACACACATGCAGAGCTTTTTTATATATGATGTGATAAGCAGTTGCCCCCCCGGCAGGAAGCCTGCCGGACAGTGTGCGTTGCGGTGGGAGTTCATTTGTTTGTGCACCTCGAGCAGAGTGAAATGGGGCATGCAAAACAAAAAGCGGCGGCTTCTATCAGTTAGGCAAATCAAGGATTCAAGGGGAAGTGGGGAGAAGATGGAGCACATTTGTGGAATAAAGAAACCCCGTGAGAGTGAAATAATGCAGGGATCCTTCAGAACAGCAGTCTCGGTGAGATCTGTATCGGCTCTGACAGAGGGGGGGGGGGCTGCTTGATGTGTGTGTGTGTGTGTGTGTGTGTGTGTGTGGGTGGGTGGTGGTGGTGGGGGGGCTTTTCTTCCCGCCGTGTGCCGAGATGAGGGGTTCATCTTGTCAAGACAAACCAGCCTTCAGCTAATCACTGTGGAGACAATGGACTGGCCTTGTCAACTTAAAAGTGACAAGACGGGATTTAATTAAACAGTCATTGTGGTTCGCTGAGGCTGCTGTTCTCCATTCAGTTAGTGCTCTGCCTTTTGGAGATCCCCCCCCCCCCCCTTTTTAAATTGATTCATCAAACATTTTCAAAACCATTCATGCAGAGCGCTGTCTGGTGTGTCCACCCCCCCCCCCAGAACCGGAGCTGGCCGTGGATGCATCCCTGTTTCATACAGGAGAATCAAGTTTGAGAGATTTTATGCTTTTATGATTTAAATACCAAAAGTAAAAGAGTAACTGCATTTGTGGCAAGTTTAGGGCTAAAAGGAAACGGAATGCTCCTGACAGGGCGGGCCGCGGCTCACTGCTCCGACCTGTCAGCCTTGCTGCTGGGGTGCCGAGGAGGATGATCCGGGCAGCTTTATCTCATGCACATCACCGCCAGCCCTTAATGCGGCCTGATGTCTGCAAAAGGCAGGTGACAGCGGGGGGGGGGGGGGGGGGGGGGGGGGGGGGGGGGGCTCGGTCGTGCACGGCGAGCCTTAATACCAAAGGTTCCCCCTTTTTCTTTATATCAGCACACAGTGCAAACTAAAAGGTTTGAAATGAAAGAGAAGACCATCCACATCATCTCTTGTTGTGACCTGAACCTGAAGAGTGTCCAGATTAAAGTTATGGACCAACAGTTGGCCATCAGGTTTAATCAGCTTGCTGAAATAATAATAACTTTGCCATCAGCAACAGAGGACAGTCTTGAAACTGTCTTTCTCCATCACGTTGTTGGTTTTTTTTTTGGCCACCATCAACGCCACCTTTGTGCCGTTTGGCAACGAATTGGGCAGCGGTTGATGGTTATTTGTGCCAGCATATGCCTCTGCGTGTTCATCACGCACAGCTCCTCAGGTTCTGCTGCACAGAGACACACACACATGCACCAACACGCACAGACAGTACACGACGATCACAAAATCAAACTAACCAAAAGCAGAAACCTGGACGCAAACAAACAGGCTCTCCCTTCCACAGGGTGAATTTCCAGGGAATGCCTCGGACATGTCCAAGCAAGTGTGTGGAGATATGTGGAAGTGAACAAGCATGCTGCCATTTTTTTTTTTTTTGTTTTTGTTTCAACTTGAGAAGGGCAGATGATAAAGAGTTATCTGTCCTCTGATGTCACAGCCTTGCCCTGTCTGCCATCACTCAGCCTGTTTGCCTATTTGCCGAGTAAACAATACCTAACAGTTACAGTATGTATCTCCGACCCTCCACAGGGCAAATAAGATGTCTTCTTTTGGAAAAAAAAAAATGTTTTCCATCAATTTGATCAGCACATGCAGTACAAAATTAAGACATGAGGGTTGTGTCACTCTGACCAACCCAGCCAGCAAGATAGGACGAGTCCGGGAGGTCATTTAGCATCAGAGTGTGATCGTGCGAGACAATGCAAACCCTCTCTGCACTCAGGTCTACCTGTTGCCCCTCTGAAAAAGGTTGGATGTGCGGGTCTTACCCGATGATGTAAGCCAGGACCCCCAGCTGGATCAGACGGCACACCACTCCCACCCTCCTGTTCCTCACCAGCACCTGGCGCGGGGTCTCATACTCAAAGAAGAAGTCGGAGAGGGCGTTGGTGATTTGGCTCTTCATCTTCTCTCATCGGCTGACCCACAGAGAGGAGGGTCACTCTCTCTTCACAACCCTTGCATATATACGCCCAGACCCCCACTTCTCCTCCTGGTCTCCTCTGCCTGGTTCCTCACTAGTGGTGAAGGTCCACACAGCCTCTTCTCATAAGTAACGTCTGACGCGCTTCACGAGAAGTCCTGAAGTGTAGGACTTCCTCTCTCTCTCTCTCTCTCTCTCTCTCTCTCACACAGCTCTCTCTCTCTCTCTCTCTCTCTCTCTCTCTCCCTCTCACACAGCTCTCTCTCTCTCTCTCTCTCTCTCTCTCCCTCTCACACAGCTATCTCTCTCTCTCCCTCTCACACAGCTATCTCTCTCTCTCCCTCTCACACAGCTCTCTCTCTCCCTCTCTCTCTCTCCCTCTCACACAGCTCTCTCTCTCTCTCTCTCTCTCTCTCTCTCCCTCTCACACAGCTATCTCTCTCTCCCTCTCACACAGCTATCTCTCTCTCTCTCTCTCTCACACAGCTCTCTCTCTCTCTCTTGCTCTCACACAGCTCTCTCTCTCTCTCTCTCTCTCTCTCTCTCTCTCACACAGCTCTCTCTCTCTCTCTCTCTCTCTCACACAGCTCTCTCTCTCTCTCTCTCTCTCTCTCTCTCTCGCTCTCACACAGCTCTCTCTCTCTCTCTCTCTCTCTCTCTCTCTCTCGCTCTCACACAGCTCTCTCTCTCCCTCTCACACAGCTATCTCTCTCTCTCTCTCACACAGCTCTCTCTCTCTCTCTCTCTCTCTCTCTCTCTCACACAGCTCTCTCTCTCTCTCTCTCTCTCTCTCTCTCTCTCACACAGCTCTCTCTCTCGCTCTCACACAGCTCTCTCTCTCTCTCTCTCTCTCTCTCTCTCCCTCTCACACAGCTCTCTCTCTCTCTCTCTCTCTCTCTCTCTCGCTCTCACACAGCTCTCTCTCTCTCTCTCTCTCTCTCTCTCTCGCTCTCACACAGCTCTCTCTCTCTCTCTCTCTCTCACACAGCTCTCTCTCTCTCTCTCTCTCTCTCTCTCTCTCTCACACAGCTCTCTCTCTCGCTCTCACACAGCTCTCTCTCTCTCTCTCTCTCTCTCTCTCTCCCTCTCACACAGCTCTCTCTCTCGCTCTCTCTCTTTTTTTTTCTTTATTTGGCACTCAAAATGAGCGAAAAGACATCTTCTTACTTGACTTGGTGGCAAGTTCAAATAACTCGTGCAGCTGCCACACACGGACTGGACCTCCTCCTCTCTCTGCGCAATCAAGCCTTATCGTTTCCACTGACACTGTCTTCCTGCATGCAAGGCAGAGAGAGGAACCACATAAACTCAGCACAAACAAACAGTGTGTGTATGGCACCGTTCAGCTTGTTTGCATACTCTCATGTCTCCATTGGCAGACATTAAGCCTTCTTATGTTTTATCATCAGTTTGTGTGGGGGCACACGGCGAAGCCTTTTGGGTTTCTCACCCCTCTCAACAATTCACTCTCCCCTTTCATATACTGCGAGGTGCTTTGCATTTCTAATCTCCGCTCTCGTAGGAAAGGAAGTGGCAAACAAACTTGACAATAAAAGTGAATGACTCCATTTCAGTATGAATAAGTTGAAATATTAAGAATATTACATAAAAGGTTTCCCATCTGGAAAATGTTTTTCACATTGGTGTACATTGCTTTCTAATCTCCAGAGATTAGCAAATGGAACATGGTATTTTGGAATCATGTTTAAAATCCAAATCTAAATCTGGTTAAAGCCTATTTCCAAAAGACAAATGCACATATATTGGAAATCGCCACAAAATGGCCATGCCCAGAATGTGGTAGGATTGCAAGGGTTTGGCAGGATTGTAAGGGTTTTGCAAGGATTGCTAAAAAGGGGCTGTATGACAATCTAAATAATAACCTAAAATGCTCTAGAAACAATGTCAATGTGCGCCAATTAGCACAAACTGCTACTTTTAAAGGGACACTGGGAGATAAATGACTCCAACATGCCCAAGCAAGTTGGAGGGCTGACGGCTGTGAGATCAGAGGACAGACAACTCTTTGAAACAAGACTAAGAGTCCACAGCCACGCTAGCAGCTGTGTTTTGTTACGCACTAAAATACCAAAGCAAATTCCTTGTATGTGCAAACCTACTTGACAATAAACCGGATTCCGATTCCCTGTGCAAATGCCGAGCAGTGCTTTGAGCTAAATGCTAATGTCAGCATGCTAACATGCGCACCACAGGGTTACCAACTTTTGATGACCAGCTGGAGGTAAGCCAGTGGCAGGCGAGGCGGGCGCCACCGCTATAAAATGCTGCAGCTTTAATGCAAGTTCAGGTTTTCTTCGTCCAGGTTTTGAGACGCCTCCACACCAACAGAATAGAGGTTGAATGGAATTTCCACAGACCTTACTCTGGACAGTTTTCAAAGGGGCTATTTCTTAATATTTTCTTGAAATTAAATTAGAATGATTTCTTTAATGCTTTGAGCACCACCAATGTATTAAAGGCGGGGGCAGACATCTCAAAGATAAATGTCTCAAAACCTGGACAAATAAATTCAAAACTGTCTGCATGGGTAGACGCCACCAGAGGTCAGTGAGAAGATATTTTCAATAATTTGGGTGAAGCGACCTTTTAAATAAACAAAGGGCAGCATGAGAGTGTGAGACAGAGCATGAAAGCGGGTGTCTACAACCCGCTCTAGGTCCCAGATGTGCTCGGCCTGGCAGATCTGCGCAGGGTCCTGCATTTACGGATGTTCGCACCGCAGGCTGCCAGATTTTGATTGTGCAATTGTTTGCCTAGAGAAAGAGATCTGCAGCTAATAAAATTGTGAAAAGTGCATTTAATTATTTAATAGCAGAATATGTATGTTTTCAATTCTGTATTTAATTCAGTGTTGTGCATAAATGTCTTGCTGAAGTCTGGGACTATTTGTTAGAGCAAGGTTTCGTAAGTACCGTCACTCTCTCCACAAAAACAATCGCACAATCAAAATTTGGTAGTCTGTGGCGTCTGTGAACACACGGCATCCGCAAGTCATAATCTAAAAAGGCAAATCCCAGTTATATCAGAGAACAGAGAGACGCCCAAAATCTTTACATCAGATAATGTAATGCAGGAGCTTCAGCTTTCCAGACAAGCTGAAGTGGAAGCTCAGGTTGATACCTTGGTTGATATTGACAGTGTATGAGATGGCAATATAGGAAGTAAATCTGAGATAAGCTTAATTCACTCCCAGGTTGTCTAAGTGGTGTAGCATAAGACTGGCAGGTTGTCCATGACTGTCACTGATTACGTCTAAAAGAGGACTTGTGATCTGTAAAGAAGAACTGAACGTTACTGAGGTTTCAGCAATGGGAAGTTGTAGCATCTGTTGTACAACGTAGAAAAAAACGGAACAGCAAATGCAGGTTAGCACAGGGTCAATGTAGCCAGCGGAGAACAAGTTAAACAGTCGGCCAGGCTTTTATTTTGTCACATGCAAACCTGCACAGAACAAAACAGTAACACCATCAGAAAAGAGGCGCTAGCTGGAAATATCTTTGTCTATTTGCAGTGAATTAAAGAGAAGAATGAGAACATCCTTTCACTGTCTGTAGAGCTCAAGAGCCTAAAATATTTAGGATGCTAAAATAAAAAAATGCTTAAATAACAACAATCGATTTTTAGGGGAATTGCGTAGCGCCAATATGGTCATGACTTGTCATCATTTTACAAATGTCCGTGGTGTCCTCCTGGCAGATTAAGATCTACTATCCTAGTAACCTAAATCCAGACATATCAGAATCAGAGATAAACTGTAAACAGACAATATCAACACAGAAAATCTGCAAATGGCTCCCAAAGCTGATTTACACGCTGTGTGATTGTGAGGTAAAGTCACCATGTTGCCCTCTGGTGGCTGCATCAAAGACAAGCAACACGGTCGTGACCTTTATTTTTCTCGGGGGCTCCAAAAGTTGTGGAAGATTTAAAATGCCTAAACAAAAACAAATCGAGCAAAGAAATAAAGTGGCATACACTACTGTACACATTGTGACATCTTTATGCGGGCTATGCATTTAGTGTGTCATGATTAAATGAAAAACATGTTAAAAGGGACAATTATTTGGCTTTTTGTCTTCAGTAACTGAATGAATTGTTTGTCATTGTGACATGAATGAATGAGTCAACTGTGACTGTCAGGGCAAAATGTCACGACAGTAAGAATAGACCTAATGTGAGTGCCCTTTGTATCTGTAAGTTATTTATAGTAGTTAAATGGTCGCGTCCCACAGATGTGTAATGTGAAAGGCTGTCTGTCATGGCTGCCATCAGTTTGTGTCAGTGATGATAAGCTGTGATTGGATAGTTCATTTCAAAACACGCAGAGATGTATTAAGGAGAGCTGGATACCATGTTCCTTCATGACAGTTCCTCACTGGGCGGATACGCTGAAGAATCCTCCGTGGTCTTCCTCATGGTGTCGTGTTTTTTGACCCATAGAGCAAACGCACTAGAGTCCATCTCCAGCTGGCCGAGCCTGCTGACTGCAGATCAATGGATGGGATAAAATCGTTTAATCACACGGCTCCTCTAGAAGTTTTTATTGGACCAGATGAATCTAATTCTTTTGGGGGGATTTGTGAGAAAAATGTATTCACTGTTTTACAGACACTCCTTTTTCAATGATTGTGTATGGGAAAATAGCTCTTTGGGCCAGCGTGCGTCACATGATGATCCTGCAAGGTGCAATTCCCACGTGTGGTCACCAAGCCAGAATCGCTCCACTGCTGAACTCCGTTCCTGGGGGGCTAGCTTGCAGCAACTGCATTTCCAGCTGGCAGGTCTATGCTACCCTCTGCTGGGCAACACTGAAAGGCATTTCACCTTTTCACTTTGTTTTGGTTGTGATTTGATTTTCATGTGGCATGGAAAATTCCAGCTTTCACAATGAAAAACAATTCATTCAGTTATTAGACCAGACAAAAGCTAAATAATTGTCAATTTAACATAAAAAGGAAATCCATTGCATTTCAATGTATTGAATTCGGTTTTTATTGAGGGATTTGACATCTTCCATAGAACATGTTAAGACAGATGAGTCACACTTCAAGTAATATAGTGGTGAAACCGCACTCAAAGGGTTGGAACATTATGCACCATGACAAACCAAAGTGCTACTTTCATGGACTGACGTCCGCGGTTTACCTGTGAGTGCACCTGACAGTCCCTACTCGGGTGAAACTTAACAACATCCCAATGACGTCAAACATCTGCGCCGAATTTTACCACGTGGGGACGTTTTTGCAGAGGTAGCAAAACATCCGCAGTGACGCTTGCTAGTCTGTCAGTGAGCGTGGAGAAAAAAAAAACTTTTTTTGTTTCTTTTGGACATTAAAAGAATCTGAAGAAAGGGCCGCGAAGGTTTTGCCAACGGGGTCACTTTTTCTAGACCATGCCCCACGACCCCGACCCTCCTCCGGCTAAAAGATTCAAGCCGGGGTCTGTTTTTTTCCGCCTCGATAAGAATAAACCTGGAATGCTGCTGCCTAGAAAGGGAAATGCAACCACTCCAATAGACGTCCAGAGGAAGCAGCTTCCGATCCACCAGGCGAAACCTCAGCTGCTGAACCAACTGAGACAGCTTCAAAATGTTATCCTCATAGGTAACAAGCCCACAGCTCCAGCTACAGCTACAGCTCCAGCTCCAGCTAGCTGATACAACGTTAGCCGCTGATGAGCGACTCAGTTAAAGGGGAAATCCACTCTGAAGTAGACTTAGTTATGTTGTCAGCTGTGTAATATTGTGCAGCTCAGCTTTTAATTTGTACATTTATAAATGTCAACAGCATTGTTTCTCTGACTAACAGCATTTCTACTCTACAGATTTATAGCGAAGCGCTTGAACTGTTTCTAACTTGACCCGTTCCTCCTCACACATCAGGGGAGACCGGCTCTGGGAAGACCACTCAGGTCCCTCAGTATCTGTATGAGGCCGGCATCGGGCGACAGGGCATCGTTGCCATCACTCAGCCCCGCCGAGTTGCTGCGATCTCACTGGCAGGAAGGGTGGCGGAGGAGAAGAGGACCCAGCTTGGCAAACTGGTATGCGGGTTTCCCACAGAACTGCTTAGTCTAGCCTTTAAAACCCAGGCTTAAAGGTGTCCTGTGGGGGGTTTCTTGACAAAAAAACCCAAAACAAAAGTTATGTTTACATTCTGTAGTGTTTTCATCTATGTTCACCAGCTTGTAGTCTTCTTCTTCCCTGCCTTTGTTGGTGTTGTTTCTTGACACATTACTGCCACCTGTATCAGTGGAATAGTGTGAAATTGTTGGCAGGAATTTGTATTTTGTTGCCCTCATGCGCACATAGAGTATATATATATATATATATATATAACAAAACAGGGACCCTTTCATAGAAAAACAGCTCCACAAACTGTACAGGGAACCTTTTATCAACAGTGTAATAATCTTCATTGTATGTATGTTGTTGTAATAATAAACTTAAAATGACTATTATGCTGAATTCATTTTTCCGGTTCTGTTGCCAGCACGTCACGCGTCACATACCTGTGATGGATATTTGACTCGATGTCGTGGTGTCTGTGCTCACTGGGCTGTCTGTAGTAAATCAACAAACCTCTTCTCAGGTTGGCTACACGGTGCGCTTTGAGGACGTCACCTCCTCTGAGACAAAGCTGAAGTTCATGACAGATGGCATGCTCCTGCGCGAGGCCATCGGAGACCCCTTGCTGCTGCGCTACACTGTGGTGGTCCTGGATGAAGCGCACGAGCGCACCGTGCACACTGATGTGCTGTTCGGTGTGGTTAAGACCGCTCAGCGCAGGCGCAGGGAACTTAATAAGGTTCCCCTGAAGGTAGGAGCACAGTTGCTTCAGTAAGAAGCCACTGGGCTAATCACTTCACTGCAACTGCACTCGTGAAATAAAAAAAAAACTTGCTCTACATTCGTTCCTGTGAGCTCACTTCCTGCGTCTGCCGTATATTCTCTCAAATCCCAAAGTGCAGCTTCTTTCTTTCGTGTTTTGTGCGTAGGTCATAGTGATGTCAGCCACAATGGATGTGGATTTGTTCTCTGAGTACTTCAACAAGTCACCTGTACTGTACCTGGAGGGCAGGCAGCATCCCATTCAGATCTACTACACCAAGCAGCCCCAGTCAGACTACCTGCAGGCTGCCCTCGTCTCTGTCTTCCAGATCCATCAGGTAGCCTTCAGCATTTGTGGAGAGGAAACTCTCAGTGATGTCTTAGTTCTTGTGTATTGTATTTTTTTTTATTGCAATTGAATACAAAGGACCCTGACAAATATGAGTCTTCTTCCTCGTGTGTAATCAGTTGTATTTCCAATTTAAATCAAAGCCAAAAAAAAAACCCACCTCTCTTTCCTGTGTCTCTATAAGAAACACAACCGTGTGAGTAAACAGCTTTCCTGGGTGCATGTTCATGTGCTGTGATGATGCTTCCTGACACTGTAACAGAACACGGTGGTGTTGTTGTTGTTTGCGCGCAGGAGGCCCCTCCGTCCCATGATATCTTAGTCTTCATGACGGGTCAGGAGGAGATCGAGGCTCTGGCGAGGACGTGCCGGGACATCGCCAAGCATCTGCCTGATGGCTGTGGTCCCATGGTAGTTATCCCTTTGTACGCGTCGCTGCCCCCGGCACAGCAGCTCAGGGTCTTCCAGCCAGCTCCCAAGGTAAGGGCAACAGTAAACACGCAGGAGTGTAGACAAAGGGACATGTTTGTGGAAAAAATAGCCACTGTGGTTTCAGACCGTTATATCGATTACCGTCCGCCTCATACAGTATGTTGTCCTTTCTACCCTTTCCAGGGGTGCAGGAAGGTCATCCTCTCGACCAACATTGCCGAGACATCAGTCACAATCTCTGGGATCAAATACGTCATAGACACGGGGATGGTGAAGGCCAAGCGCTTCAATCCTGGTTAGATGATTCAGTCTTCACACACACACACACACACACACACACACACATTCTCATATCAGTATTAACACAGCTTCCTATTGAAATATTATGAAACACCTAATAATGACAAGTGCCTTTTATTAATCACAGAAAAAAGAGGCAACCAAGTTTTTGTTTTTTTTATCACAGACAGGCTGTTTTTTGAGATTTAAGATTAGAGAAAAGTCCAAAAAAATGAATATGAATATGGGAACCACTGGACTGAACTGATTAACTAACTGTGTATAAAGTAGTTAAAACTAGCTCCACCTTGACCGACGCATCAGTGTAAAAAATGTGATAGTATCATATGATAAATATCACAGGGGCCAGTGTTATATAGAACCAGTATTTATTACTTAGTGTATTACTAGTATACTACTTAGTGCTAAAAATACTATGCACGTTTACTTCAGTAAGATTTTAAATGCAGGACTTTTCTTTGTGATGGAGTAATTTTGTTTTACTGTATTGAATGAATTCAATGATCTGAAGTACTTCCTCCACCTCTGACTGTAGCCAGCATGTAAAAGTGTTACAAATTACTGCCTTCAAAGAATTGAGCCATCCAAATGTATATGATTACCTGGTTATAACTACACTAATTCAGTTACTCTTCACAAGATTTGAACACCATTTTAGACCCAGCATTTAAAATATCTGTCAATTGCAACCTCCAAACCATAACTGCAAAAATGCATTATCTTTATAAAACAAATAGTATGTTGTGTGTTTTTTTGTTTTTTTTTGTTCAGTTATTTTGCCCTCATCTTATTCTCCGTTTGCTGTGTGACTCTCAGACAGCGGGCTGGAGGTTCTGGCAGTGCAGCAGGTCTCTAAAGCCCAGGCGTGGCAGCGATCGGGCCGGGCCGGCAGGGAGGACTCCGGCTCCTGCTACCGTCTCTACACTGAGCAGGAATTTGACAACCTCATCCCAATGACTGTGCCTGAGATCCAGAGGTACTGTCGGACTCCTTTTGTCTTCAGATGATAAAGCTCTGTGTGCGCTCGTCTGCAGGAGTCTCTCCCACATGTTGATTTATTTAGGTCAGTGTGATTGAATGGCCTGTTCTTCTGTTGTGTGTGTGTGTGTGTGTGTGTGTGTGTGTGTGTGTGTGTGTGTACTGCAGGTGTAATTTAGCCGGTGTGATGCTGCAGCTTATGGCTCTGGGGATTCCAGATGTGATGAATTTTGATTTCATGTCCAAGCCTTCTCCAGGTAAGACACTATTGATCATGAATCACTGTGCACCTCTGGCCATCCATGAGGGTTGGTAGGTCGTAGTAACCCGTTGTGTTTATCCCAGAGGCCGTCCGTTCTGCTGTGGATCATTTAGAGCTGCTGGGGGCTGTAGAGAGGAGGGAGGGGCAGGTTTTCCTCACTGCGCTGGGGAAGAAGATGGCAAGCTTCCCTCTGGAGCCTAGATATGCCAAGGTAAAAAGAAAAAGTGCAGGAAAAATGCACAACATTACACAAAAACATAATACTGTGTTGTGGGTCTGGCAGAAAGTGACAGCCTGCAGCCCACAGGGCCGCATGGGTCACACGCATAACCCAGATCAGATTTGGTGTAACCCGTCCCTGCCTTGTTTGCTCCGTCTCACAGACCATCCTGTTGTCCCCCGACTACACCTGTTCTGAGGAGGTTTTGAGCATAGTATCCCTCCTGTCCGTGGACACTGTACTGTATAATCCTCCTACCCGGCGGGAGGAGGTGCTCGCTGCGCGCAAGAAGTTCAGCTCCAGTGAAGGAGACCACATGACGCTGCTCAACATTTACAGAGCGTTCAAGAAAGTCAGTGGTAATAAGGTGAGTGAAGCTGGATGGGGAAGAAAATGTACGAAATCTAACTATGTTGCTAAACTCCCTCATAATCCGTTATATGTCTACAGGAGTGGTGTCGGGAGAACTTCGTCAACAGCAGGAACATGGGTCTGGTGAAAGAAGTCCAGGCGCAACTCAAAGATATCTGCCTTAAGGTACACATCTGAAAATGCTGTGTATGTGAATGTTCTGTGTGGGGCTGGGCAGTATCACCTGAAATCAATATCACAATTAATTCACATTTACCTCAGTAAAGTCTCATGCAACAATATCTCATTAGATTCAAGATTCCCCATTTTTAAGTATTTGTTTGCTAAAACAGTAAAACAGGCTTTATTCCACATCTTTGACATTATTTTAATAATTACAATTGTATAATAAAGTTCTGCGTCAGCCTCCAGCCTGTGGTTAGGAAGCACAGTGGAGACTCCTTTTCTGCTCCAGGGCGAACTTTCTTTTTCTGTGTACATACATATAATAGGGCATTTTATGCCTTTATTAGAGAGCGACAGCAGAGAGACAGGAGGAAAAGATGGAATTAGAAAGAAGTGACCAGACCTCTGCTGCCCGCTCCTCTTCTCTGCTTCAGGCCAGCAGCTCCAGAGTCATAATGTCGGTTTCAGTAACTTTTTCGAATTAATTGCCCAACCTCAGTTCCTTGTGCAGACATGATGCACCATGAAAAGTGGCCGTGGTATGAAGGTATACAAAAAGTCTTCTAAACGTCTGCCATTTTTATTAAATGGGCTTAATACAACAGCCAACAGTGTCATGATATCGAGTGTTCTCATGCCAGCCATTGATGTGGAACACCAGTTGTTTTGGATCCCACCAGTACAGACAGCAGCCCATCTGACCCCATTGATAACTAAATACAGCAACACATTGACTACCAGTAAATCACCATGTTGAGCTAACATGACCTGTTCTGCTGGCTGATTTTACCAGCTGAATTTGAAGCTGGAGTCATGTGGAGCGGAAACGGGGAACGTTCGCCGCTGCCTTGCCCACGGGATGTTCGTCAACGCTGCGGAGCTACAACCCGACGGCAGCTACTTAGCTCTGGACACCCACCAGCCTGTGGCCATCCACCCTTCCTCCGTCCTTTTCCAGGCCAAGCCAGCATACGTGGTCTTCAATGAGCTGCTGCACACCTCCCGCTGCTACATGAGAGACCTGTGTTTGGTGGATGCCGACTGGCTGCTGGATGCAGCGCCAGAGTACTTTGGCCGCAAACTCCGACCCACCAAGAGCTAACCAACAGAGAAACGGGACTGAAGCAAATCTCTGCAAGGACACCTTCCTCCAATCACCCAGTGACAATAAAACTGGGAAATTAATTCTCTTTACAAAGCTGAACTTGGATAAAGACATTTATTGATTTCATACAAGTGCAAATCAGAACAGAATATTTTCTGTGTAGTAAACTTCTCTGGATTTCACTACCTCCCAGTTGACAAGCATCTGGCATGTGTCACTGCAGCAGAAATCTGCATATTGAGGCCTCACAACTTTGACTTCCTGTACTTTGACTTCATTCAGATTTTATAAACTGTTTCTTCTGCCTGATAGTATTTCACTTTGCCGTTTGGCCGCCTGTTTAACATCTAAAAAAGTCTTTTTGAGGTGTCATCATCAATTCTTTCAACATTTGCATGCATTTTAACAGCCCAGATAACCTCACAGGAGCACAGCTCTTTAAATAAGCAATATCTTGGGCTGATATGATTTATCTATTCATTCCTTCTTAAAAATCAAATCGGATTCTTACTCCATGTGTTAATTTCACAAAGTGTTGTACTTAATTGTTAAGCCACCTACCCAACAAGATACAGAAAGCTATAGCAAACCAGCTGGTGGTTGTTCTTTTGAGTCATAGTGACGAGTTAACTGACCTTTCCCATTTTGTTTGCCTCTGAAATGTTAGCTTCTCAGAAGCTAAGAAAAGCAGTCTTGTCTTGAGGTTTGCAACCATGTTGTTTTTGGTTTAAATAAAGTGGTCTTAAAGGGTTTTTTATATATATGCAAGGACAGTAGATTTATCTTAATCTATGAGGTTATGTAATTATAAGAAAACATGAAAACCACCAAAGTTGGCGTTAAAATATGAGGTTTTTACATGTCACAGTGACATGATTGGACTTTGATAACGACTCTACGCGCGGCTCTCGTCTTGTTATCTTGTGCATGCCTTTTTTTCACGTCTATGATTGTGTCACCAGTTCCCCAAACACATGCACATCAGGAGAAGTAGCATGCCTTATTCTCCAGGTTCTACTCTTTGCTGTTGTATGTTACTCAGCCTCTGCACAGACTAACCACAGATGTGTGCTGACAACAAATGTATGCAATGCATGGAGATTATAGTTAATGATCTGACCCCTCAGGTCTCTCATACTTTGTAGTATCATCACCATGTTGAGGAATAGGATGTATGCTCCTCTTGTCTTTTTTTTTTTTTTTACGCTGGACTCAGGATTGTACAATATTCACTGTAATCGGAATAAATTACATAAACAGTTTCTAACTTTTAAAAATACCAAACACCAAATGCACCTGGGGTTGCTGTAGAGAGTCGTCACACTATGTTACACAGAGGTTGTATGTTCAGTGTTGGAATCTCTTACAGATCATGCTGCCCATGTGCTTTATAAGCTTTATTTACAGTCACAAAGGAAAAGTAGACCATTTAAGATCTGCATGTTATGAAGTTTGTGAGATTAAATGCATGCCTTTGATGAGGTTATTATGAGTATATTTAATATGATTTGTTACAGTCTCACATAACCACTATTGGTATTATTTGTAATAAAAATCCAGTGGACATGTGGAGAGGAAAGATTCAGGGGCACGGGGGAACTTAGATCTGTGAGTGTGCTGTACAATATCAGACCTGAATGCATTCAAAATCAGTGTTGGGGAATCTTTTGGATGTTATAGAAAGCATAAGTCACTCCTTATTCCAGCCATTGTTATGGGATTGACACGTTTCCAAATTGTGCAAAATCAGATTAACAGACAATTTATACTTTAGTTTGGTGTATTGACGAAATAAACAGGTCATTGACATGTACTTTCAGTGTTTACAACAAATCATATTACCCTGAGCCGATGACAAATTAGACATTTATTTCACTGATTTTTTAAGACAAAGAACTTACATTTGAAGTAATGTATATCAGGTGATGCTCAATGCAAACAAAACCTGGAAGGTGCAGAAATGCATGAAACAACACCTGGTGGCCAACCACTCAGAAATTGTAATTAAATATTGTAAAAAGAAAACAAAAAACAAAAACAAAAAAACAAGCCTTTGGTCAGTTGTTCGAAAACAGCTCCATCTTCTGGCAGCAGGGCTTCATGTCTGAATGATGCGACTGATTCACCTCATCATGCTGAAACACATGAAATGATGCAACCCTTCCCCTCCAGGATGTGCATGTCCACTGTGGCCAGAAACTGACCTTATGTCGTGGATTTTGGATTTGATGATGCTACTATACTATATTATATATATTATATATTATATATATATATATATATATACTATATGAGAGACAGCCTATCACTGTGATGCTGCTGACCTTATCTAGATGTACGTGTCCTCTCGTCTCTTGTGGGCAGATGCTGCATTTACTTTATATCACACGGAGTCACGGGCGTGTGGCGTTGTTTCAGAGGAAGAGAGACGCATGTAAAATCTATGACCTTCCTCTTTATCAAGCCACAGGGGGCGCTGTTGTGTAGGTTGTGACATATCAGTACCTGTACCCTTTAAAAATATAATTTACTTTATCAGATTAGATTAGACTAGTTATCCATATGATACAATATTGTCGTATTTGGGTTGTTCTTGAGATAAAGGAAATCATTTTCGATCGATTTCTTTTACTTTTAAAGTACTATTTCCGGTGCAGAGGTCATAGTAATCATAGGTCAATGTGTCCTTCCACACGTGTTTTCTGTAATCTTCCAGAAGCAGCAGGGGCTGGCAGCTAGCCGGTTGTTGTCAGCTGTCATATTGATTTATTTAGCCTTTATACGCCGTAATATTTCTATATAGCCATGCTAAAGTCAGTTGTCCGTGCGGTGGGAGCCGCTGTTCGCATTTCTTCAGCCACCACGTCCACAGCCCGAGCTCTGCCACTCAGCTGCCCCACACTGTGCTCTCCAAGTTCGGCAACAACCCGGCCCTTCACGCGGTCTCTCTGGATGCTGAATAACAACGGAGCCTCGTCGGGATACAGGCCAAAACTGTTTAGCTCAAAAGCGTTGAATCCCTCAGTATCGTGTGGATGCGGAGGACTGCACACAGAAGGTAACTTTTGATGCAGAAGTCCTTAGATAAGCTAGCTAACGTTAGCTTATCTATCGGGCAGTGTTGCATGGCGAGAGAGTAACACGATTTTAGCTAGCTGTCCAGAGAAGACCTCATGTCAAACTGTTGTTCACTTAAGCGGGACTTTTCTCATTTCTGAACACACCTAACCTCTAAACACAACACAACTCAACTCAACCGGCACTCACATGTACGACCCACCAAATAACGTGTGCGTGCATCCTCTCACTGTAAACAGCTAACGTTACCGTTCACCTTGAAAGATGCGTTCAGTGGTCGTCACCAGAATCGGTAAAGAGAGAAAGGTTAAACTAAACAAACAGCCATTCATTTTGTGTGGTAACGTTATGTCTCGACATGCGAAATAGCATGATGAGTATGCAGGTGGAGGTTTAAAGGTAAATCACTAGAAGACTGATGAGAAGTGATGAGGAGTGTGCCAAGATATTTATATTAATAAGTGCAAATTACACATTTCGTTCTACTTCACTCTTTGATATTGATCCAACTAAGTTAATCATCAGCTTGCGCCCCTAATAATGTTTATAACAGTCAATGTTCTTTTGTCAATTGCGCAAAAATGAATTAAGTTAATAAAGCAAAAGCTTGGCAGTATTGTTTGTACTGTGTGATGAAACACTGGCAAGACATAGGCTAACATTCAGGACTCACAGTTGCACATTAAAGTTGTCAGAGGGGATGAAGTGCTCTTGGGATAAACTGAGAGATAGAAATGGTAACCTATAGAAACCTGTGAATGTAGCCTTATTGTATTGTATTGGTTTTCTTGAAACCTTTCTGCCAGGAGTTAGAATCCAGTAACCCTGGTACAGCTGCACTAAGGAAACTTGCATTGCAGTTGTTGCAGGATAAGAAAGGATTGGATTTTCCATTGCACTAATTCAGTTATAATCAAACAGGTGACAAAGCATTTGGCGATTTCCTGTCTGATGAAATCAAAGAGGAGAGGAAGATCCAGAAAAACAAAAGCCTTCCTAAGATGTCTGGAGGATGGGAACTGGAGATGAACGGCACAGAGGCTAAACTCACGAGGAATGTCGCTGGAGAAAAGTAAGGCAGACGCAGTTGGTGATTGTCCAATCCGTGTCGACACTTGGGCACACTAATGAGCTCTTGGTCTGTCTTCTTCTTACAGAGTCACTGTCACGTTCAATGTCAATAACAGCATTCCTCCCAACTTTGAGGAAGAGGCAGAACAAGGACAGCAGAAGTCGGCAGAAGAGGAGGTGAGTTACAACAAACCTCATGGTTTTAGATAGGTCTGTAAAATGTCAGCGGTCATGACTGATTAAAGCTGTTAACGTGAAAACATGAACATTAAAATCAGTATAATTCTGTTTCTCTTTACAGCCAGAAATTGTGTCATCACCCAACTTTGTTGTTGAAGTAACAAAACAGGCTTCAAAACATTCCCTGGTGTTCGACTGCCATTTCCCCGAAGACGAGGTAAGCGTGGACTGCATGCAACTATACAGGAATGAATACATCAGAGGGACAACGTTGACATCAGCAGCATGTCTCTGAGCTTTCCCTCTGACAGTTCAATAGAAAAGCTGGATTTGCATTTTGTAGATGAGTCACGGTGAAGGAGAAGAGGAGAGCGACATCTTCGCCATCCGTGAGGTCAGTTTCCAGCCTGAGGGGGATTCCGACTGGAAGGAGACCAGCTATACCCTCAACACAGACTCTCTGGACTGGGTAAGATTTGAGACAGCGAACAGGAATTCACAATAACTTAGTACACATAATGACAGTTAATGAAGCGGATGGCGGCTGTGTCATTTTATCTGCCGTGTTGTTTTTCAGGCCCTGTACGACCACCTGATGGACTTCCTGGCAGACCGAGGGGTCGACAACACCTTTGCTGATGAACTGATGGAGCTGAGCACCGCCATGGAGCATCAAGAGTACATCAAGTTCCTGGAAGACCTCCAAGGCTTTGTCAAATGTAACTAATGTTAGATAAAAGCTAAATGTCACCTTTCTGTGATGCACATCCTGGCAGAGTAGGAGGTATGATAATACAGTAAGACTAAAGCAAATGTTGCAGCACTGATTGATTGGTACCTTTTGGCACTCTGAAGAGACTGATTGTTACTTGCTTTAGTGTCTGTGACGGTGAGCCATGTTGCCAGCAGTTGTCACATTAACACTTGGCTGCAAATGTGTTCTCTTTGTTCAAATGTGAGTTTATTTTTTCTGTAACTTAAAGGAGGTAATTTAAATTAACTATATGAAGCCCATAAATAATGCAGGTCATGACAATGTGCAGAAACCATCACTCCAGGAAATGTCTCTCGATTGAGTTCCTGTCTTAACTGCAGCGGTTTGATTTGGTCCAGTCAGTATTTGTGAATGTTCAACTATCCTAACGTCAGTAATAAAGGGACAATTGGAAAAACTGATGTGAAATCAAAACAAAAACACCAGTTTACAGAAAGTCTTCGCTTACAGTAAATGTATGTGACAGCTTCTGCTTTTACAACTTGACAATCCTGCTTTGACTCTTACTTCTATAGCTGTCTTGGCGAGGGAGTTCATGTTGACTAATACTGATTTGACTCAGGTCAGACCGTAACATGTGAAGTCTAAATCTGAATGGCATGCATCAGCGTGTCTTCAGAGAATGGAAGATAAATTTCCAATAAAATCGTTTGATATTAAGGGATGATTTTCTGTGTTTTCGTTACGCCAGGTAAATCAGACCATCAGTTGCAACTGGTGGTGCAGAAGTGGCCTAATTGCATTTGTTAGAATAGAGGGTTTCACGCCTAAAGGAAACTAAGGTTTGTAAGCTAAAGTCTGAAGAAATATTAATTTTATAAAGTGTTTAGATCAACTTTGGAATACATTTTTACACAGAAGGACTGTGGGTTTTGTCCCCCATCACTTCCATTGGAAGCACATTAGGAGGGGGTCTCTTGAGGGCTAGTTTGAACAGGAGGAAGGACCTTCAAGTACAGTGCTTGAGTAAATGTACTTCCCACATCTGGCTACTTGGTATGAAAACTATTCAATTACTCAACTTTATTAACATACATATAATATAAACCTGAACTATTACATCGTAAATATAAAGTCAATATTGAGGATTTCAGAGAAAATGAGTCCCAATAGTAATAATCATATTTCCTATTAGGATTGGTCTATTAATAATTACCGTCCACCGGGATGGCTGGTGAGAAGGACTTTACCACCAGGGGAAGTTGACATAATGATAGTAAACTGTTACACAACAGTGCACACATATTGTTGTCCAGGGCTGGGGGGGGGACGGTTGTCTCTCAGCTGGCAGATGAGGGGCTCTCTGCTGTTCGCAGGCGGCTCTGTGAGGGGACATTGTGATATCTGAGGAGATCAACGGAGGAGGAGGAGGAGGAGGGGGGGGGGGGAGGGGGAGTCAGTCGAGGAGAAAGTTCACTGTCTGGCGGACAGTCAACACTGAATGAAAACGCACCATGGCGGGCAGAGGGAGAGTTTGTTCAGCCGGACAGAGCCAGCTTCAGGTCTCCTCGGACTCGGACTCGGAGGCGGAGGGGGGCACTGTCCGGGTCGCCGGTGCCGGGCCGCCCGCCGTCTCCTTCCCCTGCGTGCAGGTCATCCACAGCGGTCACTTCATGGTGTCGTCGCCCCACAGCGACTCGGCGCCGCGCAGGAGGAAGAGCGGCGGGACTCTGACATATGACTTCGACACGGTGAACAGGACGTGGTGCCAGACGTACCGGTACGGCCCGCTCAGCTCCGGGAGCCTGAGCATCGACCCCACTCTGACCCGCCTGTTCGACTGCATGTCCCTGGCCTACAGGTGGGTCCCTAAAGTCTCGTCAGGGACAGGAGGATAACCCCACCTGAGATGTACCCAGCTGTGGCCCCTTCAGTTCAGACTGTCCTCCTTTTCAGTTGCAGGAAGATCTGTAAATAAGTTGGGGGGTGCTCCGAGTATTCAAAAGTATAAAATTACTGCAGGCTATAACCGATATTTCTTTCCCCCTGCAGAGACCCCCTCTGAGGTTCATCATTTCCATATATTTGTATGAGCCACAAACTGCTCACTGTACACACTGAGCTCCATGTAAAAGTTTGTGTTTCAACAGGTTTCCCTTTTAAAACTGATAGTTGGGGTTGGGTTGTCATGTGTGTGGATGTGTTGGAAGAGGGATTTCGCAGTCTGTTGAGCAACAGCTTGGAAAGTCTTCAGTGAAAAGTGGACTTTGATTCTAGTTGGCAGCAGTGGAGAGATTACAGTGTAACTGAGGGTTAGGAGAGAAGATCCTGAAATGATGCCCCAGGCTTTTTTTGTTTGTTTGTTTGTTTGTTTTTTAAAGAAAAAGTAAGCGCGTTGTTGTGAGATATAACATCCGAATTTGTATTTTAGTTGTATTCAGTGCTCTGTTTAAAAAACAAGCATTTAAAAAAAAAAAAAAAAAAAAAGCTTATATCCTGCACAAACCTGTTCTTGCAGGATTGTCTTTCACTTCAAACTTGAGAAAATATACCGTTAGTCCTGCTTTAACAACATGGTCATAAGAGTTGCAGTCAAACTTTGCCTGAAAGAAGACTTTTCTCTTACCAGTGACTGTGTGCCAGTTTTGTATTTTTTGTAGTTGGATGGTAGTTGCACAATAAACCTGAGCCAGACATGGTTATGAGTGGACAGACCACAAAACGTACATTTTTATGAAGGGCTTTTACATGAACTCTGTACGATGTTTCTTTATTTATGTAAGTGCTGTATGTAAAGTACAAGCAGTATTATGTGGAGCAGGTAGACTGTGTTTGTTTTATACTACCGCTCTGCAGCACAGTGTTTGCCATTAACCAGTGTCAGTAATATGCTGTCTCTGCTGTTTTGGAGTGCGTGTGTGACTTGCAGTGATGTTCAGCATGTTTAAAAATGACCCCCCCCCCCCCGGCTTCCTAGCAACTCCCTGAGCACCTCACATTAGGAGGCTTCTTCTCAGCACTCAGCAGGCTGAGGGACACTGGGGGGGGGGTGCAAACAGCCTGACAGTGTGCTGGTGAATAAGCTGATTGGGCACTATTAGTCAAAATCAGGACAGATATCCAGCAGGGATGAGGCAGTGAGGCTGCTGATGTTTATCCACTGCGTCCATTTTCTTCTAAAGAGCATCTAGTCATGTCTGTCCATCTCTCATTGTTTTTACAGAGGGTAACACTGCCCATTTTCAATAAAAAAAGATATACATTATGTATATTTTTAGAATTTGACAAAACATCTGT
This sequence comes from Enoplosus armatus, assembly GCF_043641665.1. Classification (NCBI taxonomy): domain Eukaryota; kingdom Metazoa; phylum Chordata; class Actinopteri; order Centrarchiformes; family Enoplosidae; genus Enoplosus; species Enoplosus armatus. Next base: position 19,629,011 of record NC_092192.1, on the reverse strand, counting down.
GATTGTGTTTTTCCGCAGTGGTAAGATAGTCTCTCCCAAGTGGAAGTCTTTTAAGGGGCTGCGGTTGCTGTGGAGAGATAAGATCCGTCTGAACAATGCCATCTGGAGAGCCTGGTTCATTCAGTGTGAGTCCACCACTCTTCACCTCCTCTCTCTGCTGCCTATAACAACCTCTCTTCAACGTCTCTCCACTAATAATGACAATAAAGGACATCACTGCCAAATGCAACAGAAGTAGTGAGACAAGAAACCAAAAGAGAGAAATGAGACAGAGAAAGAACAACTAAGTGACTGAACATAAATGAGATTAAATGAGTCTAATATTCATGAAGACACCATCGTCAATAAATTATTTGTTTTTCTGTTTAAACAGTTATAAATCTGTTGATTTTGTCGCTCTGCATCTGCCGTGTTTAGATGTGGAGAAGAGGAAGAAGAACCCTGTGTGTGGGTTTGTCACGCCGCTGGAGGGCTCGGAGGCCGATGCACATCGAAAGCCTGAAGTGAGTGATTTGTGTCTAAGGGGCATGTGTTTTTAATCGGATTGGGCTGGATTCTTCTTCAACCACCGCACATTATTCCAGACTCAGTGGACAGTTAAAAACACATGAGTGATTTTCGTATTGTACACTGATGAGGCTGGACATGTGTATGATGCGTGGTATTTCTGCGTCATGTCAACAGGCCATTGTATTAGAGGGCAGCTACTGGAAGCGGAGGATTGAGGTGGTGATTAAGGAGTATCACAAGTGGAGGATTTACTATAAGAAGAGGGTGAGCACTTGTTTCTTTTACAGAACGCATATTTCATCTTTTGTATATTTTTAGCCATGCTAGCGACATGGCTCTGTGGATGGCAGTGGTGGTTTGACCAGACTGAAATATCTCAGCAACTGTTGGTTAGATTGACGTGGGATTTTGTAGAGACATTCATAGTCCCCAAAGGATGAATCCTACCGACTTTGGAGATTCCCTGACTTTTCCTCTCGAGCCACGAGCAGGTTGACATTATTGGTTCATAGTGAAATATCTTTACATTGTTGCATGTATTGCCACAAAATTTGCTGCAGATATTCAAGGTCCCTGGAGCACAAATTCTAATGACTTTTGACGTTTCTAGTGGCGCCATCATCTGGTCAAAGGTTTCACTTATCCCAACAAATATCTCCACAGGATGCATTAGCACAAAAGTGTGTACAGATGTTCATGGTTCCCAGATGATATACCCTAAAGACTTTGATCATCCCCCAACTTTTCCTCCAGCGCCACCATACGTTTCGCAGTTTTGCTTTTGAGTGCTTTTGGTGCAGGCATTCATGTCCCCCTCAGGATGAATTGTTATAAATTTGGTCATTTTCAGAGCCACCATCAGGTCAAAATGCTGTCCAGTACTTAGGTTTATGACCAAATACCTGCAAAACTAATGACATTCAGCTGTATTTTGTGTTTAGTGCTAATTAGTAAATGTTAGCATGCTAACACGCTAAACTAAGATGGTGAACATGGTGCATATTATACCTGCTGTTAGCATGGCTGTAGACGTTAAGTCTTGTTTAGTTCCAAATCAAACTGAGCATCGTTTCTCTTCTTTTGTTTTGCAGCTTCAGAACAAGAAGGATGATATTCTGTCAATGCTACAAGAGGTATGACAAAAGTCCTGCTCTCTTTTTATACGTTTTGGAATAACAAACATTGATTTTGACCTTAGGTGAAGCTGGCCCATTGACCCAGGCTTCAGTGTGTGTGTGTGCTGGTGGCCTGCTGGCATTGTTTACTTTTGAATACTGTTGGAGCTCAACATATGATCATCAAAGTCCTCCAAGCGGCTATTTTTAGCACATGGACTTAGCCTCCCTTGGTTAATGAGAGAGGATGAAAAAAACAGAAACGTGCAAAACAACTTGCGTCATGGCCTGACATTTGTAGGCAATTTACACATATTGATTGCCAGCAGCAACAGTTCCTCTAACCCCCCTTCAGGCTTTATCTTTATTCACGTGAAATAGCTGCAGAATTTAATGTCATTTCATCAAATCTGACCTACTTCCAGCAGCGCTTTGTAAAAGTTGAGCAGCGGAGGGGCAGCGAGTATGACAGTGACGTCACGGTGGCAGAAACCAACAAAAGATCGGCAGGGAGAGAGGAAAGGCAGGAGGAAGGCAAAGAGAGGGAGGGACCCTGGGGAAGCACCTCATTCATGATAGTATTCACATGAGAATGTGACATGTGCCCACTGTGCGACTGTGTCACCCACTTTCCCCTCCCCTCCAACCGAGGTCAAAATTAAAACCGCTGCGAAGGTAATATCTGACTGTCTGTCTGTAGCCCAAACTGCGGCACTTCAAAGGGCCCATATCACCCTGTAGCTGACGGGTCAAAGATCACCAAACCAGGTTTTTATGCTCCCAAAGTGTTATCTTGCCTTTCTCTTAACAGATTACATCAAGTGGCTGGGGAAAAAACACCTCAGTAAAACCCAGGGGTTGTTTTTGTAATGTTAGTGTTTATATATCATCAACGGTTTTCAGCTCTCAAAGCCCCAATCTGAGATTTAATTGGCTATATAGTTTTAGCCTCAGCCCCAGCATTCTCGTAAAATCAGCTTTATCTGCTTTCTCCAGGCATCATTTCCAAGAGCATGTTGTGTGCAAGTCTGTCACAGACTCCAATGACATACTATTCTGTCAGTCCTCATAGTAAAACTTACTTAGGCAGTTTGAGAGTGAGACAAAGTCCTGCCAAGTTACCAAATCAAGTCATAAATAAAGGCAATAGCAGGAAAGCAGGGGGACGTGGACTATGCAATCTAGGAGAAGTCTCTAGACAGAATATTATCATTGATTTTTAGTCTTAGTCTTGGTCCAGAGTGAAATATCTCAACAACTATTGGATGTATGACCATGAAATGTACATACAGACGTTCGTGTTCCCCAGAGGATGAATGCTACTGATGGTGTTGCCATGGACAACAGAGCATTTTTGAACATGTGGAAAGATAATATGGATCTAATGACACTCCCTTAACCTCAGCTGTACCTGTGTTTCGTTCTAATTAGCAAACGCTTGCGTGCTAATACTCTAAACTGAGATGGAGAACCTGGTAAATATCATCTGCTAAACACCAGCATTGGGAGCACATTAGCATGCTGCTTTTAGTATTTAGCTCAAAGCACCGCTGTGCCTAAGTACAGCCTCGCCTTGATGTTATGTGTGTCCTCATTTCATCTCTGCCTGTCGTTCAGTTTCAGCTATCTCCATAAACTCGTTTCTGCATATTTTATTCATTTTTGTCACATCTCGTCTCACTTCACCGCTGCACACCTCTTCTCATTTCACATACCAGCTCCTTGCAGGAGACCCCTCAAAAAATGTAATTAATGCCCATCGGAAGTGAGAAATCGCGAGGCGTTCATATGCATGTATATTTCTTTCTTCAGCGAGAGCGAGGCAGCAGCCGCAGCAGCAGCAGCAGTTTGTGTGGCAGCGGCCTCAGGTCTGCCCGCACGTGAGTGTGACTGCCAGAATTAGGTCAGGGACAAAAGGCTGCTGCTCTTATTGAAATGGTGAGACATCAAAATAAAGAAATGAACAAAGCCGACATAATGATAACCTGCGAGGGGCTAGTGTTTTTGAACAATATGTCAAAACTGCTTTTTCATCATGCACACACACACACACACACACATGCATATTCCACACAACAAACTTACCTCATTTCTACTTGCACACTTGCATTGAGAGGTAAATGAATAAATTATAAGAGGGGATGTCGTGTGCTTCGACGTAATCAAAACAGTTTCCGGCTCAATCTGGGCTTCCCTATAAATGTGGCCTCAGACGTAGAAGTGGAGGGCGAAGACGAGCAAGATCAGGGTGAAGCAAAGCATCTCAGTCAGAGGGAAAGGAACGGTCTGGAGCTTTGTTTTCTGTGAGTGTTTCGCTGGGCATTAAGAAGAGAAGGGGCACTTGGGAAAGTTTGGCATGACATGTTTCTGTGTGGCTGGTTAGAGGAGATGCAGCTGCTATACGTGTGTCATTTTGTTTTTGTGCAACTGGAAGTAAAATGTGTTGTAGTGAGTTGGCATTGTCATATTTTAAAGTTAACTGGATCCACTCATTTTGCATCTTATTGAGTATATAATCATATTATATAGCTTTTTGGTGTTAACGTGCATTACTCAGTGTTTTGAGAGTCATTACCTTTTCACATTTTCCATCAAGTGCTGAACATATACAAGTGGGGAGAACTAAGTGACATCAATGCATCGCTTTGCCTTTTCAGTCCTATTTGTAGGGAGCCCTCTAATGGATAGATCAGGGATTGACTTGGTATGTAACTACAAGTTGACCTGTTGAAGTGTTTTTCAAACTCGGGCCGATGTTCTTCAGGGTCAGAACTGCCAGGCCAAGCTGGAGAAATGGTCCAATCAGATGTACCAGGAGCCTGAGGCCGCCCCCGAGGAGGCCCACATGTTTGACCTGGACTGCCTTCTGTCCGACATCTCCGACACCCTGTTCACCATGACACAGAAGCCATGTCCATGGGCCAGTGACCGACACGACAGTGAGTAGACGGCACTCTCGGCTGTGACTTTGCACTGGTCACAAATCAGCATCTAATAATTGAAAGTATTAAGGAAGGACAACTAGTGGCCTGCGAGCTGCATAACGAGATTAAATTGTAGCATTTATCGTTCGGATGCATCATTTGGCTGAAAACAAACTTCCGGGTCTACTTCATTTTCACTTTTTATCAAATAGCTGTCAAAACTCATGAACCTAGCTTCATGCCGTCTCTGTGCCGGGATCAGGAGCCTCGGGGACAGAGTCAGTCAGTGTCTCACTATGAGTGTCGTTCTTCTCACATGAGGTATTGCTGTGTTTTGGTTTGTGCTCCTCTCACTGGTTCGACATGGACTCGGCACGACGTCACACACTTGTGGGGTTGTTGGGTTATGTTGCCAGGTCACTGTCAATCAAATCGGATCAAACCACTCCTACACAGTCCCGCGCTCTTGACTGTTGAAGTCTTAATAGAAATATAGTAAGGGACTTTTTACATTTGGTTGTTGCTTATTTAGTCAGTTTAAAGAAAAAGTTTGACTTTTTGGGAAATATGCGTACTTGCTTAGGTGACAACATCTGCCTATCAGCACCTCAAAAGCTCACTGATCAACACAAGAGGTGTTCTAACATTAAAGTTGACATGTTAATGCATCAGTAATAACGGCCCAGTGATGTAATGATTGAACACTGACAGGTCCCATTTGGACAAACAAATACTTACTTTTGATACTTTGAGTACATTTTGCTGATAATGCTTTTGTTCTTTTACTTAAGTGATATTTTGAATGCAGGACTTTTCCCTGTAATCGAGTATTTCTATAACGTGGTATCACTACTTTTACTTCAGTAAATGATTTGAATACTTCTTCCACCACTGTCAGCAAGTCAGCCAAAGGCACCCGCCCTTACAAATAAGGGCATTCTCTGTGATGAAAGATGACCTTTTCGAAAAAAGCGCACACAATGAGACAGACGCCTCGACGGATGCACTCGCACACACGTCTCTCGCTTTCTCTCGTGTCTGACGTTATGCTCTCTTCCTCCTCAGCGTACACGAGCAATGCTGATATAATCCAGCCAGGCCTGACTCCACTGCAGCCCAACCTGGATGATTTCATGGATATACCAGGTACTCTCTACCCGTCCATCCGTCTGTCTGTTTGTCTGCCAGTGGGATCTTCACTCGTTGTCATAGAGTGGCAGCAGATCAGCTGATTTTGCTTTTTTTGGAGTATCCATCCAGTTTCAACTGTTCTTTTTTGTCCAACATAGTTGATTATTTAATGACAGTGTGCTACATGTGGGCTTGATTTGGTGCCGAAAAACATATTTGATCGCTGGTCGAAAACGTCTGAACTGACCCTGATGAGATGTCAGAGTTTCAGCCAGAGAGTGCTGTGTCTGCAGTGTGTTATTTGGTCCTCGGAGGTTAAAGGGGGGTCAAAGGCAGGGTTGAGCCGGGAGAATGGGGAAGTGGAAGAGGATGTATTTGACCATGACCCCTGGCTCTGGCACCACCTATGAGGCTGTGGAAAATAAAGGGATGGGCTGGGAGGTGGTGGAATTTCCTTTCTTCAAAAAGAGCTCTTGATGACCTCTGCATGTCCAAAGTCCTGAAGAAGAGAGTTCTGATGATTCTCTAAGAAGGGTTTGAGAGTTGCTCCATTTTGAAGCTTGACTTTGTTTGTCTGAAGTATTTGGTTAAACAGTAGATACCTGCAAGTAGTTATGATGAGTAATGAAAGCAGCCAGCCTACCAGCACCTCAAAACTCACTAATCAACACTAGTGTTTAGGACATCTGTGAACAAATCTAACAGTTTTCAAATTCAACCGAACAAAATTATTCAAATATGCAATTTGTAATTTGTAATTCAATTGTAATTCTCACCTACACACAAAGTGTTATTTGTTGAATTTGTACAAAAACTAAAGTGTAAAAACGACAATTTGTGGTTTGGCTGGGCATCATGTGCAGGGCTATTTCTTGGCAGGGCACAGTGACTTCCTGGAAAATGAATCAGCGAGCATTAGAGGTGCAGGTAGGTGGATTGGAGCCAGGCTAGCTGTGTCCAGCGCAACTAAAAAATAAAAATAAAAACTCTACAAGGAACCTTTCAAAGGTGACAACGTGTCAGTGATGTGTTTAAAGCTGGTTTCCAGTGCCCTCAAGTGGCTGGAGAATCAGTTAATGCAGGTTTAAGTAAACTTCACCATCAATTAATCTAGGTTTAAAGAAAATCTGACCTAATCTGAATATGTTTTGGTGCAACATAAATAATCACTGACTTCCCATTTATGAATTAATACTTGATAATGATGCATCCCTTTGAGTGTGAAGGGCAGGAAGAGTTTGCCTCCTCAGAGCAAACAGCTAGCCGGCAGGAAGAACACCCAGCTGAGGAGCTTGGTTGTTTTGGCCTTTGTGTTGCTTTCAGTGAAGCAATCCAACAGCCCCGTGGCTACAAGTCAGCCTTTGTAACCCACAGACAACCTGCTGCCCACTGCTGTAATATGTGTGTGTGTGTGTGTGTGGCTGTTTGTTCTCACAGCACTGGCAGGGTCCTGAGGGATCAGCTGTCTGCCTCTCTCTTGGTCACAAGGTCCAGGGAGCTGGCGAGTGTCTGTCAGAGCGACGCAGCCACGAGTTTAATTCATGCAGGGTGCTTCTCTTGAAAGGAAATACAGATCACTTGTCTGAGGCAGCATGTTATGCCAGTAGTTTCTCCTCACTGACATGAAAACACAAACACACTGGTATGTATTTTCAGACTGTGCCACACTTTTTGCCTTGTGTTTAGAGAGCTTGTATCACGCTATGTTCCGAGTACTGCATGTGTTCATGACAGCCGTCCATTTCCAGAAAGTCGAAATCAGTGTTTCACTGACTGAGTTGGGAGTGGGTTGGTGTTTGTCTCCTCAACTTGCTTGGGATTCGGTAATCAGTCAGATGTGAGGAAACTGTTTTTAACTGCAGATGGCAGCTTGCCACGGTCAGTTGCCAGCGGGGCTCCAAAAATATGTGACCTGGCAGATACGAAGCGAATACCTTGAACGACCACCACATGCAGAGAGCTTCACAGCATTTTGGATGGCGACTTGTTGTTTGATGTTTTGGCTCTGTGCTCTTATTTTCTGTTTTGTTGTTTGATTTTTTTTTTTTTTTAAATGAAACTGTGACTGAATTATCAAACTGTGGACTGACAGTAATCATGTCAGGCTGCTTTCAGACATGTCTGGCTGAAAGCAGTTATCCTATCTGTTAAAGCATTTTGAACATACAAAATAGTCAACTAATTGTAAAATTAACTGTCTTTCATTTTCCATGATTAGCTTTTGGATCTAATATTTAAGCATCCTTTTTGCTCTTTGTATTTCAATTAGAAATACTTGGCTATGCATATCGGATACACCATTTTTTCCCCCTGCAGTTTGATGGAGTTTAGTTAAATGACATCCCACATCGAATGTTTGTAGTGAAAGTATAGACTCAAACTCCAGTCACCTTCTTATCCAGGTTCCTGTTGAGAAGGAGATTTGAATTTCATTGACAATTTGAACTGGTTAAATAAAGGAAAGAAAGAAGGAGTAGATACTCTGGTACTCTGTGGACACTGCGGTGACATCATATGTTGTGTTGTCAATTCATTTTTGCAATCAATGTCAGAGGGAATAGGACATTTGGAGAGTTTTGAAGTATAATTGTGTTGGTTCCAACTCATACCAGGATTCCTCGTTTTCACACCCTCATCGAGATTGAGCCAATTTCTACGGTTCCAGCCGTTCAGAGTTTCTTCATAACCGACAGTCTGATTGTGAGTGTGTGTGCTTTTCTCAGATATCTTTATGAACTACCGGGGCCAGCCCACTGAGCAGACTGGTTTTGCTGACTGTGGCTATTTTGAGAGCTCATCCAGCACAGCGTTTGCTCCGCTTCCCTCCCCTGTGGTGACAACTCCTCAGCTGCTTATCAACACCCAGCTGGCTCAGGTACTGCTGCTGCAAACAGCTCTCCCTGCTTGTCAGATGTACTATATAACATATATATCAGCTAATAGTACGATTGTGTATTCAGTAAAATGGACTGAACCTTTCTTTTCCAGCCCAATCTCTCATCTGACAACTTGCCTCAACCTTCCTCATCCAATACCCAGCCAGACCAGACCAGGCCGGGCCAGGGTTGCGGTGAATACCACACATCTAGCATCATGGCATACGGACAGTCATACCCCGACCCCCCTGTTTCCATAGCGTATACCAGCAGCATCGAGCAGCCGGCCTCTTCAAGTGTTCCTTTTTTCTACCCTCTGCCGTGTCACAAGTTTGGTTACTACACAACGACCAGCGTGACCCCCACTGTCATCACTCACACCGCCTCCACCGTGGGGGCCCAGGGCTCTGTGCACCAGGCTCATGTCTACACTCACACAGGGGACGCGTACCCCCATACTCCCAGCCACTCTCTCAGTTACCCGGCCGCCGTGTCCGACCCGGTCCACGCGGCGCTGCCCTCTGTCACCGCGTCCCACTGCTTCTCGGTCCCGGAGCAGGTGGCTGTCGCAGGGGTCAGAGGGAAGCACAAGCAAAAGACAGGAGGAGTGAGGACAGTCGCCCCCCCTGTGGCTCCGTCCGGCCCCCCGTCCACCGCACCCACACCCACTAGCTGCCTGGCAAAGCTGCTCTCCTCCAGCACCTGCGAGCGTGAGTCACTTCTGTCCTTTGTCCTCTCTTTAACAGTTATTAATCTGAAAAGATTTCTAAAAATGAACTAATGGTTTTTGTGCTTTCAGGGAAGCCAGCGATAGGATTTGATACTACTCTAGTGACAGCCAAAGGTCAGAGGTCATCATCTCCCAGCTCCTCGGTGAGCCTATCCTTTAGTTTCACAAGAAGCGCGGTGCTCATTCGTGTTGATGACTGACTTGGCACAGCGTCTCAACAACAATCAATCGATTAATTTAAAGGAATAGTTTGACATTTTGGGAAAAACACTAATTTGCTTTCTTGCCAAGAGTTAGATTAGATTGATACCACTCTCATCCCTGTACGCTAAACATGAAGCTACAGCCAGCATCGAGGTAAGGGTTTCCACCTACCAGCACCCTTACAGCTCACTAATTCACATGTTATATCTCATCTGTTTACTCCATACAAAAACTGAAATGTAAAAACGTACAAATGTGGTTTTACTATTTGTTTGACGGGCGCAAACTTGTCTTGTTTTTGTACAGATTAAACAAACGAGATAGAATTGCGTTAATTGGTGAGCTTTAGAGGTGCTGGTAGCCCCCTGTTTCCAGTCTTGTGCTAAGCTAAGCTAACCAGCTGCTTGCTATTGCTTCCTATTCAGTGTACTGATATTGATATAAGAGTATGAGATATCAATCTTTTCATCTAACTTTCTGCAAGAAAGCGAATAAGCGCATTTTCAAAATGTCGAACTGTTCCTTTAAAGTTGCATCAAGCTAGCTTCACACTTTGTTGGACTGAAATTTTGCAGAAAAATATCATTTAGAATTACATTTTCGTCTAAAACTGACCTCAGACATACATGTCCTTTTTTCTTTTTTGTGTCTTTGCTGGTGAAGAAAATCTCTTTTTAGCAGCAGCCCCAGGTTCAACAGTTTACAATATTATTGTACCTTGTAATTATTAACTATTGAATCTCTTGTCCTCTTTACTTGTACCTACATTTTCTACCTTTTCTCATTAACCTTAATGGTCTCTTTGGGGTCCTGGAGACCTCGGGTCCTCTTTAACAGCTCAAAAAACACACTTAACTTTGTGTTTGACCTTAATACTTCATGACTTTTCTTGATTTTAGGAGAATTGCTTGTAAACAGGATTTTAACATGATAACAGCACTATCACTCCCAAATTCCAAATAGGTCTATTTGGATTTCTGTTTTAGAACAGTTTGTTCATAAAAGGGACTTAGACCTCTGTAAACACGCAAGTAACATCACCTCCTTCATCAAGTGTGCAAGTCCTGTTTGTGGCAAAGGCAAGGGTTATCAATTCACTACTTTCCCGCATATTGGGTTTTAACTGGGTTAGAAGAAAAGAATGTATTTAAAGGAAAATAGGCAATCTCAACAAAAGACAAGGGTTAAGAAAGCACACTCGCTGGCTGCGATCTAAAACATTTCAAAACTGTTAGAGATTTGTGGGAAACACTCATGAAAATATGTTTGTTCAACCAGCCTAAATGGAAGTAATGGTCAAAAAAATACACTATCCGTTCAGCAGCACCAAATATTTGTGTATTAGAGGTTCATAATCATCATAATCGTATATGAAGTTGTCTCAGGGTTGCCTACATCTATAAGTGTGTAGTGGAACTTACTGTATTTTCAGAATACTCAATTAATTTAATGATTAACTTAATGTCATCTGTGGAAAAAAAAGCTACATTTGAAAAAGAGCCCTTCTGAGTAGAGATTGTGTGTTGTTTAGCAGTCCAGCAGCGGCACGCATGTTGGAGAAGCTTCATTGCAGCTGCAGCACGGAGCTGGTTGGGCTGCAGGGATCCCAGTGCTGACACCTCTGCACAGCCAGAGCGCCACCCTGGGTCACAGCGGACCCCACGCCAGCACCTCCAGAGGCTCGGCCGTGTCCGCCCTGCTCACCCACGGCTCCACACACACCGGCACAACCCTCCTCATTCCCAAGACGGAGAAACTGTCTCCGGTCCAGCTCTACGGCACGGACAGGAGCAGCTTGACAGGTACGCCCTCACTGCTGCAAAACACTCACGTGAAACAACACCTCGCCTTCCCCAAAGGCTATCAGCGATCACGTCTTCTTTTAATTGGTGAATGGTAACATGTTTATTATCAAGGAATTCACTGTAAAACATCTTGGGGGACATTGACATGCTGAGCAAGCTAGTGAAGAGAAGACAGACAACAAAATGATTATGTATCCCTGGTAGATTGCTGGCTCCGGTGCTCTATGCTGACACTTTAGCATACTTTCTTTCTAAAGTTAAAATCTACCTAAAGTATCAAAGGTAAAAGTACTTTGTACTTTACTTTCAAGTACCTTGAAATTAGATATTTTGTCCCAAAAGACTAAAACTTGAAATAAAATGTTTTTGTCTTGAAATTTCAGAGCTTAAAATAAGTGAGTTCTTTGTTCTTTTAAGCTATAAAATTATAATCAGATCTTATATAGTTATTATTTTCCCTCTCTTTTTGTGTTCATTTTGCCCCCAAAACTAGGTTAAAACGAGGTTAAAGGAAAGGTTTTTATACATTTTAATTTACACATTCATTCATTTCACTGACAATATTATCTATTTATGTATTCAGTTATATTTGGTAATGGTCTGATAACTTTTTACTACATTTTGTTTCGGAGCTCCATAATCACACAGCATAGCTTGCGTGTTAAAATGTTCCAACAACACATGGATGATTTTGGTTTCTTCTTTATGTTCCCATCAATTGTGGGTGAATTTAGCAAATTGGTCGGCCAAATCAAGCTTGTCGTAGAAGTCTAAACTAAAGCATCCATTGTCCACTGTTACATGGCCAATGTGACTGTAATTTAAATCACTTTATTGACATGCAGTGTGCGGTGCATGTGAGTACATGATGTAGATAAGAGATTTGTGCATGGGAACGTGTTTACATGTAGATTTCATTTCATTTTCATGCAAATGTAATGAATATTGCTCTAATCTGTCTTTCTTTAAGTTAATTTTCAAGGACATCCAGGCCAAACCTCACCACCAAACCCTTTAGATAAAGCCTCCATCCCCGAGTCCTCACACTCAGGCTTCTCAGGACATGGAAAGATAGAATCAAGTAAGGTAGGGCACACTGTCTCATTTAATTATACTGCACATCAATGTTTTCATATAGTACAGCATGACATTGAATAGTTTCTTTAAAAAAATATCATCAAGTCCTTGTTGAGTGCTAAATAAATGAAAAGGGAAATATGTAGGAGACTGATTATTGACCCAGTATGTGAATCTGGGTGTGAAGTGTGATTTGTGCATTTTCCTCCGCTGTGTTATCTGCAGCAAAAAGAGACCAGGAGGATAACTCACATCTCGGCCGAGCAGAAGAGGCGTTTCAACATCAAACTTGGATTTGACACTTTACACAATCTTGTGACAACACTCAGCTCTCAGCCAAGCATAAAGGTACTGTGAAAAGATGTTCAGCTGCATAAGAGATAGATGTGCTGAAGGGTGGGGGGGCGGAGAGCAGCACCGAAGAGCAGTTGTGTTAACTGGAAAACCACATGAGATGCAACTGCAGCTACGGAAACATCTAATATTTACGAACGTAACCGCAGTAATATTGAATATTAGCGAACAATAGCGGTGTATTGCTGACATGCGGTAATCCCTCTGTCTGCTTGCTCAGATCAGCAAAGCCACCACACTGCAGAAGACGGCCGAGTACATCAGTAAGATGCAGCAGGAGAGAGCTCAGCTGCACGAGGAGGCTCAGAGACTCAGAGAGGAGATCCATCTCCTGAACTCTGCCATCAAGTGAGACCTTTAGCTTGGCTTGACTTCTAGATGTGTGTGTGCAGGCGTGCGTGACCACTCTGATTGGATGGGTATTTTGGTTTGATATTATATCAGGGTGATATTGGGATTTAATTAAAACGATAGGTTCACATTTTTTGGACTGTGGATTTTGTCCCCCACCACTTCCATTGGAGGCGCACCAGCAAGGGGTCTCTTAAGGGCCAGTATGAACAGTAGGAATGATTACAGCAAGCAAAACCTGTTTCAATATTCATATAGGGACCTGACTATTGTTTTAAGACAGCCTTTTGTGAAAATGTATGAACCTGTCCTTTAATATCACATATTGGTCTTCCCCCGCTGATGTGAGGACGCGCTGCACTGCTTTGCTGACTCAGCGTGTCTCTCTCCATGCAGTGCGTGCCAGCAGCAGCTTCCAGCCACTGGTGTGCCCATTACACGGCAGCGCTTTGACCTCATGAGGCAGAAGTTCAGAGAGTACGTCCAGGCACAGACTCTGCAAAACTGGAAGTTCTGGATCGTATCCTTATGAATGCAAATCTGCCAAAAGTCACAGCTTAAAAAACGCACTTACTCTGCATGAAAAATGGACTAGGATATGATCCAGCGTGGAGTACTAAATGTACCCGTCTATTCCTGCGTGAGGCTCTTATGTTGCTGTACCTTGCGGTAGTAGTTGGCTGCAGCATAAAGTGGCTTCTTCAGACTCTGGAGGAATATCAAAATATTTTGTTGCCTCAACCTTTTTCTTCGAATCCAAATGAACTAATTACACCAATCTGGACGGCCACGGAGAGGGGCAGTGTTTTTAAAGTGTAGCGGGGAAAATAACCCCTGAAACTGAGCTTTTCACTTTGGTGCAGTGCATATGGTAAGTGACCAAAAACCTAGTCTTTGTACAGATTCCAGTGTAATTACGAGTCTTAATTCATAAAAAGCATATTATTCATCTGGGGCGTCTCAGTGTAATCATGCAGATCAAATAAAAAGCCTGTGTGTTGCAAATGCCAGCTGCATAAAGAAATATGGCGATATCAATCCATAACTCTTCCCTTAATGATCGCCTAATCTGTTACTGCTGCCCTTATCTTGCAGGCAAGATGAGAAGATTAGATTACGATTTTATCGTCTTTGTGTGTTGCACAAAAACACCTCGAGGGTGTTTTCTTTTCTGTGATTCCTCAAGAGATTGTGTGTTTGCTGCTGATTTTCCAAATTGGAAACATAAAGTTCTCCAAGTGGATCTTTTCTCTTTACATAGAGGCAAGATAGCCGCATTTACCACATGTTTGACAGCTAATTTTGTAGCTTCTCCATAGACAGCGCTATTCAACAATGAGAGAGAGCTGACTCATTTCGTTTTTCGTTGACCACTAGCGTCGTGCTGCTTCCAACAACAGTGAGCCACTCACTCAGTGTTATGACCGAAATAACCATTAAAGAATAAGTCTGATGATATTATGTATTTTTCTTATTGTGAACAAATCCCACGAAAAGACCAAAACCAACAATGAATTGATTGAATTGAATTGAATTGTGTATCTGAAGCCGGATATGTCTTATTCCTCTGAGCCATAGAGCTCCATTGTTTCAACAAACGATTACAAACACATCAGTGAGCCACACCGTTGCACTGGATGACATGTCCCTTTACTACAATGAACATGCACATTAGTTTAATTTTGGGTCGATCACATACGCCGTGCTGCTGCTGTAAGTACTCACTAACCACTGAGTGCCACAGACAGGGTAGGGAAGTCGGAAAGTCTAACTCATTGACTCATGGACTAACACATTGTTGGTTTTGGTCTTTTTTGGGGGATTTGTTGACAGCAAGGAAGCTGCAGAATAACACCAGCCTTTAAACACTATGGAAGCTATGGACATCATTTGATACACCATGCAATGCTTACGAACAATTCAGTAATGTTTGGAAAACAGTTGAAGAATATTCATGAACTCACATTTGAATGAGCCAGACTTCTTTCCTCAACTCAGCGTCAGTTCAGCATCATCATCGAGCCGCTGTTTGAATCCTATAATGGAATGGTGTCCACTGCCAGTGTGGAGGACCTGTGTCGATCCACTCTGTCCTGGCTGGACCAACACTGTTCCCTGCCTGCCCTAAGACCCAGTGAGTCCAGTCCAACTGGTCCCTCAATTGCAGATCCAAACCCATATTCTTACAGCAACTGTCTGTAGTTTGGTAGTATTGTTATGTTTCCCATTGTACTTTCACATTAGCTGTCATCTGTGTTTGTCGTGTCTCTCAGTGGTTCTGAGTTCACTCCGTCTCCTGAGTACCACTACGGCCATCCTGACAGACCCCAGCCTGCTGCCGGAGCAGGCCACCCTCGCTGTCACACAGGGCAACCCCGCTGCAGCCCTGGACCACTCCTTACAGCCCGCCACTCGGGACAACATACACCCCGTGTGAAGAACAGACTCAGTGGAAACTTCACTGGAATGCACAGCAGACCACAAGAGGAGAGAGCCTGGGCGATGATTAACAAAGACTCAACACTCAGCTCCAAGACTCTCAATAATGCGTAATCGTATTCCAATAAAACTCACAAACTGCAAAAAGAATGTATTCCAGTAGACCCAAAAAGCATAGGAACTGTATATGATCTCTGCTTAAGTTCTGACATACTTGTACTATACACTTGTTATTATTTCTCAGCCTCAAAATCCTTTTCTCTGGCGAGGCAGTAGCTCAGATGAGTGGAAGGAGATGTCGGTCCCTGTGACTGATTGAAAGGCTTACTTTTCTGTTTAAATTATTTGGTAGCATCAGTTGGCGACTGCATTTATTCTTGATTGCTTTCACATCTCAGGTTATATTTTTTGTTTTTGTATAATATATTATTGCCTTCAATTACTGACATTTACTCAATATGTGCCATATGTCTTACATGTGTCTTATGCTGTGTTGGGTATCTCACGCCAGCAAGAGAGTAATCGTAAATGAACAGTTTTAGTTGGCAGAGATTATTCCAGTGGTTGTCAAAGTGGAGTCTGTGGACCACCAGGGCTCTTTAAAGGGGGTCCAGAGGGTCCCCAGCAAAATGAAAAATAGTTAGATTATACTGTTGCTCTCTCATTATGTCAGAATGTGAGAGGATGATTGCTTTCATTTCTGTCAGCTTTAATTTTCTGTCTGTCAGGTTTGCAATTTTATATTAAATCGTAACATCTTTCCCTAGAACCAGGGCAAAGGTTCACTAAACCATGCGTTATGCCAAAAGCACATGCAACTATCATTTGCCCTCACAACACGCACACCTGGGGTCCAGTAAAACACAGCACACACTTTATAGAAGAATATTACTCCTGAACACACTGATGGAGGTCTTTTTCACGGCAGACATTTTGACTTGCCCAGGAAAAGCACAGCTGTTACTAATGACATTAATGATGGCTCTGTTATATTAGAGTGTCCCAGTAAGCCATGACAGTGAGAGCAGCATGCACAACACCAGGGCTCTGACACCAAAAAAAGCTAAATGGAATTCAGCCACCATTTATCGTATTAGTTACACCTGTGCTTTTCCTGCTGTGACATTTCAAAATGCCTTCAGTGGAAGAAGCCATTCCGGGGATTTGACCTCCAAATGATGATGTAGTTCAAGTGAACTGTCGCACTGTGGCTCGCGCTCAGGACAGAGTCGTCCACACACAGACACGTTGGGGAGTCGCCACGCTAGGTGACGCTCTCCCTGTGCACTTGACTCCATGCCGTTCTGGGCTGCGGGCGCTCCTCCGGCCCGACAGAGGGCGCTGTGCTGCAGGCGGGCCCGGAGAAGCGCAGTGTGAGGGGGGTTTTGTTCCCAGCTCTCCTCGGTGCGCTGTCCACTTCAGCACCACAAGCCGAGCGGAGGCAGCGGGCTAGCTAGCGCTGAAGAGGAGGGACAGAAGACACGGCTCAACATCAGCACCAGCACCGACCCGAGTCCCGAATACCGAAAAAAAATACCCACCGATATCCGCCAGAAACGCCGACACCAGCGAGGCAAAGGGCTGCAGAAAAGGTAAGAGTTTTCGAAGAAGCTCAAAAAGGGATCAAGTTGGCGGAGGCAGGGATAATAACGGGCATCACTGAAGAAGAACAAGCCCCCCTTCCCTTCCTGGTTCATAAATACTGTATGGCCGTACTAAGGCGTTGTTTACGTTAGCTTCTTGTTTTGTCTGCGCGTCATATATTCATCCTATGGTTAGTTGAAATGAGAGAAAGGGGGGCACTGAAGTCATGCTGGGCTGTAGGGAGACCGTGTTTTTGCTGGGCAGCCTCTCCTCGCTTTGCAGATGGTGGTGTTTTATAACTCGTCGATTTCCGTTGCCTCACTGTGGCCAGCTGCTGTTTCTTTATGTCCCTCTGGCCCGGCTGCGGGACATTTAATACCACCGCCACTCTTCTAGTATTATTGTCATTTATGTGTGTGGTTAAGCCTCCAGCCTCCTCCACTTCGGTTTACACACCGTGTTCATTCACGGGATTACACACACGTACACTGGTAAATATATGCGAAGTAGGATGCTCTAAAAGAAGCAGAATTTTGAACCGAGTTTGGTTCACAAATTTGGTTATCATGAGCCGGATAATTTACTCATATGCACTGAACACTTTCTGAGTGATTGTGAATAGACAGAGAGTGAAGAGTGATTTTTACCCAGTAAAACCTTTAAAAAAAAGACTGTACCCTCCCCTGTAGAACAGGAACATGAACATTGGTGATGTTGATTTATAACTGAGACAGCTGACAGGGTTCACTTGGTGTCATTTTGTTAACAGCCTGTGAATCTTGTCCTCCAGCGTCTCATGAGCAACCAAACTGTAAATTCTTCAAAAATATTACCTGATGCTCGCTGCACTGAAGGAATGTTGTTGGTTTTTTTGTTTTTTTTTACAGCTTCTGGTTCATTTGAAACTTTGATCCCTGCAGAAAGAGAAAGAGCAGACCGTATAGGGATTAATGGAGTTCTTTTTAAAGATAAAACATGTAGATCATATTTTAATTTATCTTAATTAAATTAAACTCCTTCGCTGTAGTGGCTTTTGCAGTCTCTCTAAGCTGTGTAAGATCCCTCGGACATCCCATAACAAATACCAAAACACATTTATAAGCAAAGTGTATTGCAGAAATAGCGATGTAGAAGAAAATAAAAAAAAAATACATTACAGTTCATAATACATAGTAAATCTCTACAGTAAAGTGTGTAAAGTGTTTATTTTCAATAGGGAGGACCTCAGTGCTCTCCTGATATATGGAATTATAGATTGTGACACAAAATATTGATACTAGAACTAGAACGATTAGTCAATTAATCCATTCATTGATTTGTAGAACATTTTTTTTTATAATGTATAAAGTAATATTTTTATAATGATATCTTTTATATTCTTTTCAAAGCAAAACTGCTTTTTTCTGTTTTTATATCATTATAAACGAAAATATTGTAATTTGGACTGTTGGTCGGACAGAACAAGCTATTTGAAGTGGTCACCTTGGGTTTTTGTGAAATTGCGATGGACGTTATTGTCGGACAATTTATAAACTGAAGGATTAACTGGTAAAATAATCAGCAGATTAATCAATAATGAAAATAATCATGAGTTGCAGCCCTAGCTGATGACAAAAGCTCACAATCCATCACGCTGCCGCAAATTACATCACAACGTACAGCCGTGTATAGCTGCTCCAGTCCATGCCGACACAGCAAATGACTGTTTGGCTCAGTCCTGCTGAACGCCCCGTGAATCAGTAATCAGTGCTCAGTTTGTGACATGCTGCTCGGTTAAAAAGGAAAAGTCAGCAGGAGCTGTGTGAGTGACAGGGCGGTGACAGTGCTGACCAAATACTCAGCTGCACGGGACTCGAGCTGCCACTGTGCAGGTCTGGCCAAACTAAAATACTAAGTGTATCTTGGAGAGCAAGTCTTCCATTTTGTCAGAGCGCTGCTGTGGGCGAGATAGGCCCAGGTGAGGTAAGAGGCTGATAGAGGGATTAGCTTGTATTAGGATGTGGCTGCTCATAGAGGTGTGAGAGAAATGTCAGTCACTCTCACTCTATCTTCCTCTGCCTCCTGTCTCGCAGCCTCCTTTCTCCACAAAGCATCTGTCTCCTGCGCGCTCGACATCCACATTGTTCCTAGATGAGCAGTGATACCCCCACACACACACACCACCACCACCACTCTGCAGCATCTCAGCGGTTCTCCTGGCTTTCCCTCCTTGCCACATGCAGCCTCTGTCAGTGCATGCCTCCCTGCGCTCTCTTCTCCTCTCATCCCTCTGGCAGACACACACTGCTCCTCCTCCTGTCCTACTTCCTTCTTCTTCAGCTCCTCTGAAGGGCGAAGCCGCTGCTGGTGAAGCCTCTAGGGGGTGGGGGGGGGGAGGTGGACAGCTGAACGGGTGACAGAGGAAGGATGGAAAGGTCACTTTTATCAGGCTGAAGTGTTTCCGGCAAGTACCATTTACTAAGTGTCAAAGCACAATAGCCAGACATCGTCTCACGATGTGGTCTGATAGTGTGTTTAAGAAAAAAAAACATAGACATGGCTGCATTGTTAGAGCACAGCAGGGGTGTCGCTGCTTATTCAAACAAAGCCATGCCCAATAGACTCGGATTTGCGAGAAACAGGAAAATCAGTCTGTAACATTACTTTCTGATTCTCCTTGAAATCGTACTTCAGTCGTTGGGGGTGAGGACTGTAACGTAGCTGGGCCACTGCAGGTGGTAATTCCTTTATGTTTTATTTAAAAGGCTGTGTCAGTCTGTGTTCCTGTCTCAAACCCAAACCCACCAAGGGAGCACTTCTAGCTAAAGAGTCAAGTTTGAATGCTGTATCATTTGGGTAGAGTGGATATGAAGTGTCCTTTTTAAAGGAAGTTGTGTTTTATACTTTGAAGGAAACTTACCACATTGATCAGAGGGGGAGAACAAGATTTTGCACCACCAGTGGGAAATTAGACCCTCTCAACATTTATTACAAAGATATTTGAGACATTTCATACTAAAAAGAAGCCTAAATTTGTCGAATAAAATCACACCATATTGCGTATTTTGTTTCGTCAGTCTGCCTGTAAAACCTTCAAATTGTTTTGATAGGTTGTTTTTTTTTACCCTTTGCACCATTTTGTTGCACTGTATTTTTTCCTCATTATTTAGTCACAGTGTGTTCTTGATTGACGGCTTTGATAATGAGTAGCTGTGAATGATATATGAACAGAGTAAGTAAGTATGTGTTATTAACAAACAAGACAGGCCCGGCTTTTACAACAAGGCTACATCAAGGAAGTCAACATCAGATGATGATAGACACAAAATTGGGCGGAGGAAGGTTTTTACAAACCAGAACATTTGCAGGATTTTGAGATCACTTCATTTATTGTATTCACTTTGTTAAACTAGGTCACATTTTTATTTACTATAGCTTAAAGGAATTTTTCAAGTCTGTCTTAAAACAATAGTCAATCAGGAACATTGAAACAGGTTTTGCTTGCTGTAATCATTCCTCTTGTTCACACTGGACTTTCAGAGATCCCTTCCTATGGGGGACAAAATCCACAGATCTGTTTAATAATGAATTCCAAATTTGATCTAAAGTTAATATGAGGCTTCACCAATCTGAGTTAGGCAAATCAAGTGGTTGTTTTCCAAACTTGTGGTTTCATTAGTACAAAAAGAGGGAATTTAGTACGAAAGAGACTGTAATATTGGAAGATACCCACTTGATTTGTGTAACTCCCGACTGTCTCACGTCACTTGCTATACACTGGAAGTGACATTAGAAAGGGATCTCTTTGTGGCCTGACCAGTATGAACAGAATGATCACAGCAAGCAAAACCTCAATGTACACACTGTATGGCCACCTGACTGTTGTTTTCAGGCAGACCTGAACCTGATTAACAAGACAAACAAATAATGACTTGGACCTGATTCATGATAACATCCTTGCCACCGTCAAAATAATGAATATAAACAGGCTGAAACAATCATAGCAATTTATTTGAAAGTTAATTTCCAATTTCACCTCTTGTAACCTCCTACCATCTTGTACTTGAAGAATTATTGGCAGCTGCTATAAGGCCCTGGACTGATATAGATCGATACCCAGCACACTCTACACTGACTGCAGTCCTTGAGAGGCTGTTATGAGCTACGTGCTGTTGTTGCCGCCGTCAGAACCCGCAGCAGCCCACTCACAGGCAGAATGCAGCATCTTCCTCTCTTCCATTCAGGCTACCTGAGATGAATTATCCCCGTAAGAAAATCTCCCGCCCCTCGGGCTTCACAGCGGGGCCTGTGTCACAGCGCTCAGGCTGACAAAATAGCACGCCACTCTTCCCAGGTTAGAGCGCATCCATTTTTAATCCTCCCTTGAGTACACACAAACAGGTACACTCTCTCTCTCTCTCTGGCTGATTCTTCTTGGAGTTTGCTTTTGATGTTTTATCCCATTTCTCACTATCTCGCAGTAGGGCACACATATCATCATGTGTGGGTTTTTTTTTTTTCAACAGTTGGTGAAGTAATACTCAACTCCCTATGGCAGATTTTATTATTTGTGTTCCATTCTGCATCTTTGTGACTTTAAGGTAGCTCGCACTGCACCCACTGTGCCGTGTAAACAGGAAGTACAATGTTGCCATGGATTCAGTGACCATTAAAAGTATGCCAAATTAGCTATTAGCAGCTCCTGTTTGCAGTGTACCCATGGATGTACAGACAACTATCGCTGGATCACTTTGATACTGAAGAAAACTAAAAAATGTGACGATTCTCAGACAAGTTCTGGAGGGTCTTTTTTTTCTATGATATCTAAGCAGATTTATGGATGATAATAGGCAATAGAAAACATAATGGTGTCCTTGGAAAGTATGTCACACTGAATCACAACATGTGTATCTCGTCTCTGTGTTCAGATTTGACTGAGTTACGACTCTGAGAAGAGAAGAGAGCCATTTTTATGCAAATTACGACAAACAGGCGCTAAGGGTTTTAAAGTACTTTAATTGCCTCTGAGCTTTGTGTCACAGCTGCTGCTGCGACTGCTGACCATGATGTTGAGCAGCGGGCCAAACTGCAACAACTAACTTCCAGTTGTTTTTAGAAAACCGGCATGCACCTGTCGCTTTTGCCTCACATCTCTCCCTCAGCACCTCCCTTCAACTCTCCGGCGCCACCCCCGGGAGGTGCATCTCGCTGCTATACAGGATGACTCATCTTGATAACCAAATCAGACTGTGCATGTCCTGGATAGGGGATCAAGGTGCCAAGATTAGCCTCAGCTCACCTGTTTATAGGCCTTCCTCCTCTCGCATCCTCTTGAAATCACACTTGACATTCAGAGAAGATCATGTTTTTCTTTTGATAGTTTGGATTCTGTATGTCTGTAATGTAACTTTAGGTTCGAGGTCAGCCTCCCACTCTGGACAGCATTTAAGCAACTTGGAAGATCAAGAGAACGCCTGCCTCATCTCCTGATCAAAGGGAGCTCAGCCCCGATTCATCCTCATCAAGAAGCAGAAAAACATTAGATAAAATTTAGATCAAGGACCAAAAACTGAATAATTCAACCCAACTTTTTTTTTTGTGGGGTTGGGGGCTGTTTCTAATGAACTTTGTCCATTGCAGCTGATAATTGTTAAATAAGAGAATGTTTTATTCATTAGTTTCCTCAGATCTCCTCTATTATTACTAAATTAAATATTACCCTTATTATCCCTTAAAATTTGGTGCATTCTTTTCAGCCAGAGAGATGTGTTTTCTATCACATGCGTGCACGTGCATGTCGGTATGTGTGAGTGTGTGCGTTTGGGCAAGAGACGTGTGGTAAAACAGGCACACGAAACTGCATTATTGAAGTCAATACAGTCATGAGAAATGGCTGTGCCCTTTCTGAGTCGGGCCTGTTTGAAGCTGTCACCCAGTTACTGCTCAAAGGCCACTGTTTGACTGCTTGTTAGCCATCTTTGGGCTGTGTGTGTGTGTACTCTGTGTGTGTGTTTGTGCATGTGTGGTACTGTCCCCTAGGGATCCCCTTCCTCTATCCCACTGACTTCAGAGCTGCTTTGAAGTTCTTCCTCAGAGGAGAGGTGAAGGGGAGGGAACAGAGAGAGAGGGAGGGGGGGCGGGGGGGGCTGAGACAAAGAGGGGTGGGGGGAGGGAGAACAGTGAAAATGCTTCATTTTTATTCCTGCACTCACTCTGCTCATCGCTGAGCTATTTCCCCCCATAATTTGAGAATGATGTCATAGGCTGCATGCTGTTTTTTTGTATGACAAACTGTAGCTGCGTTTTTTTGGGGGGTGAGCACAAAATCACAGGAGCACTCAGAGAGAGGGAGGGAGAGAGGGAGAGAGAGAGAGCGGTCGATGCCAGGAGAGCGCTGTGTTAGGAATTTACAGCATATTAGGGTGGTCATGTAGCTGCTCTCGGTCAGCTCATGAATAATGGAGGGGATCAGTGTCTAGTTCCATCAGGTGATCCCGGTGTACTTTTCAGGAGCGCTGTGTGTGTGTTGATGTGGGTGTGTGGGTGAGAAGAATGGAGAGAGAGGCGCAATGAGAGCAGCTGCTGTGGCCAAACACACCCTCAACACAAAACCATCTGCCGTGCTGACTCCAGTGAACTGCTACACACACACACACACACACACACACAAATATATTCTCTCCTTGGCAAACACACTATCTACTTCTTCTTCACTATCTACACTCTATCTATCTGTCTGTAGTTTTTATACTCAAATACATCTTTTAATGTCGATAACACAAGTAAAATATGTTTCATGTGGGTTTTTTTCTGTGAAATTAGGATGTAAAATAAAGAATTGAATTTGAGCTACTTTAGCAATAGCAGCACAATATATTTAATATGGGAGAACAGTAGAGCAGCGCTCCCAATTTTGTAGTATTGTGGAAGAAAAACAAAATATAAGCTAATTAACCTTCAATGTGTGAAAACCGTAGAAATTAATGACTGAACTGTGTTTCAGTTTGGAAGTTTGCTTTATCCAAAATCCACAGAAGAAATGAACCCTAAAGCCAAACTTGAGCTCTTCAGCTCTGCGGTGAGAGATTTACACGCAAGCTCAATCGCCAAACACACATAAATGCTTTATTGATGATGAGGCTTTATTGCACACAGATATGCAGTGACGGCAGGAAACAATTGTTTTTTTTTGTTCCTTAGTATTCCTCAGAGAGCCTCCCGAATCCTATTGCAGCCATAGATACTGTAGATAAAGCAAAAGAGTGAGTGGGAGAAATGATCCTCTCGGCAGCCCATCCAGGGCTGTCATAATCCTGAGTGGGTGAGGTGGTGGAGAGGATCGGGCGAAGATAAGATGATGACTCAGGGAGCAGCTCTCACATGAGGAAATGAGACAAAGCCTCAATAATGGCTTTTTTGGTGAATTACTGACCTCCCTCTCTCGCCCATTAAAAATAGTATTTACAAGGGTAAACTAATATAATCCCCTGCTATCCTCAGCTTGCAGTCTATATGGTCTGTTTAAATCATGCTGAATCTTAATAACATTTATTTGGATCACGTACGCGTCTTTTGAATAAACAGCATTTTAATTGCTCTGGATAAACAGTGCCATCAGTGGGTGCGTGTAATGAGTGACAATGGTTCATCGTGAGTGAAACCAGCAGACAAAATGTCATCAGTGCTGAGCTGCGCCGCGTGGCACAATTCCATTTATTTACCCAGGAGAGATGGGGGGGAAGAAGGCCAAGGACGCAGAGGAATAAAAGCAGGAAAAGGTGGCGCTGCGAGCAAAAACTGTGCTGAAAAGATGAATGCAGGCTCTGACCTTTTCCATCTTTTCTTTGCACAGCATATTGGGAATTCATATCAGCCATGCCTGCTGCAGTCGTCGCACTGCCTTCCCCTATTTAGAGCGGGCCAGACCTAAAATAACAGTTTGTTCCCTTTATCCTCGGCTCAGAGCCGGCGTGCTGGCGGATGCGTCTTGCAGATTGACCTCGGTGTAAAATCTATACCTGCGCTTGGTTTGAGTTACACTGTTATTTCCGTCTTTTTGTGTTATTGTAAAAAGGGTGTGTATTCAATTCACTCCCTGTCAGAGAGTCATACAGCTGTCATGGGGGAGGGGTGAATCGATCATGCTCTCTTTCTATGATTATGTAAAATTGTGTTTGTATGTGTGTGTGTGTGTGTGTGTGTGTGTGTGTGTGGCGGTTGACGAATGTCTCTCTCTACGGCTCAGTCTACTTATGCCTGTGTGTGTGTCTGATTGAATAATCATCCATGTGAAGCCTCCATAGTTAGATGATCGTGAGCATTATAACCAAATGGCTCTTGGTAAATAATAAATGACGGGTTTAACAGAAAGACAGAATGTGTGTGTGTATTATTCACAGCTACATCTACAGCAGCTTGACATTTACTTTACCCTTAGATTGCCCTCATAACTTGGATTACTGGCCACTTAACACCACCTGGATGCTGTTTTTTTTTTGGAATAACAGTGATGTTCAGACACATTGAAACACATACGCACTACACTACACAGTACTGATGCAGTATGTATATGCAGTCAAGATTTAGTATTAGAAATCAAGTACTACATTGACAAGTGCAGATACGTGGAAAGAGATTACAAACAACATCAATGCACATTTATTCGTGTTGTTTGCACCCCTGATAAATGCAAAAAAAACATAATATCCTATAAAAAGTTCAAATGCAGGCAATAGGCCAAAACTACCCTATTCTGATTTATCCATGTTGCTTCAGCTAATGTATTATTCATCATGACCAATGACATTTTGTATAATCACCCAAGCACACGTGTCAGAAGGTGTGTGTTCAGCTCTGCATCTGTACTGCATTCATCTGGGATTTCTATTTTCAAGTTTGCAAGTAGGACTAAAAGTGAAGGATTTTCTTTCGGACATATAATGTTAGCATGCAGCAGTACAGCCTCACAGAGCTGCCTCTATCTTATCACTTATTTTTGACTTTAGCAGTTTGATAAATACAGGCCCAGGCCTCAGGCATCAGCTTATACGCACGCCTTCACTGAGCTTACCATAAATTGGTTTTGTGACTCTACAGTTACTAGAAAAAGTAAAGAAAACAACAAAAGTAAAATGAGCCAGTGTTGCCTTATCGTATTGTTCAAACAGCTGTAGTTTTAACACATGCTTGATTGGGTTGTTTTTCCGAATGCACCAGTCATTTCCTTTTAAATAACGAGGCGTCCCACTGCGTGTGGTTTTTCATATAGTACGCCAACTGGTTTTACTACCAACATGTTACAAACACAAATTGACAGCAAGCCTGAGTTAAATTGGGTAAAATAAGTCACTCACAATAGATGCGCACACAGAGAAAGCAGGACAAAAAGAGAGCATCCAATGTTTGTGAAATCTCATCCATAACATGTACTTTGAGTCTGTAAGGGCAGACGGTGCGAGAGCCTAACATGGCTGTACCCCTCAAACAGCAGGGCAGCCTGTGTGTATCTATGGTAACTACTCTCTTCTGAGAGAGAGTTTATAGGTATATGGACATGGATAGTGGATAGTGAATTATTTAGAAGCTCTATCAGACAGTGGCTGCCAGACACAGCCCCAGACTGTGAATTCAAACCTGATATTGGACTGCAAGGAGGGAGAGATATTAGGTGGCAGCCCCCACAGAGCCTCCTATCTCCTGCTTGACAGACCCCCTCAGTGGAAAATCCACAACCTGTTTTAGAGACTAAGCAGTACGAACAGATTAGTGTAAAGTTGCATGCACTGTTTTATTCTGAGTGTTGTACATAAGGTTATACAAAAGCATTTAGTGTTATTTATAGCCAGTTTAACACAGAATACGGCAGTATAGTTAAAGGCTTTTATCCCAACAACCTTTCAGCAGCATGAATGCAATGCATGGATGTCTCTGACTTGTGTGCACGCGGTCATGGAGGTTGGGTGTAAATGAGGGTGTGAGAGGCTGTGTGTGTGTTCAGGTGCAGTCTGGTTGGTGGAGAGCAGCGACAGATGCGTTGCGGGTATTCTGCAGACATGTTAAAGCGTCTGCATGGTGAAGTAACACATTACTGCTGTCAATAGAGGACATCCTCTTAACATCTCATACTGTCACCTCCTTTTATGTCTCCAAACCTCTGTCACCACTTTGATCAAGCAGCCACAAGCAATTACTCCGACTAATTTTATCCAATTTACAGAATGAAAGCACTGGCAGCATGCAAGGTCTGCTCATCAAGACCTCTGAGAGGAAAACTGCTGCCACCGTTGGCAAGATTCTGTCCAGACGACCTTTTATTTCATTATTTTAACAGTGTTGGGACTGTGTTTACTTTTGATTTGGTTTTCAAAGAAATCTGTTCCAGCAAATACCAGTGGTAGAGAGTAGTTTCACTCAAGTGCTGTACTTAAGTACAATTTTGAGGTACTTGTACTTGGACTTGAGTATTTCCATTTAATATTACTTTAAACCTTATACTCCACTACATGTTAGTCGGAAATATTGTGCTTTTTACTCCATTACATTTATTGTCACCTATAGTTACTAGTCACTTTACAGGTTAAGATACATAAAGACATATGATAAGCTTATAAAATGTTTAATTAAAGATTAAACAGTTGTTCTTAAGCTTTTTGGCTTGTGACCTCTTACAAAAAGTCTAGTTGGGACCTCTTGTCATGTTTCAGATGTCTAAGAATTGTTAGCACTTCCACCAAAAAGACATTTCTCCTCTAAACTTCTCACATGGTTTCATTTAAATAACTGTTCAAGGCCCAAAGAGGTCAAATGATCCAGTATTTCACAATAAGAGCAAAGAAGAAAATCCAAAACATTTAAATAGATTTGTGTTTTTTCTTTGTTCCTCGCCAATGAATCACATCACAACCCTTCAGATTTACAACCCCGGGGGATCTCTAGCTTGGGAACCACTGGACTAAGATACCCAATTGATTTTAAAGTAGTTAAAACTAGTTCCACCTCATCCAACTACAACAGTAAAGTGCTGCTTACGTATCGATGCATCAGTGTTAACAATCAAATCATGTCATATATAACAAATACATCAGTCACAGGGGCCACAAGTACTTTTACTTTCGATACTTTAAGTACATTTTAGTGATAATACTGCTGTACTTTTACTTAAGTAAAGGATTTGAATACTTCTTCCACTTCTAGCAAAAAATGTAACTACAAGAGAACCCTGATAAAATAATATTATTGATACTTGATTGATCTTGATTCAGTATGTACTTGTACTGTCATTCTTATATATATTATATATATTATTGCGACTCTGTAACAAGGGTATTTAATCTGGGCAGGTGCTGTGTGGCGTGGAATCTGGTGTATCATTATTCTGTTTGTTTCTTTTGGCTTTCCCGTGTGTGCACGCTCCTAAAAAAAGGAAGTAAGTGTGTTGTTTCAACTTGGCAGAATAGTTTCTGTAGTCATCAGATTTAACAACAGTTTAAAAAACTCCAACGACAATTGCATGCCACATATTTGCAGACTAACAACATCTATTCTGGAGACTTTATGCCAATATGAAATCATAAAATAAAACAATTGCATTTTGTAACTGAATCAATTTTTCTCTCCGTTCCCAGTTACTACCTGCCCAAAGTATTTATTGTCATCATTAAGGGAGCTATGCTGGAGGTTCTTCCTGCGGGAATTCAATAGTATATTGTCCATTTTTCAATTTCATTATTTAATCTTTACTAGCATACTCATCAGGACAAAGTTCCAGAGGCTTTTAGTAACCCTGAGCTGAGTTGAGTCATTTTCTTTTTTTCTTTTTTATAGAATAGGAGGTACAGTCGCTCAGTAATTGGACTATTTCAGAATTCACCAGCAGTTGGATGATGGATGGTATTACTGTAATTTCCACTCGTGATTCAAAAGTTATATCACTTTAAATTCTTAAATTATATATTATAATTTTAGGAATAGGAGTTGTATAAAAGTGTCATTCCACATTGTGGTCATCTGTAATACAGAAGTAGTTTTAATTCCTCTGTCCCACCTTTGTATCGGCCTTATCTCCTTTTTTTGGTACCATGCCACCATCAAAGTTTCCCAACTTTGATTTAGTAAGCAATTTAAACTTCTGCAATCAGTAGAATTTGCACTTCAGTCATAAGTGAAATTATGCCATTTCCAGTGCCTTATGCTAATAAGGCTGATTAAACTAGATGAAATCAGTTTCCAGTTGTGGCTGCAGCCACAGCAGAAATCCTTTCTGTATTGTTAAAGTGGAACAGTAGAGAGAAGTTCAGCTTTATCTACATGCGTATGAACATTAGACTCAAGAGAATACCATGCAAAAAGAACAGAGTACTCATAACAAGCAAGCCAACTGGAGACAATAACACAAAGAGCCTCCAGTTCAAATAAAGAAGACAAAAACACACGCACAGTGAAACAGAGCTGTTCTGGGAGCTCCGCGAGGCCAAACACCAGCAACGGGCTGCCGCAATTCACACAGCAGAGAGCCGGTGAACATTTATGGACCCTGGCTGCCAATTTCTTTTTGGGAGAATGTTTGGCTTTATTGCTCTCTGTGGACCTTTACTGGAAGAATTATAAACGGGGTATGCTGTCTGAGGCGGAGGTATGAGGTGAGAGGATGTGGAGGCGCTGCGCTCCTCCGAGGCTGCTGCTTTGCCCTTGTTAAGTCATGCGGGCCGCAACAGCAGGCGGAGGCTTCGGCGAGAAGATGGAGATAAAGTGGGACATTTTACTATTGCTATTGTGTTCGAGTCAGAGCATTTGTCGCTGGCAACACATCGCCGCTATTTACCACAGGGACCCACTTATATTAACCAATCTGATAAAAGCATTGACAGCCTTTCTATCTCTGAGGCTCCCAGTAGCCATAAAAGAGCTTTTGTTGACTCACATTCTGAACGGTGTGATTGTGAAGACTGGTTTTCTTAGCAATAGGACATTACAGGCTTTATAGCCTTCTTACAGCCTTGTAGACCTTATAGTCCTTTGGTACTCTGCAGTGCTGTTATTGCTTGATAATTGGTTTGTAGCAAGGAGAGTGTGTGGACAGTCTCATCTCCTTAGAAGACACAGAGTTCAAGGATTCACGAGGAAGATCAGAAAGAGAGGCACAATTTTTAAGCTCTTAGTAATTTCTCTGTAATAGATCTCTACTGGTTTTATGTCAACAACAGTCTTGCTGGCTGAAAGGGTTTGGTGTAAATGAGTGCGAAGATCTGAAGATCTTTTCAAACATTGTTGGAGAGCACTTGTTCCTCTTAAACATAAAAGAAAAAATCCAGCATGTTATTCAAAGGAATAAACTTCAACAACAAATGTAACCAATATGTGCTGCTCATAATATTCTGCTGTGCGAATACTCTTTTAGTGGAGAATAGTGCACTGTGTTTTTCAAGTGACCCTGGCCTCCTCCGGAGCTGTGCTACAGGAAAAGCGTCTGACCTTTACTCGCTCAGTGAAGGAAAGTGGCCCGTGGGTGCCAGGCTGGGGGCCGAATGAATGCCACTGCCAAACTGCTTGGCACCCTGGCAATGTTTTGTTTTTTTATGTTCCACAATAGGAAATATCCATTTGCAGGCCTGGAGCTCTAACATGGATATGTTGCAGCCTGAAAAAAGCAGGCGTGAAGCTCTGTCAGATGGAGAGGGAGGGGCTCTGTCTGATGATATGCCTTTCCTCCCCTGCACATCTGAATCTGACTCTCATTCGTTTTCTATCATCAATCCTCCAACCTCATCGATTAACCCCACAGTGTAGAGCAGATCTTTTGCCGGGTTTAAAGGAGTCAGCTGTCAGGGGAAATTTCATGCCCAATGCCTTTTCCATTAGGGAGAAACAGGAGAATCTACCTCCTTGGGGGCATGCAGCTAAAAGTTGTGGACCATGAATCCTATAGGCTCTTTTAAAGCTCACATTATGAATCAGAAAGCATGCAAGGTCATACAGCTCACTAGAGACATATAGAAAGCAATGCAAAGTTCTGTATTCAACCCATGTGCAGCTGTGGCAGCTGTGCAGTTGTTTAAAGGGGAAGGTTTGTGAGGATGTTAGCCATTTGTTCAGTGGCAACAAATATGATTAGCAACAGAAAGTGGAGAATGTGGGAGATGGACAGGATTAGAGTGAGTGAGTAAGGAAAGAAATGGATCTGTGATCTGGTTACCTTCAGGGTAAGTGTGTTAGAATCTGACACTGAATTTCTATTCATGCTGTGGGTTGACGGGGGGGGGGGGCTGAGCCCAGGCTCCGATTGGCTGGTGATACCCCTGTCGTCTTGCATCACTACCGGTCTCTTACCAGCCCTCTGCTTTCTTGCAGAGAGTTAGAGGAGAAGATCGATACCACTCTCACGTCCGCTTCACGAATATATATACATATATGATGCCTGTTAGCTTAGCTTAACACAAAGGCTGGAAATAGCGGGAGACAGCTAGCCTGGCTCTGTCCAGCAGGAACAAAATCCACCTCTAAAGCTCAGTAAATAACATGTTATCTTGTTTTTTTTAATCAGTCAAAGTGTAAATATGACCATTTGCCATTTTACGGGGGGGCGGGGTGCCAGACTATTTCTTTGCTGAGAGACATTGCTAGGCAACCAGCTGAGATTTCCAGTTACCTCCCCCAGCCAATAAATAGTGGTGGCACATAATCCCCCGTAGAATTGTAGATTTTATACTTAGGTTTTACTACCGATTAAAGAAACATGATATAAAGTGTGAGTCAGTGAGCTTTAGAGTTGCTGGTAGGTTTCTTACTATTCAACAGAGCCAGGCCAGCTGTTTCCACCCTTTGTGCTAAGCTAACTGGCTGCTGGCTGTAGCCTTATATTTAGTGTATTTGGCAACTTTAAATAACTGCCTCATAAATACAATACATTTTTCAGTATGTACAATATGTACAGTATCTTACTGACAGCTCTATGTGGGCAGCCATAACTGTCAGGTGTTTGAAGATTTGAGGCGTTGCTCACAAAGCTCGAACAGAAATGAAAACTAGTCTGTTTCTATTTGGCATTTTTCAATACAAAAATCCATAAAATTGACAAAATGAATCTAAAATCTTACACTGATGACCTGTCACACAAAACATAACATTTTATAAAACTGATTTCAGTTTTCTAATTTTCTATTATTTCGTTTTTTCCTCACAAAAAATCAAATTGATACACTTTACACAGAAACCCAAAGCTTTTTCACACCCGCGTATTAGACTGAGAAATGTGTCTACAGTCACTTAGAACTCTACTTGCAGAAAATCATACTGATGCACTGTTAGTGACTACTGTGTGTTCTAACCTGAAGGTTATACATGTTCAGTTAGAGCCTCTGTGAAGTGTTTGAGATGTTGTAACGGCTGATTGGGGCACATTTTCTCTCAGAGCCAGGAGAGCAGGAGAGACCGAGGCTCAGCAGGGACTTAAGCCAGAGTGCTGGGCAGGAAACAGATGGCATTGGTGGAGGGAGTGGGGGCGGGCGGTGCACAGAGACACAGTGCCTGGCCAGAGGATATTACAGCAAGCATGGACACACTCATCCTCTGTCCCCTGCCTCCCAGGGGATTAATAAGCCCATCATGGCTGCTGCCCATATGGGAAGCCACAGAAGGGATGTGACACTGGGGGGTTTGATAGTGTAACTGGTTAGCCATTTTGTCTCAGAATGTCTCACTTTGAGTCTGTAATGTTTTTGGACCATGTTATTGTTGCAGATGTTACTTTCCAGTCAGCTTCACTTTGTCTAGTAATGGAGGGCAGAGGATGAGAGTCAGACAAAGGTGAGGGCCCACTGAGAGCACTTAGAAGACTGCAGGTGTTCATCATTTAGGTTCTTTTTATGCCAGAGGAGCCAAACAGGTGGCCAAGCTTGTGATTGGCATAAAACCAAGGAGGAGCACCCTATATCTGGTGCACTCCTCTAACCTGGCCGCCACAGAAGGACATTTTACCCTCCACCTTGACTGAAATGGCTTTCTAACAAAGACTGTAGCGTTCTGTGTAGCTGCTGCTGTGTCAGTATCGACTTTGTCTGGAGCTGTATTGGTGTTGGTGACATTTCTTGTATTCTCACATCACCTCCGGTGCGGCCGAGGGCTCTGTCTAACCTTTGAGGCGCCAAGTGGTGGCGCGCAGGAGGAGCAGCAGCCAGCTCCCCTGACCTTTTTATGAGTGCTTTCACAGTACCACCCTCCACACACACACACACACACCACCTCGCCCCCAACCCTCCCTCCAGCCAACTCTCAGTCCGCTGGCTCCTCTAGACCCCGGTGTCTGGTGCTGACAAGCTGGATCTGCTGCTGTCCTCGGCTCCCCAGAGAGCTGGCTGGCCTCTGCAGCCTGTCTGGAGATATCGGCTTGCAGACAAGGATGGCAAAGGAGAGCAGACAGTGCAGCTTGACTTCCAGACACTGAAGATGGATAGATTTACTGCAGATATGCCAGGGACTCCTCTCTGTTGGGCTATGCTCCATATCATTGTTGCTCTGTATGTGTGTGAGTGAGTAACTAACGAAATCCTCTCAAACACATAAAAAAAAGAATTCCATGTCACAACCACCTCTAACCAGCCATACATTCACTGCATTGTTATAAAATGTGAAAAACAATCACATGTTTCGTATCCTCATAGTGTAAAAAGTGTTACATGTGCATGTGTGTTGTTATGTCAAAGTAGGCTCAGATGAAGGTGACCTCCAGTCACAGCCGCCCCTGGGAGGAATGAAATGAAAATCCACAGTAATGATAACAATAATAACAATGCAGCCTGCAACATGAATTCATTTCTTGCTGGTGTTAACAGCTTCATTAGGCCCTGACTGAGCGATTACAATGCATTATGATTTTCCTGGAAAAGCCAAGTTTCTAACCCCACTCCAATTTACATCCATAAAAAGATGGTCTTAATGTTATTCAAATCACTTCCTTGGAGTAAAAGTTAGCTCATTCGAGGATAGATATTCACTCTCACTGTCCCTTACTTTTGATGATCAGCTCAGTTCATGCACAGAAGTGATCCACCACTGCCGCACTTCCCAATCTGAGTATGAATATACAAACTGTTGTTTGTACAGAGGCTGGGGATTATAGCAGGATGCCTCCTCTGAAAGGTGCCTTAATCCTGCTCCCAGCTTGCAGATTAGAAGCCTCTGCTTTTTGAAGATTTTACTCAATATCAGCTCCTTCCCCGCGGCATGTAAACACATTTCAACACTGATTAGCCCAGAAACATTGCTTAGGACCCCCCCCCCCCCAAAAAAAAAATACAGCCCTCGTGAGATATCAAAGGCATTACTGCATTCATACATGCATGCGCGTATCGTCTCTCAGGGCACTGTGGTGGAGCCTGTGTTAATGCTGGAATATCTGCCGCTCCATAGCCCACTGGCATGTTGTCCTTTCTGACAGATGGCCTGAGAAGATGTGAAATCTGAGCAGGCCGAGAGAGGTGGGATGTCCGTCGTGGCGTTATGGTTTGTCTCGTGTTATCTCCCTTTTGCCCCGAACCCGGGCGCTTCACGGATGGCCGCTGATACGAGGGCGCTGCCGATTGAGATGTAAAAGCACGGAGAGGGGTAGGAGCAAGGCAGCGGAGGAGGGAGGAGTGACCGACCTCACCTTGACAGTTTGAAAGAAGCTGCAGGGTTGTCGGTGTGTGTGTGCGTGTGTGTGTGTGTGTGCCTCCGCCCGCGTGGCTGTCTGCAGGACAGTGAGGTGTGTGAGGAGCTGTTGACAGATGGTCATCATCACTGTCAGCGACATATCTGTCACTGTGTCCTGATCTTCTGTTGGGGGCCTGTTTTTCTCTCTGTGATCTTTTTTTCTTCTTACCATGGCGGCGATGAGCTCGAGGTCACCGAAGGTCAGAGATGATAGGGGTGACCT
This sequence comes from Enoplosus armatus, assembly GCF_043641665.1. Taxonomy (NCBI): domain Eukaryota; kingdom Metazoa; phylum Chordata; class Actinopteri; order Centrarchiformes; family Enoplosidae; genus Enoplosus; species Enoplosus armatus. The sequence goes on along the minus strand of NC_092192.1, from coordinate 19,594,024 downwards.
GTCTGTTGCCTCAGTCTTCCATCAATCAATCAGCCAATCGTCTTTCACGGCCCCTCCTGTTTGACATTCTCTCTCAGTCTTTCTGTTGCTTCGTCTCCTACGTGCTCTGCTCTCAGTCAGTCAATATCTGTGCCAGATTAATCTTGTCCTCATCTGTGCCTGCCCTCACTGGCTGTTTGGTCTGCAGTTTATGTCCCCGCAAGCAAGTTCAATTTTAAGCTTTGCATTTTTCAGTGGAAGCCATTACTGAGAAATGCTGTCAAAACAGGGATTTTTGCAGGTTGACCTTGATTCAGCGGAAGCTATCTGTCCTCTAGCATTAGTTAATCACTGTGTCTCCTTGCTATGAAGAGAATGCTTCTTTATCGAGACAGGCAGTAGACCTGTCACTGATTTTGGGGAGAAAAGAAGACACCAACTGAGGCCCAAAAATATCAGGAAAAATGACAAAAACCTCCTCTAATCACGCTCCTGTGGTGCGGCATCAGACGGCGTTCCTGATTTGTCAGCAATAGCTGGTGTGGTCCCAGTGGACCCCCTCCATCTCCTCACATACAGAGTGGAAATATATGTACACACTACGAATGCAGAGAGAGAAGAAGGCGCAGTGCACAGTCCTGTCTCTCTGCGGTGAATGAGGGCTGAGAGAGCAGAAGGTATATTTGTGTGTGTGTGTGTGTGGGTCTTATCTTGGTAAGGAGAAGGGCAGTGTGTGACAGGCGACACAGCGTACTACCTCTGCACAGCTTCCCCCAGTGACACTTGTTCTCTCTCATATCTGTGTCTTGTCTATTATTGTCGTGGAAGCCGGCCTCGGCCAGCGGCGGGGCCCGAGTCTAGATATCAGCGGCCGACATCTCTAATTGGAGCACGCCTGCAAATTATACCCGTGTTTATTCTTATAGATGATTACATCCACAAGCAGCCAGGCGTGAAATAGAAACCTTTTACGCTTCAAGGTCAACCTGGCCTTCTCCGGAGAATTTCAGTGGACAGGTTACACCCTCTGTTTATGACAAGCATTTGACCAATGCACAGACAAGCCCTACTTTTTCCACACTGAGGGACTGATACTATGAAAATAGAAAAAATAACCACAGGTACTAGACAAGCATTTTTACCATCATCATCAAACAACCACACTCAAATAAATTACAGTTGCAGCTACATTTAAACAGTTGCCTCATGATTTCAAGAGGCACACAGTGCAGAGCTGTTTTTAATGGACTGACATTTTGCCCTGTGTCTTTTTTTCCCTTTGAAGATGGAATGAAGCCTCCACTGTGTGCTCGATTTATAAAAGCGCTACTGTCCAAATTAATTTGAAATGGAATGTCGGGGTTGCCTTGGAGACACGCTGAGGCGGAAGCCAGCCATTGTAGTAGTTGTACCTTACCTGAGCTGTCGCAGGAAGGGCCGCCTCCGCGTTTTAAGAAATGAAATAACCATTTCATTGTGGGTTGAAGAGGCTGAATAATAAAGGGGAAATAGTTTGGATTTGTCATCGCCATTGATTTGTCAAGGACTATGTGGATTTACAGCCCACGCTGTATTGTAGAACACCCAGTCACAAAACACATAACAGACATCACTGATGATTATTTCAGTTCAGTTCAATTTTAATTATATTGCGCCAAATCACAACAAAAGTCATCTCATGACTGTTTACAAATAGAGCAGGTCTAGGCCGTACTCTTTATAATGTTATTACAGAGACCCAACAGTTCCCACCACGAGCAAGTACTTTGGCGACAGTGGCGAGGAACAACTTCCTTTTAAGAGGCAGAAACTTGAGCAGAACCAGACTCTAGGTGGGCGGTCATCTGCTTTGACCGGTTGGGTTGGAGAGAGAGAGACAGACAGAGAGAGAGAGAGAGACATAGAGAGAGAGAGAGAGAGACAGACAGAGAGAGAGAGAGACAACAAAACACAAAACAATCAGCAACAATCAGTTTAGGTTATTTCACTTCTGTTTTTCTTTTCCATTCGCTCTGTTCTTCTTACTGGTTGGAAGTGGGCGGGTCCCTGTTAGAAAAGGGTGATGTCACATCATTTCCGTGCACCAATCAGGATTTAGCAACATTTGGTTGTTTGGTCACTGTCAGTAATAATTATTGTGATTATTGATTAATCTGCCCATTATTCATTGCTTAATTGTTCAAAACCCTATTTCTGGCAACCGACTAATCGATTAATCGACTAATTGTTGCGGCTCTACTGTCAAATCTCATTAAACCACACCCACATAGTCTTGATGAAGCAGATTAGTTGAGTTTAAGTTTGAAGTGTTGAACTCTTAATGAATAAAACCTCAGGACGATGAACGGAAACCAATGGTCACTTGCAGTGGAAAAATCCACCTAAAATCTGAAACTGTATAGCATGCATTTGAAAATGGTTAGTAAAAATGTTAAGTATACATCATTTGTAGTTAAAGCTAAAAGTTGCAAGGTAAACTAATTCAATTGGGCTACACTTTGATGTGCTGATCAAGGAGGTCTGCCTAATGAACCATGTAGCTCTCATTCTAATCAGCTTATTGTTGCTGTTTTCTTTCTCATTGCTGTACTTCAGCTCACTACTCTCTCAGGCTTTTCTGCTAAAAAAAAAAAGAATAAAACTAAACTAAAAAAACGTTCTCCCCATTAAGAGGAAATGCACCTTCAGCTTGTTAGATACAAGCATCAGTGCCATCCTTCTACAGCAGCTGTTACAGTGTTACCTTGGCTTGCTGAGTGTGTAGTTGTCCCCGTCGTACTGGTTTGTCTCACTGTTATCCAATTAACTAGCTATCGAGGCAGCGCCACCAGCACTGCACGTGTTGGCTTTAGCTCTGTCAGTGGTTCATTTTAAGAGGCATTGTGTAAAGTGCTCCTGTCAATACAATTCCAACAATACAGCAAAGAGCAATAAATTGTGTTCTCAGGACGTGTTTCATTTGAAAAGGATGTTCTTCCTCTCCCCTTGATTCCTTTTTTTCTCATAAACTGCCATTTTCTTTTTCTCATTTTCCCATTAAATTGTTCCATCTTCTGCAGCAGCCCCCGAAAACCCATCTTCTCATGTGTGGTCTTTGTCTCGTTAAGCACACACTATTCTTCCCCATTATCCTCTTTTCATCTGGAGCAGCCTGGTGGACCGTCTTAATACAGTATGTAGTGCTTGTTCAACTTTGTGTCTTTGGCCAGTAGGCCTACTGATCCTCAGCCAACGTGGCCCAAACCTCCTTTTTATCTCTGTCTTCCTCCTTTTTTTTCCTATTAAGCTGTCCTCACATGAAAGTTGGGGAAGAGAAAGCAGCATCTGATTTGTGTGCAGGCTCATGGCTGGAGAGCCTTTGGCTGACAGCTGTGAATGCCATGACTCAGAGGACAAGCCAACAGCACGTTGCCTCCTGTGAAGTCTGACTCACCCACTGAGCAGGGCGGCAGCGGCCATCGGGGGATCTGTGTGTGCCTATAATGAAATGAATGGCATTTCAATAACTACTGGATTGCAGGATCAGATCCATCTTCATAGAAGCTGATGTGAAAGTTGATTTAAGCTTGATAAACCCATTGTTATGATTAGAGAAAAGATTGTGACATGAATGTAGCTTGAAACGGACAAAACGTCAGTGGATGTTTCTTCTTGTTGGCCCTGAGGAAAGATTTTTTTTTAAAGCTTTTTCCAAAAGCCAAGTTGAGTACCATAAAATGTTTGAAAATCTTTTGATTTGCAGTTGCTGTGCAGACACTTAAGCTTAACAGTCATTATGTCATTACCATAGCAACCAGTGCACAGAATTACGTCTCTAAGTATTAGACAAAAAACACACAGTAGAAATAAATAATTGACAGCACATACAACGCATAATTGTGGCTATTATTTTCACGATAAACGATGGTGAGGCTGTCATCAGATATTGTCTGAACCTTTAATCACTCCTCCTTAAATCAAGTCAGTGCTGTATCCCGTTCTTCAAACCGCCCGAGTGTCTTTCTTTTTGACAAGAATGGAGATGTATTCTTTCCTCTTTTAAGATGACGGCAATAATGGTAGCCAGTAAAGCACTTCTTCAACTCCTGTACTGACTGTGTGTTGATTAATGGCGTGTAGTTGCCCTTGTCTAACCTAAAATCCACCACCCATTTTTCTTTCTTCGACCTCCCACTATTTTAAGCCCGAGCTGTGGAACACTGTTCATATTGGAGGGCTCATTGTTGTCATTATAAGCCCTATGTCTATGGGGGACGGTGCCATCTGTGAATTTAACATATATTATATACACTGGGTCTATAGGAGGGGTGATATGATTGCTTTGAGGGAGGGGCATAAATGGTTTGGTCCAGCCCTGACTGCTCGCCTTCTTTCAAACATTTAAAAGAAAATAAAAAATCAGTATCTACCATCGTCATGATTCTAGGTTTTCTTTGGATGTTATGCACAGATTTCAACTCTGATTTACTGTGCCAGGACTGATTTTGCTGAATTTTCTGATATAGTAATTCATTGTTTTAAATCTAACGATACACTAGAAAAGACAAAATGTATTTACTGGATATTATTAAAGCTCGTCAAGACGTTGAGAAACCATCTAATTAGTCGTTGCAGGAGGTAGTGGCACATATGGACATGGCACACAAGGCTGTAGCTATAAATAAGAATGTGGCGTGTCAGTCAACATGCCAGATTTAATAAGGACGGCATTGTTGGCTATGCTCCATTTGGAGTCATATGTTATACTCTAGCAGCAGATGTGAGCATTAGATTCTTACTAGTCTGCAAGGAAGTGGAGCTGTGGATGTGTCTGCTACAACTGTAAGCAAGAAGTAAGAGGCGGAGGCCCAGATCTGAAGGATTCTCCTCCATTTCAAACCTTTAGAAATGACTGGATATGGGTTTATCCTCCGCTTTCATCTGGGCCTCAGACTTAGAACGGCTTTACCACTGCCCAAGAACCAACAGGCATGTTTTTAGCCATGCTAGCAACGTGGTCGGTCGGTCCGCCACTTTGGTCCAGGCTGAAATATCTCTAGATGCACTATTGTATAGATAACCATTTTTAAGTTGAATAACTTTGGTCCAATTCTTTGGTTTATGACCAAATACTTTCACAACGAATGACATTCCCTTCAGCCTCAGCTCTACTTTGTGTGTAGTGCATTGTCTGTATTGGAAACCTCCTACTATACCAGCAGTACGTACTGATTTGGCCAAAATGTAGCATGTAGTATGCACGTAAAAGCGAAATATGCAGTATGTCAAAAAACACCTGGATGTCGTACTGATTCTGAAGAAATCTCCAGTATGCATCGGACCAGTCTACCTCGTGTCCCACAATGCAAAGCGCTGGCGGTGGATTGCCATTCATGTTACGTAAACCTTCACTGATTTCACCTCAGCAGTCCACCAAAATCTGTTTCTGAACAAATTGGAGGCGAGAAATAAGCAACCCAGTTACTGAATCTTAATAAAGGATTATTTTACCGTAGTTTGTAGTTCATACTGTATTTGTCGGTAGTATGTAGTAGGCGGTTTCGAATACAGCCATTGTTAACATTACACCTGCTAAACATGAGCACAGAGCTGTTAGCATGGCTGTAGATTTGTTTCCTCAGACTGAAAACTGCAGTAATTCTGACACAAAATAACAGGTTAAGGTGAAAGTTAGATTTTAATCTGTAGCAGTCACCCATTCTCTGGTGCCGGCTGTTACTTCCTTTTCCCCAATTCATTTTGGCTGAATGTTGAAATTCCTCCGAGTTGATTGGAGGGTTATTCAGATCACCTGTTGCTCAGTCAATTTGGCATTGGCATTTGCTAATATTGAGGATGCATTTGACTTATAATTGAGGAGGCATTTGTTCATTGTGAAGGCACCTGTGAGATTTGTTACTTCCCGATTAGCTGAAGTGAGGGGAAACAGTACCGCCAGAAAATAATTGTGTTTATCATATTAATCAAAATGTTAGCCCACAAAAAAACAATAAATCTGCTCTCTGCTCTTTTAATAGTGGCTTTACTTGTGTGTTTGGCAGGCCACTTGCCAAACTGAATGATATGTCAGTAGCATTAGAAATTATGGAAACAAAAGCCCTCATACTGGGAGGAAGTTGAAATCTGGCTGCTGCTTGAACATTTTTACCATGTCAGTAAATTAGCTATAATTGCAGCTCATATTCACCACTCTGTTTACATGGTCTGCTTCTTTCTCAGTGATATACTGTACATTTTGACACAGTGTAAGAAACTGCCATGATTTTTTTGTGTGCAAAGTAGTTCACCCAAATAGACATGAAAAACAATATAAAATGGCTTTGAGAGTCAATAAACCAGCTTGGAGTGTCTGTTTACATTCCAGCTGTTATATTTTTTGATGTAACGGTGCTCTTTGAAGCAACACAGAAGCAAAACCAATGAATACGACTAGGTTTCCTTTGGCTTTGTGCCTTCTCATCTGTCCTTGCTTCTCTTTAGTCAGTGCGGGGAATGTTTTATATTATTCTACACTTAATAAGCTACAAGGTTGTACAGTGTCTTGAACCATTCATGCCACATGCATAATTATATTTACCACTATAAATGAAAACTGCTGAGATAAAGATTGTGAACAGAAGAATGAACTGTATAACTATATAATTCTAAATCTTTTTATTCTGCTGATGAGCAGGTCATCATGCTGATCACTACAGCTCCAAACTGCTAATTTTGCGCTGATGAATGAGAGATTGTTTTCATTAATCAGAATCAGTCAGAAATATTTGGGTCGGAACATTTGAACTAAAACAAAAAGAAAATTGGGGTGTTAGCTGGTAGGGAACTAATAACAGAATCATTTGGTTCATTCGCCTGCAGCTAAGTGACAGAGAGCCGGAGTCCCCAGTGTAATTAACCAGAGGTTTGAGCAGCCTGCATGATTTTTGTTGTGCATAAAGTTGTGTGACAGCAGTCGAGGGCCCCTGGCTGCTGTGATTACAATCCTGGAAAGGTGTAGGCTGGAAACCTGTATTTAGAATCAGCCCTTTGGATGCTCTGAGCAAAATAATACCTCTGTAAGCTCCTGACAAGTTTTAATCCTGTGGGAAATGAAAAGGGGCATTGTCTGAAAGTTTGAGAGATTTTGTTGTTGTTATTTTGCTATGATTGGTAGAAGGTGGTTGTTATGTGGGACAAGAGTGGGTGCTGCACTCGGCAGAGGTGAAGGGGCTTTCATGCAGAAGTCTCAGTGGGACGTCCCTGCAGTCCAGGGGTGATTGCAGTCAGGGAATGAGCGTCTGCTGGTAACTGACAGGCATCACTTTGCATCAGGAAGCTGATCGCTCTGCGCTCCAGAGTGCTATGTCAATTAAAGAGCAGCAGCGCAGGCAGGTGGAAAAGAGGACAGCCTCATTTCTGTGCTGCAGCAGTCTGGAGATTGGCTTCAGATTGCTGCAGGTACTGACTCTATTCAGCCAACTCTCTCTTTGACTGGCTCAATCGCCTATACGCAGCAGGCAGGGGGATAAGAGCAAGATTTCATCCATATCAATGCCACGTCTTCTCATGTCTTCAAAGCATACAGTGTCAAAACATGATTAAATAGGTGGAGTACTGTGGAATATTGTGAGAACTATTCACTGCAGTTTTAAATAACCGACTGGACTTACAAAGGCCACCTCTAATCAAAATGAGTTTGTGTTTGCGCACATTCCTCTGGGATTCACTTCTGTAACTCTGACCACTGGGCAATGGTTCCACTAACTTTTTAAATTCGATTTTTCTTTGAAGCTGACTGTGCAATATATGTTGTAAGTGCCCCAGCATCCTTGGCTCTTTGAGAAACCTACATGGACATGTTCTGAGCCAGAAGTCGCCGTTAGATTTGATCATTATCATTCAAGTCTGTGATAATTACATGGAAACATTTATGGATGTATAATTGTAGCTGATTTTATGAAGTCTTTTATGAAGTTTAACTATTGGGGAATAAGAATTCAGGAAAGGAAAATATGTGAAATTAAAATAATGATGTTGAGAGATCAGTTGAATTTGCAGCCATTGACTGCATGCACAGAAGCACTTGCTGGTATGTTGATGAGCTAATTCAAGTCTAGCATGTCTGCTAGTGCAGGGGGCAGGCTAATCTCCAGATGGCTCTCTGGCATTCCCAGCATGAGAAAGAGACAGGGAGGGAAAGAGGGCACAGTTGAGGAAATTGCTCTTATCTCTATGCTCGAATGAAAGAAGGTGATCTTTTTGCTTAAATTCCGCCGTTCACTTCACTCTGCTGCCCTCTAAGTAAGATGAGTCACATGGAGAAGTCTTGCAAACATCATTTTCCATGTGGGATTAACTTGCACTTTAGGAAGAAACAGGGCCATTTTCAAAATGCAATAAGACACCAAACTGAGTTGAGTGGAAAGAGGTTTTCAACATCATACAGCATTTTGTCGCAGCTAGATTTCCAGTCCACTCTCTGAAGCATGCTGTGGCGGTATCAGAAAAACTGCTTTGTTGGCTAAAAGAATATTGGAGCTTAAAGTAGTGGAACAAAGGCCAAAGCAGTTGATGAAATCTGAAATGCAACTTAAGATGTATCTGCTGAGTAAGCAAGGACACATGATAGAGGCTGAATCCATTAATACACTCAACATGGGCTGTACTGAGCTGAGATCTCAAAGAAAAGCACGACCTTTTTGTTTTGTAACTTGTTTAAGTTTTGTCTTCATCCCGCTTGAGTCTCTGAGAGGAGAAGTCAGACGGCACTTTTAATGAGATCTGCTCACTTTTATGTAAATTGTACTGCAGGGACAGCAGGCTTATTATTCTGTAATTGAAGTGGCTGTATTAGAGAAGGCAGAGTTTGAAAGGCTATATAGAAATCATATAGGGCTTTTGTAGAGCAAACACATTTAGACAGGCAGGTGTGTCTCCAGCACACTAAATCTATGGATGCGCTGCAGCTACTGATCCCAGCAACAGTCCATTACTTCAGCAGTTTGGGGGTCGGCTGGTTCACTGTCTTACCTGGAGTTTAATGGAGGGTTGATATCAGTTTGGTAGTTTTGCTAGCCTCTACCAAAAGAGGAGAAATGTGACTCCCAGAAACTCCAAAGTCGTCGTGTTTATGTGTTTTGTGTTCTTAGTCGGCTTCCGTCGTTTAGGAATCAACTGATTTTAGTATGTTTTTTTGGCCAAATCTGGAGCAGGTTATTTGAAAGGATAAACCCGTCATGTGCCACAACATTTCCATTAAAAAAACAGCCTACTATTTACTGAAATAAACGTGGAATGTGATGATCAAAAGTCTACAAAGTGACTTTTTGTGCAGATTTGTTTCACCAGCTTTTTTTTAAATTAAGATTTTGCCTATTTTTTTTTTTTTTTTTTTTTTATAATTTCGTTGCACTTCAAAGATCATGCCTCTGTCATGCAGAAGAGGTTAGAAAGATAATTATAGATGATTACATGATTAGTTTCATCTTCACTGGCCCTTCTCCAGACCTCTGCTTAGTGTTTGCACAGAGGGAGATGTGTTGTGGTATGTGGCGCACTGACGCAGACACACAGACCTGAGCCCATCTCTCCCCTGCCAGTGAACCCACTAATCGCATCAAAAGCAGTCCTATGCTAATCATATCTCCCCTGAGACACAGCACATGGCAACACCATGGAGTTTATGAGTTTGAGCAGTGTGAATGCAGTTGCGCCATGAGCCAGCTGGAGCAGATGTAAACCTGCAGAAGAGTCGAGGAGAGATTAAAAAAAAAGCACAGTTTGATCCCCGGGGAGCAAAGCAGGGCAAACTGTTCAAAGCCCTGTTCTGGGGTCGAGCGTGTATTCCCCCCGATTGTCAACCCACCGCTGAACTGTGTGCCAAGACGAGCCCAGATGTCACCTCATAGACAGCGTCTCTGTCTTCCTCTGAGGTGACTTGCAGTATTCTCTCTGTGTTGAAAGTGGGACAGGGGTGGTTTATTTCTGTCACACTCTGTCTCTGAGGTTGCCAAGGATGTTTCTTCACCAAAGGCCAAAATCTTTCAGCCGCCTTCTAAACTCACTCTGTATCTCTCTCATGCTTCTCATCTGCTCAGAGTGTGTTGATATATACTTGTTATCATCCTGTTTGTGTTATCTACTTACTTCCAAATGATGCATTAAGTGGCTCCTACTATTAGCTCTACACATGTAAGTGTGGTTTTTGCAGAGATCTGCATCTGAGAGAGGAGGTGTTTGCACCTCTAAATGATCAATACTGCCCCAGCAGCCGTTCCCTCCTCTGTTTCAGCCCTCTCTTTCTCCCTGATAGAGCAGGAATCTCTCTCAACTCCAGTTGCAGTCGCACTCTTATTTCACTCTGTGCTGCGGCTCCCAAAGCTCCAACAGAAAAATACTTTAGAGAAACTGCTCACACTCAGTCTAACCCCATGCCTCTTTAATAAAGTCAGTTGAATGGCGGGCTGTGCTAAAACTTCAAAATCAGAGCAGCTGTTGTGCCAGTGTCTCAACTGAAGTCTATCTCTCTTGTCGTATTTTGTATGGTCTCATAGCAAAGTGGCGGAGCTTTGGTAAACAGCAGTGAATAAGAAATTACATGCGTCAGAACTTTTGATCCCCCATTTAAACTTCAAACAAGGCCACTGTGCACAATTATTCCATCCTTGTTTTCTATTACCATTCCTCAGACCTCCGCTGCTCATTTTGTATGCACCTTCCATCCAACTACGATTAAAAAAAAAAAGAGAGAGGGAAAAAAAAAGTTGAGGCTGCTTGTTTCCCGACACCCAACAGCAATCCAACGTGCCTGGAATAAAGACAGCTGACCTTGAGAGAGCTGAACACATCCTCTGGGTGCCAAAGTGCTAAAAACAAAACACAAGCTTCCAGCCATGGGGGCAGTTTATTTTGGAGGAAAGGTGTGATGGAAAGCGGGAGATAGGAGACAGACAGAGAGGGGGACCTTTAGTGATACAGACATGTGCACACACAGTATATCCAGAACATCAACCGCGACTATTTCTCTTTTCATAGGGAGAATTTTATTTTTTTTAGAGACAGCCAGCCAGGATGTTTTTTTCAGCTTCTCTCTGCCAGTCTCAGTCAAGGTCAGGCCCCCTGTTACTGCCACCCTGCAATCATGGTTGAGGTGCAGCCACCGCTGAGCGAGATCCAATCACTGTGCACAACACAGAGTGACCTGACGTGCTATGAGAGAGGGGCGAAGGGTTGGAGAGGGAGAGAGAGTCGGCTTTTAGAGATGAAAGTGGCTCCAAGGAGAGTCAGTCCCACCTCCCCTCGCCTCTTTCTGGACTGGAGCAGGTGAAATGGAATCCACTTAAACAAGCCTAAGATTTTCTAATGCGCAAAATAAATGGGAGCATGTTGTTCTCTTTGAGTTTCCCACTCTAATTGCAAACTCATTGTCATGAACCTATACATAGATTTAATTAGGCATCAAAATAAGAGGCAGAAGATATGATGAAATGGAACAGAAATGATTCCTATGATGGATTGTTGCAGTGGCCAGCAGCAGTATTATCTTCCTTATTAATGAGATGTCTACGTTGGATGATATATGATGATATACAAATGAAAAATCTAATTTCCCTGCTTACAGTCAAGTGCAGACTGTAGTCAACCACAGCATACAGCACCCAATATTCATTTATAACTGCAGAGATGTACTGCAGAATAAGAAACGCACATAGAGAATCTGTTGACTCTCTTCTGTCTCTCTTCTAGTTATACATACACGGCTGTATTTACATTAACAGGACTAAATGTACAGATGGCCATACATATGTTCTGTACTGAAAGCAACCTGCTGTGTAGATTTAACTTGTAAAAATAAACGCAATATGTTCATATATTCACATATAGAAAACATACCGTATAAAGAACGTCTTGCACATTTACCAGCTCTGATGGAGCTGATGAAGAATTACCAAATCGCTAGACTCTCCCCTCATCGATACAACTGACAGTGATTGTAATGACATTTAGAAGTGCTGATGCCAAGATGCCATGTTTCATCTGGTTTATAGACAGAAATGCTACATTTCATGCCGTTACTTTTGTATTTTCACTGCAATCTAATGAAAATGAGACGAAGATTCTACAGTTAAAGGCGAAGCGCTACCATCGTAATATGACATTGACAAGCATCCTAACATTCACTACCACAAGAAGATGACGCGCAGACATGACGCAATTAAAACAGCTCCAGGCAAACTTCTTTGGAAAAACGTGACCAGGAGATCATGAAAGTCATTACGATTCATCGTCTGGGCACCGTGGATATCTGTGCCAAATTCCATGACAACCCATCTAAGAGCTGATAGTTTAGATAGTATAGATGTAGATATTTCAGTTCGGACTGAAAGTGGTGGATTGACTTATCAATAATGTCATCCATAGAGCCACGCTGCAAGCCTGGTTAAAGAAATTGCACGTATATTGTCATAAATAAAGACATAGATATTGTCATAGTAGATATGCTCAGTAGGTTTCTCTTGTCAGTAGGATGTATTGTAGATATAGATTGTAATCCTAAATAAATCATGTCATTACAAACAGGAAATCATTGACCTGCTTTCTGCTTTCCTTTCTCCCAATTTGGGAGCTCCTGAGGTCAATTCCTTGTGTAAATTTGCTTCTAATACCGTAGGCAGTCAACTGGTAATCTATCCAAAGAGGCCGACAGGTAAAATAATCAAATACCCCAATAGACTGCAGCTCACAGGGGCTACAGAGAATAGCATAGATTATGTCATTTACTTTTTGTTAATGATATATTTAGATGAAATCCCCCATGGAAAAAAATTATAATCGCACTGTGGCTCAAGTCCAGGCAATCCCCTCCCTAATGTCTCATTAGCCTAATTCAGTGTTAGATTCCTAATGAAACTACATTTTAATTAATTAATTGTGCTTTAAGTGCGTGATCCACCTACTGTAAGCATCAGATGAGTCAGCCCTGCGCCGTGTCATAGAGATCATGACGCTTGTATGGAAATTACAGCAGCCCTTCTACATTCGCTGTCTCACGCACACTCTGATTTGCCGTTATTTTACGCTACGGGCTTGTTTTGTCGTATAAGATGTGATGTCAGCAGAAGATGGGCTGCAAGTGCCGACACAGCAGAGGCCTCTGCAACAGCAACATCCAATCAAGCAAACAGTGCAGGAAACCACGGGCAAAGGTTAAGAATAGACCACAAGAACCATCTTTTCTCACTCAATGGAGAGGCGGCATGAGCTCTTTCCTCTCTAACAGCAATCAGTGTCATTGCTCCGGGATTGAATATTGAATGTACAAGTGCACATTATCTCTCTGTGATTTGAAATAACTGATGGTGACACTCAGTGCGTGTGGCTAAATAACTTCACTTAGCATAATGACTAATTACAAACAGTGTTTGTTGGGATGTGACAGTCTTATACGCCCTCGCAATAATAGCAGAATAGGTTGGTGCCACCATTAATAGAGTAGCTCCAGATAACCTTCAGTCCCTGCAGAGGACTCGCACACAATTAACTGTGTGCTCTGCTGCGTTATCAGCTCACTGACAAGTCTCCCTTTCTGCTCCGATTTTTTTCATTACACAATTAAATGATTTAGTTGTCTTAACTTGAAAGAGAACAGATTTTTTGCCCCCCCCCCCCCCCCCGCTCCCCTCTTCTTGGGAACAAAAGGAATGATGCATTAGTATAATGAGATGGCTTGATATTTACAGCATGGTTTAACACAGACTGGCGCTTGGCCCGCAGCTTTTGACTCCCACATCTGGCTTTGTGGAGAATTTCATTTGAGATCGGAGATCTTTCAGATGATATCTTTTTCGTTTTATTTAAGCTCATTACGGCTGAATTTCAAACAGGCTTCCTATGTTCCGGTCGGGTGCATTATGGTGAAAATCGTGGGGGTGTGTTACTACGACCCAGTGGCCAAGACATAATGTGCAGCACAAATGGGATTAGCAATGGTCCTCCCCTCTGGATGAAAGATCCAGACCTGAGCAGTCCAGCTCAAGCTTTCACAGCCACTGACCACCTGGTCTAATTGAAACAAACTGGAGGACAGGAAGCACGAAGAGCAGCCCATTGTTTATGTTCAATTAATAGAAAACAAGGTCATATTAATTGATAACTTCCTTCCGATCTCATACAGAGGCCCTTTATGTTGCTCCCGTCTACCTGAATGTCATTTTAAAGTCAGTCTAGGTCTACAGAGAGCTTGTCTCCCTAGAATATTCTACAGTTATTTTGTGAGGAGCGTGTGCAGATGAGAGATTGCTGTCATGGAATATCAAGTGCTGATTTACTGTATAATGGATTCAGCGTTGATGCCTCCTGCTGTCCTGCCACCTGTTCTGTCAGCCAAGAGCCGCGTCGCTACGCACAGACCCACGGCTCGTTTACCAGCGTGCGGCCCTTCAAAAACAAGCACATCCCTATTACCCAGTCAAAGACATCCAGAACCAGCTCCAATAGAGAGAGCCGACGTGGCACACAAGCTGCTCACAACGATCAGATGAAGTAAGTCGGGATATGGGGGGACTGTAGCTCTGGAAGTTTGTCCGTCCAGCCTCAGTGTCGCCCTGCCTCCGCTCCTCCGTGTGTGACAGTGATGAAGTGCCTCAGCTGGGCTTTTTTGGCTCCTCAGTGAAAAATGAAGCTATTAGTTGTGGAGCTGTGCAGCCGAGGCTTGTGGGCACGTGAGGGCCTTCCTCTCTTCCTGCATGTTCCACACTGGCCCTGACGGGACAATCCATCTTAATCAGGGCCCAGTCCACGCAGCACTTGGAGCGACTTTTTATTCACCAAAATGACAACCTCATCATTTCATCAGTAAACGAGGGAGAAACAGAAAGGTCGAGCCAGTCAAAAACAAAGAATGCACTCCGTGTTGATACAAGAAAATCAGTCAAGTTATATTAAAGCCGAATCAATACGTTCCACATTCTTCTCTGTCACCTGTTTTTGTCCTTAAGCTGCTGAGTGTCTTCCACTCTCATCGTCCTTCCGCTCTCATACTGTATGTATGTATGTTATATGGCCTTAGCTTACAGCTTCAATTTGGTCCAGGAGATAAGAGAGTTTCAAACTCTCCCTCTCTCCCGCCTAACCTGCCTCTAGGCACTACTAGGCTGTTGACTCATGGAGCAGAAGGAGCTGCCAGCGCTGTCCCTGGCAATGCATGTCTACATCTACCCAAGATCCAAAGTGTGTGTGTGTGTGTGTGTGAGTGCATGCATATGTGTACAGTATGTTGATGTGTGTGTGTGTGTGACTGTCTGCAAAGGGCACTGCTCAGTTGAGGCAGAAACGCTGCAGCCTGTCCAGGGGTATTAACATCTCAGCTCACCTTTCAGTGTGTGTTGTCAGGTCTCTGAACGTTTGTGGCTTGCTGTCCATCCAAATATGTTCAGGTGTGCATCAGTTGGCAGCGTTGTGGTTGTCAAACAGAAGTTCAGGGACCATGAAGTCTTCAAAGTGAAGAATAATTTTATATTTGACTAAATGTATGCCATGTGTATTAGAATTATTCCCTCTCACCGCCATTAACAGTGCAAAGAATTCAGCAATAAATAAACAATATCCACAATCCTCCCAAATGAGGGTTCTTGGAAAGATTGAACATTAAATGGTTAACATAAAATGAGACTGTGTGAGATTGCCAAACCCCACTAGTGTTCAGCTGACAACTTCTCTCCATCATCCGTGTCTCCGCAGAGTTCAGTAATCATGTACGATGCGGCGAGGGTGCCATCTCCTAAGGATGGTGCAAACGGGATGGCCCTGCCCGTGGTCCCCGGAGCAGGAGCAGGAGCAGCTGCAGGATCAGCAGGGCCGACGCCGACCGCAGCCCTACAAGCTAAAACTGAGGAGGCACAGCCAGGTACTGAAGAGGAGGAGGAGGAGGATGAGGAGGAGGAGGAAGAGCCCAAAGCAGAGCCTGTCCTGGTGAAAAAGCCACACAGAGAGATTCTGGACCATGAGAGGAAGAGGAGGGTAGAGCTGAAATGTATGGAGCTCCAGGAGATGATGGAGGAGCAGGGGTAAGTAGATGGGACGGGCAACCTCTCAGTCATCATGCAGACGCAGCAAAACTGTCACTTGTTTATTTATTAAGTATATACTATGTTTACTATCATTATGTGTGGCATGTGGAGCAGGAGTTGTAGTAAAGCAACAGACCAGGAGCAGTCGCTGATGATTTTGGAAGATGTGAGTGAAAATTAAAGATGTCATCTTTTCCTATAGACTACAAAGCCAGATATGGTGGAGACCAAAAACAGAGCTAAGAGAGTGAATATTGAAGCAGCATGTAAGCAGCATAGCAGCAGCAGCTTCGGTCCTGCGTCTGTGTCTACACAGGGTGCGTTCAGGCACAGTATTGAGTGTAGGTCACCCGCGTTTTGGCAGCTCTCAGAGCCCAACACACAATCACAGTAGTAAAAATAGACTTGAAACTGTGTACACATGCCGTAAGATGCCAACATAATTCACAAATGGTTCAGGCCTGTTGTATGAGTCATGTACAGATAGTCTGCCTTTCTTCACAGGGGAAAAACATTGTTTGACTTAAGAAATATAATGTCTTAAGCTGAATTAAACTGAGTTTAACCCTGTAAAGCCCGAACCATGAAATAATTGCCAGAAAATTCTAATTTTATGAAACTGGAGTGTTTATTGAACCTTCTGACAAATTAAGAAAAAAGAAATTAAATATCAATTTGCATATATGAGTTTTAATCTGTATCATCACAAAAACATATAAAACACAACATTTTTAACCCATTAAACTTTGAGTTTCAATGCCATCCTTTCTCACATCAGGGGGCACATTAGAGGTTGGCCTTTTGCAGGCGGAGGTGTTCCTCCTGCTTCTTGAGAGGATAGTGGTCTGCCACACTTGATTTTGCCCTTTCCTGCACTTGGTGCCAACAGCAGCTTGAAACCTTCGCAGGGGCATGGGTTTCTGCCTGGGCTTCAGTTTCTTCTGGTGCACTGCATGTGTCTGATTGTATACATCAGGTTTTTCAGGGAAAAAAATATCACACTGATGATATAGAGGTCTCAAAAACTCATGTATCAAATATGATACGTTTGGCGTTATAGGGTTAAATATGATACAGAAATCAACTACTATAACTAAAACATTCTTTTCACCATATTTATCACACAGTTCAGTAGTAGAAAACTTTTCTGCAGGGAAATTCCTCCGTTGCATCAACACTGTAACACACCACTTGCTGTATAATATTCTCTTGTCCATCTCCATGACTCTCACGTCCCCTTGACTGCCTCCCATTTAAGTCTTGGACCACTTTGCTTTAGCTAGACAATCTTTTAGCGTCTAGTGTCACGTCTTCTGTCACAGTGTGGCCCTGATGACACGACACTGGCAGCTGTATTACTACTGTTATGTTTCCCTCTGCTGATTTCTGACAGTGGGGCTTGAAGAGTGTGAAATATTTCTTTTTAATCTTTGGAGACATTTTTGTGAATGAGCAGGCAGTCTTATATAGTAATTGGGGGCCATCAACTATGCGATTATGATCAAATCTCAGCTACTCATGCACAGTTGACATTCATAATGTCACAACGAGCAATTTATGACAGGTCTGTGCAGTTTAATGAGAGTTTAATGAATCTGACTTGGAACACTTGTTTTTGGATAAAAATACACAAATGTTCTTGCATGAAGCCCAATATGTATTAAGCACAAATACTCAACAAGCGAGTAAGCACTCCAGTCGCACTGGGTATTTGATGTCAAGTGACATTACCGCTTCCAGTGAAACAGTAGTTGTTTATCTTTTCTTCACAATTCAGTTATTGGGGAGCTGGTTGGAGTGCAAGCCATGAAAGCGTTCTCTGTGTAGTAGAGAACTTGACATTGACAGGTATGTACCTGTAGGGGTGTTGAGTTCACAAGCTGCACCAAAACATTACATTCAAAATCTGTTACCTGCCAAAAGTCATTTTCGTAGCAATATTGGGAAGAAGAAAAAAAAAAAAAACAAGCCTCTACAGAGGAGTGTAGTAAACATAAGGGGCTGCGGTGCATAGCAGCTGTGTTTTGTTGATATGGCCATTTTTAGCAACATGGTATGGAAATGGGCTGCGATTAGGATGAATGGTGATAGCTGGCATCTACTATGACCAAAAATGTCATCTTTTTCATCCCCTTTAAAAGCAAGCCATCCTTGTTTGATGCTTGTATGATGATAATATTGTGGTGGACAGATTATAATCATTAAACAAATTTCCTCATGTGAAAGGAAGCTCTGATCCTGACGCCGTTTGCCTCAAGAAACAGTTCAACATTAGGTGAAGAACTCTACAGGGACCAATTTTGGCAGAGACCTAGGTGCTTCCTGCTTGGCCAGCTGCCCCATTTAACATAATTGGCAATGTTCACAATCAGCAACCCGATGAGGGATCATGTCCTTGTCACGGTTCTAGTGGCCCGCTTGCTGGTTGGGCACCTGCGGAGTAGCAGGGAGGTGGTGAAGAGAAGAAAAGGCCGGTTACTATATGTGTGTCAGGGGATTTTACACTGACCCCAGGCCAGCAGTCGGAGTTGGTTGTGACAAGAACCACCATTTCATGGTGAAAATAAATTCTATTTATTATGGAATTTCAAGCTTTTGAATATAATTTGCTCATGTGTGCGTAGCTTGGTCAAACATGAAAATGGTGGGAGCAATACTTCCTGGTAATCAGTGGAACCAAGATTGCACCATGTAGCTTTGCCATTGATTACAGCAGATGAAAATGCCAGACAGACACACTCACACACCATTTCCAGGGTTCATGGAGATTCATGCATCACAATCTTATGCATGTCACAGATGCAACATTACTCATCTGTGATGTTGTTGCATATTTGCAGCAAACACTTGAACTTTGTATTGATCTCCTCAAGTAATGGTTATTAGCGAGGTTGCTATAGAGACAGTCGGCGAGTAGCACAGGCCAGCCCGGCATAGTCTGTTTCATTAGCATGATATGTGTCCTCCAGCACAAAGTTAAGAAGAGCTCGGTGTGTGCTACCGTCGGGACCATGAAAATTGTAGCGACTGCAGTCGGCCCTAATCCACAATCTCAAGGCTTCTCTCAGGCTGATCTGCACACACACACACACACACACACACACACACACACACACACACACACACACACACACACACACACACTGCTGCCTGAATAACCACAGCTTGCAGGCAAACTCCAGGCTAGCTGAGACTGTAATTAATGACGAGCTCTGTGATCCTGGGTCGGCACAGAGAAAATTCACTTTCCCACTGATACCTCGTCACATTTTATTCACATCACATTCGTCATTTATAGAAAGCCAGCTAATCCTTGATATATTAGGGGAGGGTGATTTAATTGAATCAAGGGCAAGCTAATTAGTGAGGGGTTTTTTTTTTTTTTTGGTCAAGCCTAGATACAAGAGTTGGCAGGCACAACTTGAATGTGATCTTCTAATTTCTTAAAAAAGGAAGCCGGTTTTCTCCTCTCTTTCCTGCCGCTGATCGTACCATAGAGTATGGAGTTGAGTTAAATCCATGCTCCTGTGGGGGGTTTTTAGAAGGTAGAGATGGATTAGACTTCCCTATTCTTCTACTAATTTTTCTACCCGTCCCTCCTTCCCTGAGCGTGACTGGGCTCGTCAGGCAGTGGGGGCTCATTAAGACTGCAGGGTAACGGGGGAGCTACAACAGATTGATGAAAGGGAACTGCTGGACTTTACCAAAAAAAAAAGGTGGGGGGGGGAGTGAATTGCGACCATCTGTCAAGATCCACTCATCTCTTAGCTTGGGGTAGACATAGTTGCTCCTGGTTAGAGAGTGATGTAAAAGAGTCAGGATGTCAAGTGGAACAGTGGCAGGCAGCAGCTTGGCTAATGATGACAGAATACAAGGAGACCAGACACCCGCGCTGACCAGCTCGTCAGCCTGCAAACGGGCTCGGCTGGCAGACAGTCGCTCTTGAAGGACGGCGACCGCTCAGCTGAGTGTTAAAGTCTCTGGGCGGACTCAAGTCATCTTGTTAAGCTATAATAAAAGGAGAATCTCATTTGCCATCTTGGCTCAGCACAGCTCCCCTTGCCTCTCCAATTTCTAATGTTCCTCTTTAAACGAGAGAGTGTTTGTGCATGTGTGCAGGATTAAGGGATAGAGCGGGGGATGAAACACAGGGATAGAGAGGGAGAGCAATGCCAGGCATTAGACACAGTTAAAATGGTGGCTGGAGTCTGTTTTCATTTGTTGTGGATTTAAGCCAGCGGGTTCAGCCTCTACGTCACCCCTGAGTCCCCGTCCTGACTGAGGCCTCAGTGAAGGATTAGGCTGGGGGGCATGCTGGATGCCTGCCTCCTCCTCTAACCCTGCCAGCATGGCAGACACTCCCCTCCTTCCTTTACACACAGCCTCCCAGTCCAGCCGTGCTCTCCTCCAGAGATGAGACCAGGATAAATAGTCTGTCATGAGTGACGGCCTCACCCTGGGAGCCAATTAGACGGGCTCAGCAATTAAAGGAGTCTGTTCATTTAGCTATCCAAGGCCTGGCAGCATCCCCCATTCACTGGTGCACTGCCGCTGCAGGGAACATTGCCCTTTTACGCATCTGCACTGGAGGTTACGGACGTCTGGCCATCTGAGACATGATCTGTGAGAGTATCTCTTTGAGGAGATGGAACATAACTGAAGCCCCGTCAACAACATCCTGTCCCCTTTCCATCAGAACATTTACTGAACATTTCAACAAATGCTCAGTGTCTACTTTTAAGCTTGCCTACCTTGTGATAGAATAGTTCACTGATTTCAAGCTGAAGGGCTGCTCCGCATGCAATGGTCCAGATTTTTTTTTTCTAGCTAATTGAGGCATAATGATTGTGCATGATTTGAGCTCCTGTGGTGTCTGAGCCTTTTTCCAGCTCCCTAATGAGCTCTCTTCACAGGGCCTCACTCACTCTAATCTGCAGGCTATGTGCGGCTCCCTTTAAGCACATGAACCCCATATATGCATCAGACACACACACAGGTCGGCAACCAGATGATGTTGTCCACCCATCACAAAGTGTGTGCAGCGCCTTTCTTATGCATGCATGACACCGTGTGTACCACCCATGGTAAGAGCTTTTTAAATAATTCTTCACCGAGCAGAAGA
Organism: Enoplosus armatus; assembly: GCF_043641665.1. Classification (NCBI taxonomy): domain Eukaryota; kingdom Metazoa; phylum Chordata; class Actinopteri; order Centrarchiformes; family Enoplosidae; genus Enoplosus; species Enoplosus armatus. The sequence continues at coordinate 19,572,877 of NC_092192.1, read as the reverse complement.
ATTAGATGTGCGTGCGTACTGAAAAATGAATATCTGTTGGTGTTAAAGTCGAGTAGAGAGGTGTAGCCTGGCACAAGCAAAAAAGACACAACATGACACGAATATGCACAACTGAATTTGTGTTTTTACACGTGCATAAGGGCATACACGCTAATTAACACAAAGACAGAACAGTCTACAGTAAAGTGAGACAGAGAGGAAAGAGGTTATTTGTGGTAGTCGGGAGTTAAATTGCTGCATTTTGGCGAATACTACTGTGATATTCCTCTAATAACATTTATAGTGACACTTTTTGAATTGCAAGAGATGCGAGTAGCTGGGATCTTATTAAGAGAGCTGCTCTCCGAGCCTCTAAGGCCAGAGCAAATAACTATCTCTGCTCTGATGGAGGTTTTCCTGCAAGCCAAAGCCTGTGTCATAAGACGATAAGCCTGTGTCCTATGAGACTGGAAATTGGAGGGAAAGCATCTCAGGGAGAATGACCCATTTTATACATTGTCACTGGGGGGGGGGCTCGCAAACCAATATAATAGGTCCATGCTAGACAAAACAGCTTCAAATGCTATTGTTACAGGAGGTCTTAGAGAAGATGAGCAATCAGAGAGAGATTGTGCTGCTCCAGCCATTGATCTGTTTACACTGTGGGGGAGGTGAAAAGAGCGGCTTTATATAGAGAGAGAAAGGTGCACTCTGTCTTTCTGCCCGGTCCATCTAGTATCTGTTATCTAACCAGAAAATCTATGACTGTAGAGAGCATCAATTGAAAACTAAAACCCCACTTTAGAGTTAAACTATTTCACAGCATTCAGTAGGTCGTTTTAATTCTGCCCCTGAAATAGAAATGTGGGGGTGTTCGGGTTTGCCTTCCCGTGTTCCCAGCGCCATTCAATCTTGCTAACTACATTGGCATCACTTTGCCTCTGTACTCGTTGCTGCGAGATTGATGGCTGCAGAGTTTCATAGGTGTACGGTAGCGCCTGGGGACGACTTGTGGAAAAAGGCTCTTCAGACATCAAATGTAGAGACACCACTGGCAGTCAGAGGGAGTACACACACACACACACACACACACACACACACACACACACACACGCCCCACATGTAGGCTCGTCCTCATCAAATCGATGACTATCAGCGTAAGGATGGTCTCTGGGCCACAACTATTCATTTTCCAGGATCGTGAGTTAATGGGGGGAATCTGTGGGTGATCCGAGCTGTCTAATTACTCCAATCAAGTTCTTTAATCATGGTGATTTTTCATGGCCGGGGTGGCGGGGAGCCCCCCGCTCTGATCGATGTCCACTGTCTCTCTCCACCTAAATCACAGGGACTTTGCATGCTGTAGGCAATGGGCCCGGGCTAAATGGCTTTCATTTGGCTCCATTTGGCTAACTCTGGTGCCACGCTCAGTTTAGCATTCATTTCAATTTGAATCCGGTGTTACACCAGCCTTCGCCGAGAGTGACCGCTCCGATCAGCCCCTCCTCTGTACTGTGTCAGGGCAGAACAGATGGTGTGTTCGGCAGCAGGCAGCCACCTTTACAGCTGCAAGAAGTGCTAATTAAATGTGCAGAGGAGAGATGTGTTGTTTCAGTGTGCTCATCCTGATTCTGACAAACATCCAATATGTGGCCATTTACACAGATTGATTCAGAGCTCAGAAGTTTGGCGATAATGAAAGAAAGAGTCTTTAGTCTCAAACTCTACACACGGACCCTTTAGACTTCTTTTGTCTGTAGATTTTTTATCTCTTTAGGTGAACTTGCCCACAAGGGTGCTGCAGGCATTCGGGTGCTGTGGGGGATTCTCCTTGCCCACGCTTCTAAACCCCAGGCTCTTTGATGAAGCCGCACCACTGCTAGGCATACACTCTCTGACTTTGGTTCGTGAGCTGGACCGCTCAAAAAGAACCCAGCTTCACTTCACTGTGCTTCATGCTGTGAAGCTGTGCAGAGCTTCAGAAAGGAGCAAATCAATGGGAGGACGGAGAGGGAGGACAAAGAACATTCTGTAGGTAACATGTCAACAGAGGCTTTAGCCTCACAAGTCCTGACCCCCCTTTTCTTGCTTTAGCTGGAGTATCAACAGAGATATCTGCAGGCGCTACCATCCTCCCCATTATAAGCGCGACAATGCGAAGGAGAAAGCCCTACAACCTTGGCATCTGTTTGGCCAGAGCACTTTCAGTTTCCCTGCCAGTATCCTTTCTGGGCCCTCTCACTCTTTTATCTATTGTTCATCCTTCTTCGTTCCACAACAGACCGCTGAGAGCACGCGGGCACTGCGGTAGAGTTGTCGGGAAGCAGCTAACGTATGGTGATGGCTCCTGCGCCGTGCATGGAAAGCCATGAATATAAAGTGTGTGTTTGTGGTCTCCATTGTGCTGAGCTGACAGCCGCCGGGCTGAGAGATTGCCGTACAGCAGGACCTGATGGTGGTGTCACAGCGGCTGGCTTCTTCTCCGTTGGGCCATCTTCCAGCTATTTCAACTCTCCATCACACTTCTCCTAATCCCATTCTCCACACCGTCAATGCGCTGATAGCACCCAGCTCAGAATACATGGTATCAGCTGCTATATTTAATCTGAGAAAGGCAAACACTCCTCAGTCTAATGCCATTTCCATGCTGAAATGAGCCACTGGTTCATTTACAAGCCAGTTTATAGAACTGGTCCTGCCATGAGCCCCAGCTAAGAGAGGGAAAGAGAATCTGTTTCCAAGTAAGTTTGTTTCAGCACTGAGGGATGGACAGTTCCACTGCACTTTTGCTTATGGCCAGTGGAGCTCACATGTCAGATGTTATCACCTATTAAACCAGAAAATAAACCCTGTTTTCTTTGCCTGCTGAATTAGGTATTACTGTAGCAGTTCCTGTGTGCAATGAACCCATGGATGTACACATATATAACGTGATAATTCTCTGGGGTTAAAGGGTTATTTTTATCTTAGCATAGCTGAACAGCTAGCCAGGCTCTGTCCATTGGTAACATATCTGCCTACCAGCACCTCTGAAGAATCACAATTAAGTAATTAACACAATTAAAGAGATCAAATAAGCGTATTCCCCAAAATGTTCCTTCAAGAGAGACAAAGAGAAACTGTTGCCAAGTGAGAGTGTATGTTTCAGCAGCAAGTGATAGTCAGTTCCTCAGTACTTTGGTCATTGCAAGTGGAGTAAATAAGCAAATGTCACATATCAGTATGTTGAAACTCAGAGAGATGATGAGCTCTAAGGCTTTATTCTTTCATTACTGTGAATGCAGCTCATTTGTAATTGTGTATAATTAATGAATCTCTGTCTGGACATACTGTTGTATCCCAGGCACCTCTCACAGATGCTCCTGTTGTTGAACTCAAGATGAACACCACAGTATATTATTAACAGCTGAGGCTTTCCGTCAGTCTAACTCTGTGATGTCTGGCTCCTGGCCACACTTTCACAGCCATATTAATTCTCCCCTGCCCCCTCCCCCCTCCCTCCTCCATCCTCTTCTCTCCCATCATGTTTCTCTGCCTCTGTAGTTCATTACATCTCATTACCTCTGCCAGAGCAGAATGAGGAGGTGTGCAAATGGTGTGAATACACCAAGAGATCAGCTCTGTGTTCAATGCATTGAAGAGGCCATGTACTGTCGAGTTCACGGGCATGCATACCTATCCTATGAGAATCTGTAGAATAGCACAGGACTTCATTCTCTCTGTCGTGCTTGTTCAGACAGGCTGGTTGAATTATTATCATCTCCCTTGCAGAGCTGTCAGGGGCCCAGTCTTACAGTGGCAGGCCTGTGGTCAGAGGACATTACTTGGGTTATTCTCAAACTGGCAGGATGTAGCCCAAAGCTGTACGCATGAAGTCTTTGAGGAGTGTTTGATTCATTCATTTGATTCATTCATTATCTACTGCACCAAATAAGATCACAATGAAACAAGAATATATCTGATTATTTTGATGCTCTTCTGTTGCACCCATTGACAGCCACAGTGCGCCTGAAATGGGAAAAGTCATTTCTTTCATGTGCCATGGGGGTGGTCCACAGTATTCTGTCTGTCAGCTTGTTGAAAAGCTCCTCACGCTGCTCCTCAGTTACTCTCAACTCACTGAGTTATAGCACTTTGCTCGCAGAATAAAACATGACATGCAGGCCGGGCCTGAACAAGGAACCCGCCAGGGTCGTGAGGGGCTGACAGTGAGTCATCCGAATGTACATCATATGGCTGAGTGTCAGTTTTGGTTAGGACACAGTCAGACGGTCTTTGCCCTTTGTTCAGACTTGGACTGTGTGATAGCGGGGGATGACATGGCTCCTACACGGGCATCTGGCAGTTATGACAGATGACAATTAGCTTCGCCAGTGCCCCTGCTGCATTCAATGCTGTTATTAAAGCTGCTGCTTCAGTTTGCAGTATGTTCATAGGCCTTCACACAGTCTCTGGTTAACTGCAGATTACTGATGAATCTGTGTGTGTGTGTGTGTGTGCCTCTACTAACTGTTGTGTTCTTACATCCATCCTCAGGTACACAGAAGAAGAGATTCGACAGAAAGTGAGCACATTCAGACAAATGCTGATGGACAAGGAGGGCGTTATCACCAGAGAGGGCTCGCACACGCAACCAGTGTAAGTTACTGTACATCAGATTTAATGTCTGTGCTCATATACAAACATATCTTTATTCAGCAGTGGTGGAAGAAGTACTCAGATCTTAACTTAAGTAAAATCAATACCACAGTGTTACGTAAGTAAAAGTCCTGCATTCAAATTTTTGCTTTAAGTACAAGAGTAAAAGCACTCATTATGCGGAATGGTCAGAATAGTCTATGTTATATTGTTGGACTATATTTATTGATGCATTGATGGGATCAATCTGGGACTCATTTTAACTACTTTATATACTGCTGGGTAGCAGCATGAAGCACAGCAGGGCAACACATTGTCACATCTTAACCTATAATAATATATAATCACATTTTAGTTGTCAATATTATTGTACGCTGTTAATCTGAATCTGCAAAGTAACTAGTAACCGAAGTTATCGAATAAATGTAGTGGAGTGAAAAGTACAATAAATGCCTCTGTGGAGTAAAAGGATGAAGTAAGTAAAGTTTATTTAGTAGAGCACCTTTCAAAGAGCAAGGTCACAAAGTGCTGCACAATAATGATAAAATTGTTAAAAAATGAGATCATAAAAACAGTAAAAAAAAAAAAAAAAAAAAAAAGATAAGCAACAACAGACCTTGAAAACACACTAAATACCACGGGGCGAGGCAAAGGCCAAGTAGGATTACTTGTAAAGTAAAGTACATACTTTTCACCACTGATATTCAGATTTATACCAAAAGTGGGCATGAGTTATAGGAATTGTCTCATTTCATTTGTGCATTAAATCCTTTTTACTGTTATTTATACTCCTCATATGTATATCTATATGTTAAGCTGCCAACAAAATAACTATGTACCGGAATTTAATCACAACATAAAACTATATGTGTATTTGAACCCTACCTTAAAAAAAAGACTAAACTGACTCTAAATAAAAGCTGTGTAACTATTAATTGTTCAAATGGAAGTCAAGTAGAAGTAGAACAGGACGTTAGTGGAAAACTACAGGTCAGAGATGCACTGGGCCATATTGCATGATTTTCTTTAAAAGCTGAAGGTTGTGCATGCAATGGGAGAAAATAAAGTTTGTGTGTCAGTGAAAGTTTTTGGCCACCATATTTCTGCAAAAACCATGCATTTGTTTTTTTTGTAGTTAATGTTCTTTGCTGCACTTAAGCACATTTTTTTTCCCCAACTAATTTATTAGAGAACCTAAAGATCCTTGATTGCAAATTAATTACAAAATGAATACAAATGCTTTATGGTAAATTAATCTAATAAAACTAGACAGCCACAAATATCAAATGCAGAAATTGATTTTAAAGGAGGTTATGAGAAATGGCCTGTCAGTCTAATAATGTCCTCAGGCAGTTGGTTTCAAAGAATATGGACCGTAATTGCAAAAGTGCAATACATTTTAATTTGAATCCGTGGCTTTTGACTGATTATTCCTCTCTCTGAATACACAGGGAATGGTTAAACCCCGGTGCTTTGAAAATAATCAGTAGCATTTTAAAGTCTATTCTGAACTCTGCTGGAAGCCAATGAGGCGAAGATTGGCATGATAATTGTCAATTTGTTTAGCGTTGAGCCTCGCTCCAGCTTTGAGCGCGAGGTGGGAGGGAGAGCGTCTCGTCTGAGGCAAGCGTAGATGGAATGAAAGGAATCAAAATAAATGAATGCGTGTCTCCGTCCAGATCACAGAAAGACACACACACACACACGTGCTCACAAAGGCCACCGCTTCAGTCGTCTAAAACATGAGACACAGCCCAGCAGGATGTGGCCGTGATTGCCCGCAGTCCATCATCCTGTGCGTATGAATGATGGAGAGAGGCAGTGTGGTGGTGGCGACGTGGACCGCTGTCTGCGAACTAATGACTGGTAATGACGCTGATGCTTCCTGTCTCACAGACTAGACTAATGCTTCTCCCTCTTCTGCACCTCGGCCGGTGTCTGACATTGAACCAGAAATGAGGAGGGAGGCTGAGGGAGGGAGCTTCTGTACAGTAGGATGAATATAATAAATATTTGTGGCCCCGATAAAGTAAACTATGAAGATACGGAAAGCTTTGTTTGTTCTGCTCTTCGCAGTAGTTTACTCTCAAGGGCACTTCTGAGTTGGGTCAATTTGGGATGTCAGAGCTTGCCTCAAATTCTGCAACTCTCCCTCTCCAGGAAGGCCTTGATGTGGAAAATTGAAGAAGGCTGTAATTTGCAGGGTTGTTATCCCCCCACTCCCCCTCATACTCAACACTCACCCAGGCCCTTACACACACACAGAAGTACAGCCCTCCTTCTGAAGTAATCTGCACCCCTCTGCCCAACATTGTGATGTTACATGTGAAGTGCGTAAATCTGAAGCATGCCTTAATCAACCCAGGTGTTGGCCCCGGGGCAAAACTGTGCTATAGGCCCTAACTGGCTGACTCCCCTGATACTCACTGCCACCAGCAATAAGCACATCAGCAACCCCCTGCATTAATAGGTTATACGGTAGGGTACCCTCACATCAGTTAACGTGGGATAGTGATCTCATATTAATGGCAAGGTTGTGTGTCAGCCCTCTCTGTCCCAAAATCTAGGGTCCTGGTTTGTTTCTGGTCCTTTTTTAGCCATGCTAGCGGCATGGCTCTAGGAACGGCAATGTCTGTCTGTCGGTCTTTCCACCACTTTGGCCCAGACTGAAATACCTCAACAACTATTGGATGGTTTGCAATGAGATTTTGTACATTCATGGTCCTCAGGGGAAGAACCCCACTGACAGTACACTCTTAGTCTTTTTGATCGTGATTGAACCTGCAACGAAATGAGATATTTTAATTCAAATGTGAAAGGTTTTGCAAATGTATGATACAGGCATGAACAAAGTCACTGAAAAAGAAAACTAAAAAACAAATATAATGTATTGAGATAACTTGAGATAAAGTTAGACATAAAGTAGCATCTCATAATAATTTAGATGCTAAACAACTGCAAGCAAAAATAGATATATGTAGAAACAGAAATAGATATTAGACAGATATGTAAATTTGCTCAATGATAGGAGGCCCCATCATGACCTCAAATATACTGCTGCCTTCAGTGTGTTTGAGTTTGCTCAGCTGGGAGGTTTTATTCAGACGCTTTCTTCTCTACAGGGACTATTACTATTGACAGGCTAGGCCCCTCAGCTGTAGTTTAATACTCTCACACACCAGCAATGAACAGCCAGCAGTAAGCATGGATGTGCTAGCTCATAACTCTGTTTACCTATGTCTCACATTGATTTCCTGCAGAATGGATGGGAACACAGAAGGACTGCAGTATGTAAAGCCTCTCACATCTATTCAGGCTTACATGCCAGGACTGTCTGATCAGAGCGGGATCAATGGGGAAGCTGACCCTGAGCTTCACATAGCCGTTCAATATCTGATGAAATGCCTGAAACGGACGTTTTGTCAATAGCAAACAGAAATATATTTCATTTATATACTGATCGACAGTAGTGCAGATATCTAATCTGGGTGCATCCAGAACATCAAGGTTTTTCCCCATGATCACAGAATTGATCAGTTCAGTTTAAACCTCCAGCCAGGTCAATTCTTCATCTTAATATGCCATAAAGCAGCTACTAGGTTCGCTCCCACCCTCATACTGAGGAGCAATCAATCCCACCTCCAGCTACCTCCTCCCAGAATAACAAACTGTAACTTTCTGCAGCAATAGAAATATATCTGGGCGTTCAGTGGCAGACCGGCTGTCTGAGTGGGGATATGAATGAGCTGCACTACTTTGTGCTGCAGCCCTGAGGAGGGCCTTGGCCACAGTCCATCACTGCCAGGTCCCAGGGACAGTGGCTGAATTAGGGAGCCCACTTGCCTCACTAGGGCACCATTAAGCACAGGGGCACTCACTCATCTGCCTAACAGGGACGCTGTCTTGATCACGACCAGGCTGGACAGATGTCTCCGGCATATTGGAGCATGGCATCAATTAAGAGATTAGAGACAGGACGGGGGATTAGTTGATGTATCACTAATGACTAAGCATGGGCACCACTAGATAGTTTCAATTGTTGTTAATTGCTGTTTTTGGCAGTGTGCTTCATTTCCGACCCTACAGGGACACTAGTCTCAGGCAAAAGGCACAAAGACTGGTAGCCAAAATGGAAGTCAAAAGGCCAAATTGAGAAAAACAAGTATTGTAAATGTAACAGTCTCTCATGAATTTTCCAAATTATATTGGCTTTAGTGGCCTTGGTGGCTAGAACTGCAAAAGAGAAAACTCTCATAGTTTCTTAGGCACTCTATGCCAAACAACATGTTTTTATACTCAAAATAATCAGCATTATGCAATCCCACTTCAAATCACATTTGAGCACTGTGCTTTACTGCCGTATCTCATGTTTAATATTTGTTTGATGTTCAATAGGAGCATCTTTTTAGAAGAATATTGACTGTAAAAAGTATAGATTGGTGCATTGATGAGTTTGCAGTATTTTGTATGCCCCGAGTAAGGTAGGATAGACTAAACTCACAAATCACTCACGGCTGCTTGTTAAGTGTCTCGCTATGAGGTGGTAATAATTGAAGGCAACTCGGATGAGCCTTTCAACATGCTGGTCAGCTCCTCTATTCTCTCATCTGGATTTGGACAGCTGGACGGTAAGAAGACACTGTTAAGGGAGATTTTAGTGAGTAAGTAACTTAAACTGTAAAAGTAGAGGGGGCACAATGTACTACAGGGTGCTGTGTGTGCGTCTCTCTTCTCAGCTCAATATTCAAAAGTTAGATGCTCTCACTGGATAAAATGAGTGCTGCCAACTTGCAGTGTATGCTTTAGTATCTGAAACGCCATCTAGTCTACATTCCCTCATAGACAGATTCTAGCTTAATAGAGTTCCCATCATCTGCGAAGATTGTGGTCACACCCACACTGCCTACAGTTGTTTACTTCTCTCCTCAATTGATTCTGCTTTCTGAGTCTGTTGTTTTTGCCGCTCAAGATTGAATTAACATGATTTTTGTAATGCAAGTTTATTCATCAGAGCAAGTGCTATGGTGTGTGTGTGTGTGTGTGTGTGTGTGTGTGTGTGTGTGTGTGTGTGTGTGTGTGTGTGTGTGTGTGTGTGTGTGTGTGTGTGTGTTGAGCTCAAACACTTGTGTACGGTAAGGGCTGTCATTGTGAAGAGAGGTTATTTCGCTGGTACTTGGCATCCCTGCTGTGCCCAGTGGTGCTCAGCCAATTAAGGGCTCTGTTGCCTCGTCTCCTCCTAACTAACCGTCAGGCCTGTGCCCTGTTCAAGTCCTCTACACACTTTCCTTCCAAATACTCTACGCTTTGTCTTTTTTCTAAACCACCCTACCCTCTTGATTTGACATAAAATGTGCTCTGATAGTGAGCCCCATGTGTGTTTGATCTCCTAACTAGAGATGCACTGTGCTATGCTTTGTCAACTTCTTTCCGTGTGACGCTTCCCCCCCTTCGTCTCGTTACTCCTGCCTGTTTTCATCCCTCTCTTACTAATTGAGGCTGCATGGTTAGTCATTGAGGTTATGTCTTTGTCATCATCACTCTAATCCAAATAACCTCTACATATACTTCCATATGCCGCATCTCTGTGTAAAAAGTACCAGAAAGCCCAGAGCGTGACCTGTCGGCTTTGTAACAATACTGGGATGTGACAAGGTCAGAGAGATAGGACTGCATGAGAGTATATAATATTTTTTTTATCTGTTTCTTTAGCCCACATGGAGTCTGCAAGGTCAGATCTGGTGGATCAGAGGAGGCCACATAAGAGAGAAGGGGGTAGTGGGGTAGAGAGGATTAGGGAGGAGGCTGCTGCCATCTGTCTGTATATACAATACAATATGTGTGAGAAACCAGTGGGAAGATACGAATCCCACAGGCCGAACTGTAAGAGTGAGAGAGATGATGATATTCTCTCTGCTCGGGTGAGGGGAGATTACAAATGTCAGTGTAGAACTACAGTCAGAGTTTGGTGAGCATTACATTTTCATATGCTGTTTTTTTAGGCACACTCTGTAGGACATTACAATGTGGTTGAACATTTTTAGCTAGCAGTGTTGCTCGAGGGATGGCAAGGCCACTTTGCTCAGGATGAATTGCAATGCAATTGGTGATCACTTTACTTTTCATCTGGAGCCATCAACTGGTCAAAATCTGAATTGGTTTATGACCAAATACCCGTGTAACCTGCAAACCTAATTCCCATCAGCCTCAGCTGTACTTTGTGTTTAGTGCTTATTAGCAAAGTTTAGCATTAGAGCTAGACCAATAAATCACAAACCAAACTGGGTTTGCGATCATTTAGAAACAGTGTCTCTGTTACATAGTTTGTCCACCAGAGAGCAGTGACAAGTTGATTTTTCAACTGTAAAATGTCCCGCTTCAGCGATCTGTGTCGGGATTGTTTTTTTATGTTATGGATTTATGTTTAAAACATTTTTACTTCAGGCAGATAAATCAGATCTTTTTAAACGTCAGATGGTAAACATTATAGCTGCTAACATCTGCATGTCAGCTTTGTCACTGTGAGCATGTGAGCATGCTGACTTTAGCATTTAGCTCAGAACACTGCTGTGCCTCACGGAGCTGCTAGAATGGCTGTATACTCTTGTGTCATTTCTAATGAGAACTGTTGTGAAACAGGTTTTGATGAGGGCTGGCCATGCATCCACAGACTTGTTACCCCTCTTACCCACACTCACACACACTCAACACATTTATAATCCTTGACTCTTGTGTTTTCAGGGTCAACCACCTGCACTACGAGCCTGGTGGGTATGAAGAGGACCCTGAATTGGTTGGCTATGAAGACGGAGACTATGACCATGATTACCACAGTGACAACAGGTACAGCACATGTTCAAACACACAAATACTGTATAATGGTCCTCATGTGTTGACCTGCACTGACCCCCCAAGTGGTGGTCTCAGGATAAAGATGCTCTTCAAATCACACCCACCACCCAGGAGCTGCATTCACCCCCAGATAAACACCCAATATTATTTCTGTTCGATGATAACCATAATGTTGGTGGTCATTTAGATGTTTCTGCTTGTGTCGCTTTGCAGAAAAAAAGATTAAGTGTAATTTCCTCCAAGCATTTTTCTGTTTCCATTACATGAATATTGTGTGTTATGGCAGAGTGAATTGAGGAAATGAGAAAATAGACACTAATCGCCTTGTTATGGACACAGCAGCAAATAACTATAATCAGAAATATATTCTTTTTATAAGATTATTATAATAACAATCACTTGTGAATAATTTCTGCCTTTCTCCCTCTTGTTCTCTCTTTCTGTGGCCAATTCAGAGTGAAGAGGAAATCAAGCAGCTCTCCATCCCCTCGTCCAAAGAAAAGGAAGAAGAAGAAATCTGGCCGCCGAAGGAGTCGGTGAGTGGAAGCGGCCTCCACTGATGAAGTGGTTCAACATTTCTCCTTTTTCTTTTTTTCCCCAGCATCATTGACAGAATAATTACACTGTGGTTTTGTGAAATGGAATTCCAATTATTTTGGTGTGAATATTGCGGACGAGCCATCAGATACTGCAATTGTGGAGAGGGAGAAAAAAATCTGTAGAGAGTCATTAGCAAAGCATAGTCTGATCTTCTATTTTCTTTTGACAAGGTCAGCAAAAGAATTGGAGAGAGTGAGAGACTGAGAGAGAAGGAAAATGTACATTGTTGCCAAAGAGAAGAAAGAATAAGAAAGGAAAGGCAAAGGGATGAATAGATCTGGGGACAAAGAGAGCCTTGGTGAGAAAAATCAGCTGAGGGATGACACCTTTGCTAACAATGATCCCCTCACGGGTGTAATGTAAAGCAGCACAATGATGAGTGAAAAGCCAGGTTTTAGCAGCAATCTGAGACTCATTTTGTAGTCATGGCATGCAAATTTCTCCCCTCTCTCCATCAATAGGTTTGGCAGCTCGTCACCCACTCACAGAGAGAAGAAGAAGAAGAGCGGGAAAAAACACAAGCGAGACAGGTGAGTGCGTACACACTATGTGTGAGTGTCATCAGAGGCATGTCATCACAAGAGAGGAACTCTCACTTTTCAAGGGTTTGTCAACAGCTGCCCTCACAGTGACGGATGTGAAAGAAAGACAAGAAGAAAAGGGAAGGGAAGAATGAAAGGCTAGAAGATAGGGAGAAAAGGGAAGTGATAAAGGAAAGGAGGAAAGACCAGCAGAAGATTCAAGGTAAGAAGGAAAGGGAGAAAGACTTGATTCAAGGAAGAGGAGACGAATGAAGGGAGGCAAGAAGAAAATGTTAGCAGGAAAGGATGAAAGACCAGATGAAGAGGAAGGGATGACGTAAAGGAGACAGACATTAAGAAACGGGAAGAAAAAGAAAGGAGGGAAGGAAGGAGGGAAGAGAGGAAGACTAAGAATAGAGGAGGAGGGGAAGAGAGAGCAAGAGCTCATCAACAAATACTTGTGCAGTGCCTTGGGATATCATAACGACAATAAGCTATTGTCGAGTGCCCTCCTCCTCCCATTTCTCTTGTTCTCCGCCCGACTCGGGGAGCGGGGCTAAATGTGTTGCTCTAATAACCCAGCCTGTATGGGGGCGCACAACACAAGAAAAATGAGCCTCTCACCAAATTGCTGAGCATCAGTGCACCGCCCCGCTCCTGTTTCCCACCTCTCATCCATCCACGCACATCCGAGTCCCCCTCGTCCTCCCTCCTCATCCCCGCGCACCTCCCTCCCAGCCTCATACCAAAGCCGCTCTGCATTGCAGGTACTGTTGATATATGAATAATGTATATTTGAGGCAGGGGGGAGCAGCATGCAGGGTTCCTCCTCAGAGCAGCCAGCCTAGCTTGATGCCAGTCTACTTTTTAACCTGCACTTTACCTCGGGGTTACCTTGATACTGTCCTGCTAAAATTCACAACTCACTTTGAAATAGTCCAGGCTGGACTCATTCTCATTTAAATGCACATGTCTCGCACATAGAGAAGAATAATGAATCCAGAATAAAACCTGATGTACAGCAGTCCCCAGTCGATTCCCTCCAGTGGGGAAACATAGGGCTGCTACTGGGGCCACAGCTCTGAGTCACATATCAGCCACATACATTACTGTGACAGCTTTATTACTCCCCTTTCAGTGAATCAACACACTCTATGCTGCTGCTCCCTCCCACTCCGCTGCATGCTGTAGGTGTGTAAAATAGCAGAGGAAATGTAGGGCTCTTCAGAAAACAGCAACAACTCTCACAGACCGGCCTGACTAATCACCATGGAAACTGCAATGAGGGTGAAAGTGATATGAAGGTGATGTGTCAGTTAAACGCTGAGGACTGAGGACTGGCCAGCCCACCCCATCATTACTGTACACTCAATACGTTGTTAAAGGGAAACTGAATCTCAGAGTTTATTATTTCTGCTTTGTCGCAGGGAGCAGCATCTTCCACAGCCAGAAATAAAAATAAATAAGCATGACATCCAGCACCTGTAGAATCCCAGCTGGAAGAGTTTGCTGTGAGAGCTCCCTGGGGAGGGCTCTGCACATATGGATGTACGCATGATTCAAATTGGTTAGCACAGAGGGAGCTCACATGCACATCATTAGATATTCCATTTAGCAGTTGGTACATGAAAATACACAATCCTGCTGCTGCTGTTAACTTGAACATATTCTGTGACAAAACTAGGCCTGGTACTGGTAGCTCTAGCCTTACACTAGCTTGTGTGTCAGTCTTTCTAATATATAGAATGCTGTTTTTGTTCATATATTGAGGCATATTTGTCATTAAATGTACACAAACAGTGAATGAATCTCAACTGCATGTGAAGCTTACACACCTTCAGGGACTCTTTGGAGGTGAATATGAAAATATAAAACAAAGGAAATAAAAACATGTGGCACACAGATTGATGACAGCACAGTTTTGGGTTCAGCCAGCCTCCAGCATTTGTCCAAAATACCACTTCCAATGTCCTAGAATTTATTTCAAGAAGCAGATTTTAGTAATTCCCAAAACCACCTCAAATCTGGAACACCGTTGAAATACCTTTTCTGGGTAAAACGCAAAACTGGAAACAAATAAAGTAACCAGACCTCAGTGAACATGCTTCTCAGACCTGCCTCCTGGTCCACAGTGTATATGGATTATTCAGTTGAGTATTATGTGATGTATCTGTCATAATATCGTCATTACAATGATTGTGGTGTTTTTTTTGTCTTTATAGATCTGCATCGGGCTCCAGGAAAAAGAGGAGATACAGGTGTGTATGACACAAGAAGAAAAATCAATGATCAGCACTGTTGTTCACAGCACATTATTCATCACAGTGTGCATCAAAGCAATGTGTTGCAAATGAGTTTTCTTGTGTAAGGTGTGTGTTATTGTCATTTCTGCCTATTTATTACTGTTTGCTCAAAAGACAATGCAATCCATATGGGTGAGTGGTACATTGAGTTTGCTTTTTTCTAAAGGGAATGCGTGTTTTCCCGTGTTTTAATGGACATAGCTTCATTATCTTTCGTATGACATTTGTTCCAGATCGGGCAGCCCAAAGAACAAACACAAAGACAAGAACAAACAGAAAAAGAGGTGAGACGCACACAGAATTACATGTTAATGTTGAGCTGACAGGAAAATCTACACATCTGCTTTTTTTTTTCCAGTAAATTCACTTTCATCATCAGGAAAATGTACACACAGTATGCAATGTAAAAGACTAAGTTAAGCGCACTTTGTCCTCCGCACACGGTAAAACAAACAGGAAGCAATAACAATGGCTACAATTGGAATCACGTTCAGTCTCTCATAAATTTATATTGGTATTTTGCAGCCATTATCTCAGGCTCAGGCTCACAATGTTATGAATGTTAACGACTGTAAAGCACAGAGTGCATCTTCTAAGCTTTGTGTGTGCGTTCAACACAATTTCCATGCGATATACGTCGCACCCCGTCTTGATTAGAATATATATTGAAAGCATTTGGCAGTGCATGAACTGTTTTACATACCATGAGATAGTCTACTAGTCTACTGAGCTAGCTGTGGCACGTGTGTCCCTGTGGTGTATGCATACATCCACGGGGCTTCATGTATGCATATGTGTGCTTGTGTGTGTGTGTGTGTGTGTGTGGTGCGTGTTCGTCCATGTGTTGTCTCTCAGGTCCCCTGGTGAGACCCCCAGTAGGAGTTCACAGCGTCAAGGCAGCTGCTGCAGCTCCCGTAGCGCCTCCCTGTCCTCCACTCGGAGCACCTCCAAATCTCCCGCCAGGTAGACTCCTCAACACACACACACACACACACACACACACACACACACACACACACACTTAGTTTTGTCACACACTGATATGGCTTCCCTGACTGTCGAGCAGTTGCCCTGGTGACTGTCGGCCTCTCTCATTTACACTCTGTCCTTGGGGGATAGATTAGGATACAAATGGGGCTCCTCTGCATGTCTTATAATAACCCCCATTAACTGGCTGTGATATCTCACTCTGCACTCTTATTGAGTGTGAAAATATCAGCAGCAACTCGGCTGCCGACAGTTTGTTATGTTAGCGGCTAATGTAGCTTCGAGCCACTAGCCTCAAGCAGAGGTCTACAGAGGTCTGATGAGCTCACTTCTCCACACACCCCCAGATGTTTTTCATTTTCACTTTATACAAAGTGATTCAGCTAACATTCTTCATCATGACCAAGATGATATATTTTGTAAGATCAGAAGGTGTGTGTTCACCTCGGTCTCTGTACTGCAGCTCTTAACTCATTTAAGCATCTGTGGTGCTCTCTCCAGTCTTTATCTGTCACTTGTGTCCAAATATTTAAAGTGCTTTAAATGTTGTGTTGCTGTGTGGCTCTGCTCTTCCAGACTGAACTCCAAGCACAAGACAGACGGACAAAAGGCGCCCGGCACCTCGCTGTCCCCGGGCCCCAACGCTCCCGCCACGTGGCACAACGGGGACCACACCCAGCGAAGCCGCAACGGCAAGGCCGGCAGACTCAACCACGCCGAGGGCGAGAAAATGCACGATGTATGTAATCTCCTCTATTTTGCTTCCACACCCCCACCCTTCCCCCCACCCACTCCAACGGTACCTACCACAGTCTCTACAAATGACTTTTGTCTTGCTCTTTTGTGTTGGTTGACATGAATTATCATCTTCTTTGATATTGATTTCTCAGTTATTCCTAGGTTGTAGGCCAGTTTTTATAATTGATATTATTATTTCTGACGTGTAAAAGACACTCCTGTCCTGTGTAAAATCTGCCGCTCCTGCTGCTTTGTTTCTGGCTCTCTTTGACTCCTCTGCCATCTTGATTTATTTGTTTGTTCTTGTTTGCCGGTAACAGAGGGAGGGAGCAAAGAGAAGAAAGGTTGTAGTGTTTCTGTTCAGCACACATCCTCTGAGTCGAAGCACGACATTAGCATACCACACCTCGGATGGAAATATGAGCCGCAATGGCGCACAGTGTTTCCAAATGAATGAGCAACAAGATGTGTTGTTTCCTCCGAGCGGGTGCCTGCTAAGACTTAAGACAAATAAAAAAAGTTCAGCCAGGGACAGGTATGACTACTTCAAACATTTGCTCCCCCCTGAAGATCAATGCCCGTGAAGAAATATCAAAGAGAAAGGAAGTTTCACTGCAGATAAAGTCTTAATTAGTCAATGATGCAAGAGTCTCTATCAGACGTCTGATGGTGCTTTTAAAGTGAGAGCAACCTGCGATTCCTCCTGGAACTGAATAATCCAATCACATATGGAAAGTCTTGATCCAAGCCTGCAAAAATGAATTGTAACAAGGTGCAGCTCTCCGCTCTGTGGAAGATTTAAAATGCCTAAACAAAAACAAATCAAACTCCAAGGTGACGTACTTCCTCCTGGAACGAACATGTGGGCGGAGTTTAGTTAGGAGAGGGATTTATATAAAAACGTACAGCTCAAACGTGGGCGTGGCTTAGGGAATACAGTGAGATGCAGAGCCGTGGAGAGATATGGAGCTGAGGAGGACAACTGGCCTCCACACACACCTCCCTCACCTGCGTTGTTGGAAATGTAAACAGTTTTTGCCAGCTGAAATCCAAACACACATCTCCTACTAAGATATTGCTCTGCTAGTCAATAATAAAAGCCAAATAATTGTCCTTTTGACATGTGTTTTTCATTTGATTATGACCGAGTTAATGCAAACATAAAAAAAAGAAACACATTTTACAAAGCGCGTTGTATTTCTTTGTGCCATTTGTTTTTATTGAAGAATTTTAAATCTTTCATATGGGCGAGCTGTGTCCTAAAACTGTGGCGTGCAGCAACTGAATCCACATCATGCCAGACACAGGGTGAACGGCTCTTCTCTTAAAATCAAACACAGCCCTACATACTGTGCACAATAGGCTCCTGAGGTGTTATAAATCACACTCCTCTCTGCGGGTTCAATTTGGAACTGCTCCTTGTTTGTTTTGAAAAGAACCACTGTTAGTCTCTGATTACCTAAAAGACACTGCCTGTGATGAGTTTTGAATCACTTTCTGTTATTATGGAAACAGCTTTGCTCTTCCATACTGTAAATGGATCATTAGAGCTACAGTAGCAGCAGAGCCATTATGTTGGAATAAAACAAAAGACCAAAGGGAGCGATTGTAAAATAATCTTCCTCTGATGAATAAGCATCTAAACGGGCTGCAAACCCCCTGTAAACACTGTCTTCTATTTCCTACTCCAGCTTGCATGTGTCTATGAGGTCTCATCTGATCTCTCTCTCTCTCTTTCTGCTTATTTCATTCATTACTGTTTTTTTCCCTTATCAATTTAAGTGGTATTTACCCATGAATAAATGCCCAAATCTTTCTGTCTCGTTTTATATAAAAAGCACTCAAATGCTTTGGAACCGGACCAAGTAGGTTAACTGGGTATGTGTAATAGTTTCTTCTTGTCAATACAGTTGTCTTTCTTCTCAAGCACATGCTCTGCTCAGATAGATCCTCTTCTCCTCCAGGCGTCCAACAGCTCCTGCCAAACCACCAGGAGTTAAACTCATGCTCCTCTCTACTGCTTTACTTTACCATGTTGATGTGCATGTTGCCCCTAGGTGGCAGTATCTCTTCTGTCCCTGACATTTGTTTCTACTCTATCTGCTCAGGCCAGTGGAGAATGGCAAGGGAGGTCTGTTTGATCTTTGTACTTTTGAGCCATTCAGTTGGGCTGTAGTGAAAGAGGAGCATTTAATTGGCTCACATTTTTTAAGCAGCATCTCTATAGCATAAGGTGATGATGCCACTATTGTTAATCTCCACCAAAAAGTATTTGTTTCATCCCCCAAACTGAAATGTTTGCACAGGAGGATGGTTATGTGTGACAGATCCTGGATCCAACGGGAGTTTGATTTTACTGCAGCAGTTGTGTGGTTTAGCAAATGTTTCTGTATAGCAGCTCTGGTTGTCTATCTATCATCTCAGTTTGTGTTCCTGTAGTCGTCCTCTAGCCCCGCTTGGAGCCGTCTCATCCACTGCGTGGAAGACGGTCCTGGATCCCATAGAAAAGCTCTGGGAAACGGCAGCTCTTTATCAGAGGTGGAGAGGTTAAGCAGACGTGCATTTGCCAAACCAACAAGTTAGTCCTTCCCGCTGAAGCCCTCTCTGAAACACGGTAGTGCAGCCGGCCCAAGTTTGTTTTCGAGTGTGGAAAACGGGCTCCTTGCTGCTTTTCGAGAGAGAAGGCTTCAAGGATGAGGACACACTGGCTAGTTTGGTAATACGTGCGCTTAACTTCCCCCACCTCAGAGAAAGGGCAACACACAGCCGCTTCCCCAAGCTTTTCAATGGGAAGCATCCGGGACTCCTACACAGCGAATGAGACAGTCCCAAACGGGGCTAGTCGTCCTCTTGCTCATTATTAATGGATGTCTTCAAACACTTCAAACACAAGTACATGGACTCTTGAAAATAACTAGGACAACTCACACATTTATGAACATGATTGTTATTTTAAAGGGACCCAAGCCATTTTGAAAGCAAGCTCCCTGTTCACGCGAACAGTTCAAACAGCCGATTTGACGGAGCTCCTTAAGGCTCTCTCTTGCCGTACCTGTGTTTACAGTGATGAATAAATCAAAAAGATTGCCTGGAAGAAGGCTGGGCCGATGTCCAAAAAGTGCAGAGTAGAGAGGTGCTGCTACTGAGGAAGACCCAGGCCAAAATGTGACTGGGGTCCCTTTCAAATGTGCTGACTCTTTAGTTGTCCATCTTAGCAGTGACTGCCCCTTCAACACTCTTTAACACCCCCCTCTCCTCCCCCCTCCCTCCTCTCCTACCTGTTCATCTGTGTCATGTGTGACTCACGTCTCACTCTTGTTGTCCTGGCATTTTTCTTCCCACGTATCTCTCACATCTGCCAGCTCTGCATGCCCTCCTCCTCCTCCTCCTCCTCCCCCTCCCCCTCCCGCCCTTCTAGCTACTCTACTCTACATGGATGTCCACTAATATGACAATTAACTCCGCTTACCTCTATTCTTTCCCCCCCCCCATTTTGATACAAATATAGCTGCATTTGTACAAGCGAAAAAGACAAAGCAAATCATGTAGTTTATAGACTCATCCTTTGTTTCTAATTTTAGTTTGATTTGAATTCCATCTGGATTTCTTTTTTCTTTTTCTCCCCTCTATTTTCTTTGTACTTTTTGGTTTGTTTATTTCTCCTTAGTCTCTGGACACAATATGTAGCTTTGATACTAAAAGAGGTCATTGTCTTTTTCCCATTTCGCTGCGGAGAACATTCCTTTCTCCTTTTTTCTTTTTTTCTTTCTTTCCTTTTTTTTGTTGATATTGCATACGTGTCACTGATTGAAATGGAAGGTAGGTAATGCTTTGCCTACGCACGTGATCTTTATGCAGATGAGAATGTGACAAGCACCCTAGCCTGAGTGACGTCAATGTTTCTCTCTCTTTCTCTCTCTCTCTCTCTCTCTCTCTCGCTCTCTTCCTGTTATTTACCAATGGTCTTTAACCAAATTAATTTAACTTCATCAATTATGATTTGACTCTTAAAAGATTGGATTACGTAGAGCTCTGGTTTTTCTCTTTCCTCCTTAACTTCATTCTGAAGTCCAGTATCCCGCTCTATCTTCCATGTCCATTTCTTTCTCCACTTTTGTTTTCTTTCTGTTTTGGTAGAATGCATTCCTGTTTGTCCAGCATCTCTCTGTTTGTCGGTGAATTAGTACATGCGTCTTATGATTTTCACCATATTGATTTCCACGACTGTTTCTAACAACTGTCATAAGCACCAGTGGTTGTGTGTTTTCTTATTATATCGCTTAGTTGTCTTCTCTATAGCGGAGAACGGCTCTACTTTCTGCCAGTCGGGTGCTTTTGTTGTATCTTAGATTAGGAAACCGTTCAGACAGCACATGATAATGCATGCGGAAGAGCGAGCTGTATGTGGTTTCTTACAAAACGCCTTTTGGAGATTTACCCTCTTTTCTGACCTGCTTACAATAAGCAGTGTGCAACTGTGCATCACAAGTTTCAGTCCCCAACACCTATTGAATCACTTATCCAAGTTCTATTTTTGTTGAATGCTTAAAATAGAGCTTTGGAACATGTTTTAACTCACCCTCTACCATACACAGTTTATAGGATAAGGCTGGCTTACTCTGTGTTTTTCTTACTATGAACAAATCCCTTGAAAAGGCCGAAACAACAATGTGTTGGTCTGTCAATACTGTGTCTGTGGCATTCAGCCCCAAATCTGTTTGATTGAATTTTATTTATTTAGCACCAAATAATAACAGACGTTATCTCAGGAAACTTTTCATATAGATGCTAGTGATAATGATATTAATATTGATAAATAATAATAATGTGCTCAAAATGACAATGCTAACATGCTGTTCACCATCTTAGTTTTGCATTTTAGCATGCTAAAATTCACTAATTAGCACTAAACAGTAAAAGTACAGCTGATGCTGATGGGAATGTCATTAGTTTAGCAGGTATTTGGTTAAAAACCAAAGTATTGAAAGAATCCAACAGTTGTTGAGATAATTCAGTCTGGACCAAAAGTGGACCAGCCAACTGACTGACAGACTGACATTGCCACCCATAGAGCCATGCTAGCGGCTCTAGATAAGGCATCTGGGCACTGTAGTTTTTAACAAATGTCACTCAAACAGGAGTAAATAGTGCATTTGTTGGGGACTACTTTCAGTTGCGGATTAATACACATTTGGTGCTCTAATAATAATAAACTTCAGTGCCCGTGTTCATGCTGATGCTAATGAATGAACATGTCACCCGATGCAACAGTGTAGCTCACTGACGTGCCTGTAATAATTTTGGAAAGCAATGGAGCTCCGTGGCACTAAGGAATAAGCTATATTAAGCTATTATGGTAGGATCAGTTCATTGTTGGCTTTGTTTTTTTTCGTGATAATATAATAAGTAAAATACAGAATTTTGCCAGCCATATCCTTGAAGACAGTGGTCATTTTGGAAACTGCTAGCTTCAAGGTAATTGAGTCTTTTTATGACTTTAAAAGTAGCTTTTCACTTTCGAAACCCAAAGGATCCAATCACATGGATTAGATGCAATTATGCTGACCTTTCACTGACAAAATGTTTTATTGGGCGTCTTATGTTAGACAAGCCCCCCCCCCCCAAAATAACCTTTGATTGTCATAAAATGTGCTTGAACCCAGGTCAATCTCAGTTATAACACTCACTGTTGTAATATAGCAACAACTCCCTGGAACTACACTAACAGAAAGGTTGGTTATTGTGACCCGTCTCAAGGAGCCCATGAGTGTAACCAGTAGAAGCTAAGGTAGTTAACCTGTAAAACAACAGCTGCCCTGTGGTAGATACCACATGGAGAGAAAGATGGTGAAGAAAATACCTTTAACTCTCGCCAGCCAGTTGCTCTCTGATGTTTAGGATGGTGACTGGGCCCAGAGGATTTACTCTCTGTGTGAGGGATTCCCTGCACATTGTGGTTTTCCTCTTTGCTTTTGAGTTCTTTTCCATTGATTTCCATGCATTGTCTCATGAGTCACTGGCAGGGAAGGGTTTTGTGTCTTTTTCTCTTGCATTTTGTGAATCTAATGATGCACTTATGTTGCCCCACTTTTCCCTTTTCTTCATACCTTACCTACTAAAGGAGGGAATACCACTTTATTGGTAAGTGGATGTTAACCAGAAGGGAGTTAAACAAGAGTAACCATTAAAAAAAAAAAAAAACAAAGAAAATGGGTCGCTGTTCACATCTCAGCAATTGTCTTCAGGAAAAAAAAAATCCAGAAAGAGAAAATTGAGTAGCTGACGATTTGTTTTCTGATTCGATTGATTCAATAATTGTGATCTTTATTTTGTTCCTTCCATTTCTGTGATGTTCCGTCAAGTTGTCTTCTCTTTCTGTTTTGTTTCATTTTTTTAACCATTACTAAAAAAAAACAAAAAAAAAAAAAAAAAAACTGAAGAAGTCCTCTTTTTCTACTATACAAAATCTGTAGCTCTGTACTTTCTGCCTCTGCTCTTAAACTTATTTGGTTCACAGTTTTGTTTTGTTTTTTTCCCTCTCTTCCTCCTTCTCCTAGTTTTTTTGTTTGTTTTTGCGATCAACTCATTATGGTTTTGCATGCCAAGTATTGCATGCGCTGCACCATAGAGGACTATCTATAAGCCATATGGAGAAAACCTAGATCTTTTTCTTTTAGATGTTTACCTTCTTTTGGCAAGTACACCGTAGCACTCAATCACCAGCCTGAAAACACTCTAATGCTCTTTTTGTCCTTTTTCTTGTTTTTTTTTTTCTTTTATTTCCTTTGTTGGTCATCGTTTCTCTACAGAAGCTCCGTCTGCTGACTGATAGCTCTGCAGGCGTCCAGTCCACTCTGCTAAGAGCGCACAAGCTCCACAGCGCCCCCAGCAGGAGCCAGGCAGGACAGATGTGCGCAGCCGGAGAGGCTGGGAGTGTGGATAGCAGGAACACAGCTGTAGGCCAGACGTCAGGGAGGAGAGGGAGCCAGAGAGGCCAGAATAAGAGCTCCCACTCCCCCGCTCACAGCAGCGACTCTGCCCACTCCCAGCACAACCACACTCACAGAGGGAGGAACTCTCGCCACCAGAGAAAGTAAGCACATAGGACTTCATGTAGCCTGCATTTTCAGTGTCTTGTCACTCCTGGAACTTCCCACTTTACCCAACTCTTGCCATTAAGAGAGGATCATTTGACATTTGCTGTATTATACTGCCAATTACCCCAGGACAAAAGGTGGCCACTCTTCCAAGCGTCACCACCGCACCAGTCGGGGTCAGGCACACCACCGGAGCCCATCGGCATCTCCAGGACGCCACTCGCACACGTCGGCCAGGAAGAAAGAGGAGTCTCGGAGCAAAACCAACCTCCGACAGCGCAGCAGCTCCTGGAGCAGCGGGCATTCATCCTCGCGCTCGGCCTCCAGAGACAGGGGCCCCAGCAAGGCCAAGTCCCCACACAACAGGCAGAACAACTCCAGGTGAGACCTGGTCCTCTGTCACACTTCTTTTCTTTCAGCTTCTAGTTGTATCTTGAGCTCATGTGCTTTGTTGTCGTTGTTCTGATGGTGTTCTGTGTGTCATGCAGAGAGAGGGACAGCCCTAACCGCTCTGACACCGACAGCCGAGCTCGCCGCCGCTCGCGCAGCTACTCGCCCATCCGCAAAAGGAGAAGAGATTCACCCAGCTTCATGGAGGCTCGCAGGATCACCAGGTAACGCAGCTGTCCAGCATCACAAACTTCCTCCTGATACGTTTAAGATTTCCATTTGGACATGTGATCACTTACTACGTGGACTTTCCTACAGCGATGAAGTTGAAAATGCTATTTCCTGCAATCAACTATTAACACATTATGATGAAATTGGTTGTTGTGGTTTCCATAGTAATTATGAATAAAACAAATACAAACAAAAATATTGTTAAGAGAGACATGATAGATAGATAGATAGATAGATAGATAGATAGATAGATAGATAGATAGATAGATAGATAGATAGATAGATAGATAGATAGATAGATAGATATTCCATGTTTACCGTCTAACGTTGGAAAATATTAAGTCTAAATGAAAACAGATTGAATGTTTGTTGTTTTGGACCCTGAAAACATGCTGAGGAAGTACTTTTTTCAGTCTGCAGGATGTAGTTTGTGGTGCTGTTGAATTGTGATGTGCTTTCACTGTCAGGTGTTAAGGGTCGGCTAAACAACAGAAACACATACAGGTGAATCAACACCTCTCTAAAACAGTTCCAACAAAAGCTGAACGTGATAACCTTCATGAAGGGAGGGTTTATTTTTGGACTGCATCGGAGTGTACGTACTAATAAGGGCATAAAGTCGATACAGACTTGAAGTAGGATTACAACAGCCAAGGGAAATATGTATTGTATTCTCCAATTAAGTATTTAGTTTGTTTGATCTCTTCATTTATTGATGTACCGATTTGTTTGGGAGGTATTGTTTCCATTAAATATGATCAGATTTGTATCATGTACCCCCCCCAAGCTGATGAAAATATGTTTGAATAACAGTCAACATATCATATATATAAAACTGGAGTCATCAAAGCTTTACATTTGAACTATGTTGATAGCGAGCCGGGGTCTTATTTATCGTTTGATCTTTTCCCATAGAAACGTCTTTGAGGTTTGTTGCACTTGAAGTGTAGTTTGTAGTTAGTTTTTAAAACATAAAGAGAAAACTCCCACATCTCTGAGGAAAATAAACCTCTCAAACTTCTCATACAAGTGTGAATAGACATGGGTGAAATGTGTGTGCCTTGTCAGTCCTAAAGGTCCTGGTGCCAAGACAACGGGATGCTGCTGAACTGAGCTGCTGCGGGCTAGTTACCCTGGTAACAGTTGCCGTGCAGCAGCAGGATCCGGCTAGTCTGACTCCTGAAGCTCGGCTGAACAGCAAACCATCAGAGGTCCCCTGAGTAAACCTGGCCTCCTGGTTTTTTTTTTCCCTGTCCTCTTTCTGCTCCTCCATCTCCTTCCTGAAATTGACACAAAGAAACTCACACCAACTCTAAAGCTCCACCTCACTGCGGTTATGCACTAATGTTGTAACACAGGGATTAAAATGCTATCAAGGTTTATTTCAGGGGATATCCCTCCCATATTCCCACGTCAGATACTGAAGACAAAAGCTAAGGCTGAGTAATCTCCAATGCTGCTGAAATGACAAGGTGACACACACCTTGCAGCAGCAGGGACACCTTGATAGCGTTTATCTCTCCCCGCACTGTTGACTGTTGATTTTTCTGGGTGTTGGCCTCCACTGAGAAGAAGAGGTTCTTTTGGGAACTAACAGCTAATTACCTTACAGGAAACACTTCCAGGGTGGCTATTAACAAGGCAATCTAAGCTTAAGCTTAAACTAACGACATGCTGTTCTCTGCTATGTGCGTGCAATTACACTGCGAGTGTGTGTGTGTGTGTGTGTGTGCGTGTGTGTGTGTGTGTGTGTGGTTGAACAGCTTGGACTTTCTTTAACCCATATAGCTGCTCTCTTTCAGATCCTGCACTGATCATAAGTCTTCCACACCTGTAACCTAACACTGATTTGCTGTCAACCAACCAAATTCTGTCTTAATCCATCACGTGTTTTACGTCAGTCAGATAAATACCTGACCGCGACACTAACTCCTCCAACTGTCCGTCATCCTCCCCCTTCCTCCTCCCCACAGTGCTCGGAAGCGGCCCATCCCGTACTACCGGCCCAGTCCTTCGTCGTCCAGCTACGACAGCAGTCCGTCGCGGTCCAGCCGCAGCCGCAGCCGCAGCTACAGCAGCTACAGCCGCAGCAGAAGCCACAGCAGAAGCCGGAGCCGCAGCCGGAGCTGGAGCCGGAGCCGCAGCCAGAGCCGGAGCTGGAGCCGCAGCAGGAGTCGCTCCCGCAGTCACCACAGTTACTACAGCCGCAGCAGCTACGACAGCCCCGGCTTCTGAGCGCAGCAGACGGCACGGGAAGGGAAACGAAAACAAACCGAGGAGGAGTCCTGTTAAATGCGCTGTGCTCCGGTTCAGTCATGATGTATGTTTAACAAGCCCTTGACGGTGCCCGCACCGCTGTACAGTCCAGGGCCCTCGACCCTAGACCATCATCTCTCTTTAATGCAGAGCCTGGATCAAAGAGGAGAAATGTATTTTGATAGAGCACATTACTATGAAATTGGCTGTCACTGTTCATGTCTTCACACATACAAGGTATTAATGGAAATGGGTTGCCACACGTCCAAATTTATTTTGGTAAAGCCCAAAGAACAAATCTTGCTGTATGTTAGCACTTTCTTTCTCTTCTTCCACAAAGCAACCAAAAATGAATTCATTAAAAGCTACATATACTATATAAAAAATATATATATGTATATATATATCCTAACAATAGGAGCTGAGTAGAAGACAAAAAGAGGACACGTCAACAGCTTACTGTACATTTCAAAAAATCTGACCCCCCCCCCCCCCCCCCCCCATCATGTACTCATCTTCCCAAAGACTTCCATCTCATCGAAGCACAGAGATCAACTGAAGTGAGAACAAAAGAGAAGCCGGCGGATGACATGGGAAGCAAAAAAGAAAAGGAACTTTTTTTTTATGATGAAATGGTATTGTATAGGTTTGTCTGTATAGATGTAAAACTCTCTTTAAGTTCTGGCTTTGTAAACTATGCACTGTATATTCCATCTAGTTTGAGCAGGTTCGTTTCGCATGATGCATCAGGAGAGACTTGCTGCTCGAAAGGAGAGCACCTGCCCCCCCCCCCCCCCCCCCCCCCCGACATGTACAATATGTCAGCCACCTGCATACAGAGGTGAATGAGAAGGAAGCAAAAAACTATGTATTATGTACTTTTACTCTCTTCCCTGTTTAAATTATTATGTTGACTCTGTTAATCCTGACTGTGTGAGAGAGTGTGTGTGTGTGTGTGTGTGTGTGTGTGTGTGTGTGTGTACCTCCACTGCAACAACCAGGGAGGTAATTATTTATGTGTACACCACTGCTGTGTGGTACTGTGCAAGAAAGCTGTCTGCAAAAGGTTTCCATGCACACTTTTGTGTTGACCACAGCTATTTATTATCCTACTGTATTTATTCGTTTATTTATCGGGTTATTTATTATTTAATTTATTTATCAGTCGGAGCAGTAAAGCAGTTGGATCATGCTTTGAAGATGAGATTGCTGCAGACGTATTCCCATTTGAAAATGTTCTGTATGTGTCCGTGTTACACACAAAATCTGTCTGTCATTGTGGCGAAGGCTTACTATCGCTATCAGATTAGCGAGCAGGGTGAAGAGACACTGCACTCTGATTTTAGCCAGTGGAACCGAGTCTTCGCCCGCAGTCACTCCCACGACTGCCATTAGGGCGTCCCCGGCCTATTGTAATGGTTCACTTTAATGCAAGCCTTTTATTGTGGCTCTGCCTGTATTGAGGAGCGAGGTATCAGCCTCAAGCGGAACCGAAACATCTCCTACTCTACTGTGTGTTTCTCTGATGCCCAGTATAATGGGCCGCACCATCCCTGTCAGAGGTCCCCTGGTTTCCAGCTTCAGGAAGAGAATGTATGTGATGTGAACTAACGTAGCAGAGACACCAGCAGGCTCTGTAAACAGACTGGCGATGCAATCAGGGATCACCCTAAGTCTTCCTTACCATTCGTCCAGTCTCACGTCACTCGCACGGTGTTGCATTCCCAGTGTAACCAGACTAAACCCAACTATGATACTCTGCGAACTTGTTAATTTATTCCAAGTATAGCATTGCCCCTTTGGTTCTGCAAGTCATTCTTTGTAGTGTACAAGTTATTATAACTGACAATAAACAGAAACAAATGGGGAAATAAGTATACTCTCATGTTGTTCTTGGTCTTAATGACTTCAGGGGCACTGATATGATGATATGTTTCCCTACAGGTGGTGCTGATGAGAACCTTCCAGTACCTGATAACCCAGGACTGAAAACTTTAAACCTCGCAAGAATGGGCTAGAATGTTCTCCGGCTCTGCCGGACTAGATATATACTTCTGCTGCGATATCATATAACCCTGTGGGAATATGTTGGTTTCAATGAGGACGAAGCAAAATCAATGAAATAAGCTAAAGAGTGAAATTAATTATAATTAACACCACTTAAAGTCTTGAGCAGAGAAACGGGAACAT
The DNA here is from genome assembly GCF_043641665.1 of Enoplosus armatus. Taxonomy (NCBI): domain Eukaryota; kingdom Metazoa; phylum Chordata; class Actinopteri; order Centrarchiformes; family Enoplosidae; genus Enoplosus; species Enoplosus armatus. The sequence continues at coordinate 19,544,098 of NC_092192.1, read as the reverse complement.
TTTCAAATAAAATAATATAAAACGTGTTGACTAATGGGGATGTAACCCCCCCACCCCAACCACCCACCCACCCACCCACCAAAGCTTTGTGTTAGACGTGTGACTAAAGACTGGAACAATGAAAGTGAAAAACGTGACAGCAAAAGCAATAACATTGTATTCAAAGAGGACACACCTACAGATTCAGGTTTTGCTTTTGAGGTGATGGTTTCAAATTATTTTCATTTATTCTCAATTCATTCTTCTTCTTTGTTTTGTTTGATTCTGTGGAAATGGTGTCCAATTTTCATTCTGAAGTGAACTGTTATACCGAAGGAAACAGAATCGGTCTGTAAGGAGTCTGTGCACCCTCTGACTCGCATCATAGCTGGATCCTATAAGCGCCGAGTGACAATGTTTCCAAAAGCGGAACATGAGAGTGCCAAGTTGGTAGGAACACATCTGTGACATACAATGAATCCACACGACTGACAGACTGTGTCAGGCTGTCAGTCGCTTTGAGAAACCACAGCTTATTAATTCCCTGTCTGAGACGTTAATAACATGGGGTGTTGCAGAAAACGTCACTGACACTGATCTGATAACAGCCAGTTGTGAAGCTGAATATTGTGGTGGTGTATATTATGTGTTCCTACACAGCATCCTCATTAGTGTCATTATACAGGCTCGGCCCTGCCTGCACTGTGTATCGTGGCCTATCCAGAGCCATGTCAGAAATAGCATGTTAGTCTTATCTAAGTCTGAGTGTATGTGATCAGCAGGCCCGGTTCACTTCCAGGCAGCCTCCCAGATTCTTCTGGCTCTTTGGAGAGGGGGGGGGGTTACACACGTAGCAAGGGGAGCAGGTTTAACAGTGCACTAGGCAGCTGCTGCTGGGGAGGGCCTTCCTGTTGGATTCCATTCGAGTGCTACGCCTGCCACAAATAGATTCTCTAGTACTTTCCATAAACATGTTGGGGGTGTGAGCTGGGGGGGCTTGAGTCAGAGGGGTGGGCTCTGTTGACAGGGGTGGTGTCAGTGTGTATAAAAGCTCTCAGCTGAGAGGCAGACAGCACGTTGGGAAAACATTTCCAGAGAGGCCAAAGGGCTCTTCATCTGCAGCCAGCAGCTCTCCACTACAGCAACACTCCTCTGCCGCCTAAACACAGCAGCCATGACAGAGAGACGTATTCCTTTCACCCTGCTCCGCACCCCCAGCTGGGACCCATTCCGGGACTGGCACCAGAACAGCCGCATTTTCGACCAGGCCTTCGGCATGCCGGCCCTGCCGGAGGACTTCTCCACATTCCCCAGCACCCACTGGCCGGGGTACCTGCGGCCCTCCATCCTGGCCCCGGACATGGGCTCCATGATGCCCCACACCCACATGGTTCCCCAAACTCCCATGATGTACCCAGGCGCCATTATGGCCCAGCAGGCTCGTGCCCTGTCCCGCCAGGTGAGCAGCGGCATGTCAGAGATCAAGCAGACCCAAGACAACTGGAAGGTGTCCCTGGACGTCAACCACTTCTCACCCGAGGAGCTGGTGGTGAAGACCAAGGATGGTGTGGTGGAAATCTCTGGTGAGCTCTAATTTCTCCTTCACTGAGCCCTTGTCTGTACTCTCCTGTTACCTACTGCATGCTGATTCAATGAGCGCAGTATTTCCATAACCTCGTAGACTAAAAACCTGAGGTGTTGAAGGTAATTTCCTCTCAGGGGAAGCCTGTCTTTGATTGGGCCACTCAATCCAACAGCAACGTATTAACACCTGAGAATGTGCCCATGTGCAGGATAACAGAACGTCTCACTTGGTTTGTCTCTTCCCTGTATAAGACAAAACTGCTACAGTGCTCTACAAAGAAACAATATAAAAAGGCAGGAAACATTTTTGCTAGGTCAAGCATAAGCCAGATGCATTGCTGCAGTGTTACATAATATCTTGAGACAATATACTGAGGGCGGGGGCTTTTGGCTGCACGCCTGCGAGATGCAAAACAACACACGATTCAACATGTGGGAGTCGACTTTTGCAGCAGCTCACAGATGAGCACAGTGTTTTATTACACAGCCTGTTTCTGCCTCTTGCCATGAAATGTTTTCATTGTCCGTCCCTGCTTGTGAAGGACCAAAGCAAAATGGACAAACCTGAAGAAATGTGTGTGGAATGGATCGTTTAATAGCTTAGCTCTCTGAGGCCTCCAGCTCCCTTTTCTCTGAGTCAGTGTCAGCCTCTCTGCCTGCCTGCCATTTCAGAAAGAATCACGCTCCCAGAGTAGGGGGCTTAACCGTGACTCACCACGTGAGCCTGCTTCTTTAAAAGGACTGTTGGATCTTGTCCAGGCCCAGGGTTCAGGGCTTGACTATGGCCTCACTGCTGAGAGACTGAGTATAGATAAACAAAGCACAGGATGCAAATGGCAACTGCCACCTCATGTACCTCATATGTCACCAGAGAAGAGGGATGATATGTTATGATATTTAAGATTATCGGCTTTAGCGAGAGTTTTGTATACACACCAAAGTGCAACCTCTTTGTGCCAGTGACACTCACACTGGCAGTGTCGTCTTGCTGTAAAGGGGACAGCTCCCCGAGGACAGCAACCTTTATCAGCCCGTTGTCATAACAAACATATTAATGTAGCCAGAATGAAGGGCAATGTTTCAACATCACAGCCAGGAATCGTAGTGCCTCTGAGAGACTGACAGGACCTGATTGAGACTGGTGAGGGTCCTCTAAGGCTGCTGTGGCTGTGGCTACATGTGTGGGAGCCTTAAAAGGTCAAAATACCCCCACAAAGCCTCCTCAAAGTCAAACAGCACATAGTCATTGTATTGTTTGCGATATCACATGTTACAAACACACATACAGTATAGCTTTGGGAATTCTTGGCAAGAGTTAGATGAGAAGATCGATACCACCCTCATGACTGCTCAGTGAAGTTACAGTGAGGTTGAGGTAAACCACTAAATAACAATGAATATAAAGCTAGAGCCAGGAGCCGGTTTAGCTTAGCATAAGGACTGGACACCTGTCCAAAACTAACAAAATATTCCTAACAGCACCTCCACATGAGGTTTTTACACTTTTATACACATATAACGTGATGATTAGTGAGTTTCAGAGGTGCTGGTAGATGGATATTGTTCCCTAGTCTTTATGCTAAGCTAACTAGCTGCTGGCTTCATATTTGGTGTAACGACAGGAGAGGGGTATCAATCTTCTTATCTAGCTCAGCAAGAAAGTGAATAATTGTGTTGAGGTCTGTTTCCCCTTACCTAAATCTGAGCCAAACCTTATCCCCAACCCCAATCAGTTATCTCTGCTACGCCTAACCATGACCACAGGTGTAATTAATCAAACGAATCATGGCTGCATTCCATTTAGGTGTACTGGTTCCACGGTCCTGGTATTGTGTATGCTGACTCAACGTAATGGCTTTTTTTGTGACATACTTGAATTGAGCCATAATTAATGATTCATAGTTACACGTGTGCGTTTTCTGCCATGACAAGACAAAATGAAAAAGACCAACTGAACATCATCTAGATGTTGAGAATCCTCAAAATACTGAATGTAGTTTCGTTTAAATGTTAAAAACAAATGGAGTTATAGATATCAGGCACTGATTATAATAATAGTTATAAGGTATAATAGTTCACACACGTTTCAGTTAAAAGTGTGCTGTCTGTGTCCGTAGGCAAGCACGAGGAGAGGAAGGACGAGCACGGTTTTGTGTCCAGAACCTTCACCAGGAAATACACGTAAGTAGCCCCAATGTTTTAAAGTTCAGTCTTTATTAAAGAATAAACTTGCAGAATAACATTTGACACAAAATTAGTTTTGTTTTTGATCACTTTTTACACGTCTGCAGTCCAGTTGGATGAAAGGGAGCTGCTGGCCATGCAATATGTCAACAGCTCACTTCAAGACTAACAGATTTCTTCTTCAAATGGCTTTGCTGTGGCTGTTTGATGGAGGCTTTGCCGGGCATTTTCATGGAGGAAATGCATTTCTCAGGCTGGCTTCAGATCCCTGTGATTCTCCTAATGTGGCTTTGCTGCCGTGAGTGTCTTTAGTTTTGGGTTGGTCCAGCCTGTGGAGGGCTGATAGCTGAATTTCATGCTCTGAAAAGCAGCAGCAGCAGCAGCCTCCACCTCCCAGCGTTCATCCCGCCTCTGTCTGAGTGTGTAGCTCCGTAGGACTCTGCTGCCATCCAGGGGCCACAGCGCACACACTGAGAAGACAAGCCGAGCTCGTCTTGGATCTGATTTTACCCCCCCCCCCCCCCCCCCCAAGGGTGACTCAGGCATTAATGTTTCAGTCAGTCTTTGTTTAAGTAGCGGCGGTGATGCTTCTTTCATCAGCACCGGAGCTCTTTGTAAATGCACTGGAGTGATTTGTTCGACTCATAACTTCATCGTGTTTTCTCCCCCCCCCCTCCCCCTCCAGCCTCCCTTCATCAGCTAGCATTGAGAAAGTGAGCTCCACCCTGTCTCCTGAGGGGGTGCTGACCGTGGAGGCTCCTTTGATCATGCCGGCCATTGAGTCCTCAGAGACCACGATACCTGTCAACGTGGACAACAAAGGTGGCGTGGTGAAGAAGTAGGAGGGGGGGGGAGCAGCGCAGTGTCTCCCACACACACACCCACACCCACACACACACACACACACACACACATTTAAATAAGCACTTTATTCCTACAACAGCCTTCTAGGAAGGTGAGGAAGCAGCTTATCGCTCTTCCTAAAGCAGGCTTGTTCACGCACCAGAGAGAGGAAAGCCAGGGATTGCCCTTGCTCCCCCCTCTCTCTCCCCTCCCTCTCTGGTAATGAGCCAGCCCCAGCTGAGTGCACTATGCAAACACATCTGCACCAGCGCCATATGCCTGCTCTTTCTGCTGTAATTACACTCTTCATCACAATGTGGGAAATCTCAGCTTAGCCCTGCTCACAGCTTTCTCTCTCTCCCTGACTTACACACACAGGCCGACCCTTCTCACTTCCATTGAGTAAATCTCCGTCATGCTGCACCTAGAGACACCCTAAAGACGACGGTGAAGCGGGCCGTTATAGCAGTGATCTTGTAAATTAAAGGACCAAGGTCCCAGGGGAGCACACACACACACACACACACACACACACACACACACACACACACACACACACCACCACCACCATCACCACCATCACTCTGAGTGCAGAACAATGCCTGTTAGCGATCACACTGTGGTCCCCCTGGACTGGAAATAGACTGGTTGTATCTGTAATTAAAAAAGATCCAGTCATGCAAACACAGAATAAAAAACAAACAGCATATTGAGTCTTGTCTTTTTTAAGTTGCAAACTGTCTGTTTGCATGCTGGTGACATTATGACATTAGAGGTCTTTCTCTTCATGGAAGCAGCTACTGTGAGCTGTGTGTGTGTGTGTGTGTGTGTGTGTGCGTGTTGTAAGTCTGGAAACAGGAATAATAACTAAATGGAAATGCTAAGATTCTTATCTTATGCTCAATTATTCATCTGATGGTCATCCACGCAAAAGAGAGCAAGTGAAACATGTCAGCCCCCATAAGTGATGCAGGCAGCCAACGACAAACACCGTTGCCTTTTAGCATTTGTAATTTGACATTTAAGAATAGCGCCCCCCAGCAGGCCATAATGCACAAGGTTTCTTTAAAAATGTAACAGTAGCTAAAACATTACTTAAACATTGTGTATCTGAATACACACAGTTAAGTTAGTTAGAGTTCATATCTTAATATTCATTACAAACAACCCATAATATCATATAAAATTCAGTTTTTTTTAAATGAATCCTAATGCCTAAGTGACCCTCAGCAGACAGACACATGTGGACCGCCGGGCTGAGGTCTGCACTTTATGAAGTGGAGGAAAGCTGATGGGGCAGTCGATGAATGAGACGGGTGTCATGTGTTCAGAGGAACAGAGGCCATTTCTGCTGTGTATCTGCACTGAAACGTGTCATGACGCCCAAAATTGCATAATTCCATCATATAGGACACCTCTGATGAATTATTCATGCCCACATAGATACATAATTGATGGAGATTTGCTCTCAACTCTTGACTGAGCAGGGTCATTTAAAACAATTGCACCAGGCGTGGATGCTACTGGGGGAGTGAAAGTACTGCAGAGTCTGCAGGAGCCAAAAGGTGTGTGTATGATACTGTGACTAATTCTTTTATTGCTGATTAACCTACTCATACTATTTAGCCACGCTGTTGGCTTTGCCCTTTTCCATGAGAGTCCGTCGGCCTGTGTGTTGGTCCACCACTTTGGTCCAGACTGAAACATCCAAACAACTGATGGATGGATTAACATGAACGTTTGTACAGACATTTATGATCCCCAGAGAAGAGCCTACTGACTTTGGTGACCCCCTGACATTTCCTCTATCTGTGAAACATCTATTGACAACTACTGGATCGACCACCATGAATGTAGCGACAGATATTCAAAATCCCCAGAGGATGAACTACAATAACTTTGGTGGCTCCTCCTTTTCATTTCATCATCAGGTTAGAACTTCAATTTGTCCAACGCTTTGTACAAGCTAAACTAATATGGTGAACACGATCAACATTATACCTGCTAAACATCAGGATGTTAGCATTGTGAGTGTGAGCATGTTCGCATGTTGACATTATGACATTGATGGAACAGAATTGATGGTTTGTGTTTTCTTTTATCTTGTGTACTTCTGTAGGGGGGGGGGGGGGGGGGGGGTAAAAAGCCACCCCGGGTTTGTCTATCCTATTTGATCATAACAGTTTTAAAGTGACAGGTTAGAGTCGTGATTATTCTTCTGTTTTTATCACTGCCATGCCACCTTAACAAGAGTTACATAACTCAAAATGGTGCAGGCACGGATTAAATGCGTCCCCTTTGCTTAGATATTCATGTGACACTTGAGAAACAGATTTGGATTTGTGTGCCAATCTGAACTGTGGGAATTCTAAAGTGATGTGCCTGAACATTGTTTTCTCACCAGTAAATGACAAACTAACGCCACAAGGCTGGCTAATTGTGTTATCAAAGGGGAGACACTCGAGGCTGGTAAAGAAAAATGCCTTCATTTTCGTAACATCTCGCACATTTTCACAGGATTAGGATGTGTACTAAGACGCATATAGGTAGAAGAACACACATGGTCAGGATGTAAGTAGAGGAACGAGGCCATGACATCACCAAACCATATCAGCCGAGGTCCCTGTTGCAATCAGTGCGCTGCACAGCTGCATGTATGAAGCTCAAACTACATGATTTCTTTTTTGTTAATGCTTAACTCCCTTCAGTGAATCATCGGTCGGTGCAGGATGAAGGGAAAGATGTAGCGGCACGACTGGTGACGTTCTGAGTGGCTGGTGGTTTTCATCACTTCTTCTTCCTCCCAGTCAACTTCCAGTCATTCACGTTGCGTGCCAGCCCACTAATGCACATACTAACTCCACTCTTGACTCCAAAGCTGCAGGGGAAATCTATTTATAGAGCGCTCTGCTATGCACTGAGCCTCCAGCATGTTGTATAGTTACACAGGGTAGATGGCGCACATGAACTGGTCCTGTTTTTCCGCTATGGTCCCAGACCTGTAGTGACGCTACCTATAACATTTGACTGTATGATACACACAAAAAAGATATGGTGCGTGAGTGTGAGAGTGGTCAACGTTATATTCATTATGAATGCATTTATAATGTATGTATGCATTGCCATATGTAATCAGCATTTGTATCTGCGACACAGTGAGCTTAGTGGAAGCTCTGCTATTCATGGAAGCCAAGCAGACACTGCCTTAAGAAGAGGCAGCACTCTCTAAACCACTTAGCATTTCAACTTTTCCTCCCCCATGAGTCACCATTTCCTCCCAGTTTAATGCAGGCCTAAATTATTCATGCCAATCCCCATCAATCCAGCAGCTCTCCAAACCTTAAACAAGGGAAGTGCCTCGAGTGAAGCGTCGTTTGCTACCAGGCAGCTGACTGGACTCTTCTCAGATCTCTACATCCTCCCTGCACTCGGGCTGACAGGCTGCAGAGAGCCGGCTCCTCCGAAGAGGTTCTGAAAATGTCTTCTGTCAAAAAGACACACAGTTATCTAATTTCAACACTCACAGTCCAAAAGGGGATGATACCATAATATCATTACAGTTTCCATAGCTTCACTGTTGATGCATTCATGTTTTCGGCGCATCCTATTTGCATGTATGTGCATATATGTTCAGTTTAGTGCAGAACTCATATGGACCTAAAACACCACTCAACATGCGGACGGATTCTCTTCTAATTTTCTAGTCCTTTTGCTGCTGAAACAAACAAACAGCAAAACTTGACAGATATTAAGAATAATAAATAAATAGATATTAAAGCTGCATTCTGGGATTACACCAGGATCCCCACTGTTAGAAGAACAGCATTACTCCAACTGCTGGCTCTGTTTACATTGTGGTTTACTGAAATCATATTCTAGCAACTGTAAATCAAAACAAAGCCTGCCTTCTGTACAGCGCTATGGTAACATCATAAAAGACAAGTCAGAGAGGACTTTTGACAAAGTTATGAGAGCCTTGCCTAAATTATCATGTGCATTAGCACGGCTTGTGATACCATGCATATCAAAACTGTAGCTGTAAAAGCACTTGCTTGCATATGTAAAGAAAACTGCAATAAATCATTTTAAATGCTAACTGTCCCTTTTTAATGATGTTTAATCTTCCACATCTAATCTAAGCAAACTCTTAGCACCTTGTAACCGGGCCACTGCAGACTCATGAAACACTGACATGTAATATTTGACCATAAAAGATGAATTAGATTCACAAAAGCTCTGACATCTTCAGTGGGTGTGAAGACTGCAGCCCTCTGAGCAGCGCGCTGATGGAGAGCAGGTGGCGTGCCTTTGTTCTTCCTTAGCAACAGCTCAGGATTGGCTGGTGACAACACCTTAGACCGGAGGGGTCGTCCAATCGTATGTGAGAGTGTTGATTGCCTTCCAACCAATTAGCACTCACCAGCTGTTCAATAATAAGCTCTCCCTCAGTGATTGAAGATATTCATTAATCACATTGTAGCTCTTGATTGACATCAGTTTCCAGTGTTGCAGCGCAGTCGTCCCTGGTTTGATGATGTTTATGTTCATCGTGCTGAAAGACGAGGCTTGCTTTGCTTTTTCAGTTCACTTGCCTGCATGGAAAGTGAATGTGAAAATGGGGATGACAATGCTAAGAACAGTATAGTTGTCTTCACCTGCTCTTGGTCCAGTTTTCTGAATAATGCAAAAGCCTGATGGACTGACTCATGAATTCAGTACGTTACTGAGATGATGGCTGTCTGTTTCAACTTGACGTTACCGTTTCCATAGTGATCAAGGCACTCTGCGGTTGGACTAAAACTGTCCTTGTTGCATATTTCTTAATGGTGCCACATCTCCATCTAGAAGTAACTGAGCTCTCATCTTCGTTAGCCATGCTAGCAGCTCCGGGGATGGCGTTGTCCGTCTGTCCGTCTGTCCACCTCTTTGGTTCAGACTGAAATATATCAACAACTATTTCATGGATTGCCCTTCAGTTTTGTTCAGACATTCATGGTCCCCAGAGGACAGGTTTTACTGTCTTTGGTGATCCCCTTACTTTTCATCTAGAGCCACCATGAGCTTGACATTTGTGGTTTTGAACGGTCTCAGCAGCTATTGGATGGATTAGAATCTGGTACAGGCATTCATGCCAATCATCAAAATGTCAAATAACCGGCCATTAGCAAATGTTAGCATACTTACACGTGAAACTAAGATGGTAAACGGTATCATCAGCATATTAGCAATGTCATTGTGAGGATGTTTGCATGCTGATGTTAGCATTTAGCTCGAAGCACCACTGTGCCTCACTACAGTGTCACAGAGCTGCTACCATGGCTGTAGACTCTTTGTCTTTTTTTATTAGAGATAAGGGCCGTCTATTAAAATTGTATTTTTGGGACAAAAATTGGATCACAACACTACTTTGTCTTTCCCCATGAAACAGCAGTCATGTTTGAACGAAGATTTTTAAAAAAGGGTCTATTTTCTCTGTGTAGAATTTAATTTACAGGGACGTTGATGAACCAACACTGGTGAGAGAATCCAGTGAGTCTCAGCTGTGGATTGTCTTGTTACATTAATGCACATTGCACATATTCTTCTTTATTCTGCGACATTCTTTCGCCAGTATTTTACATTTGTTTATATTATGCTTTGTCCATCAATTGTAAAGCCGACTTGAATGCAGACAAGCAGTCTCACGATAGGAAGGACTTCAAGCAAAACTTAGACCACCAAATTAGGTTAGTCAGTTGAGGCGTGTTTATCACAGATACACTGATGTCTGTGTTTGCAGGTTAGTGGAGCCTCCTGGCCTGTTTGGACATGTCACAGTTCATATTCTTGTTAGAGAACAAGCTTTTAAAGAGAGCCAGAGATGCTTTTTTTTATGAATTATAGTGCTTCCATGGACCGACAATCCAGTAATTATAGGATATTATTTAGGATATAAAGCCTGTTTTGCACAGTTGTTTGCAACCTCAGGATTTATAACACTTCAGCGACTTCCAGTTATATAATTTCTCTGGTAATGTTACAACACTCCGAGCAGAGGCGCTCTCAAGCTTCTACTTACATGCTATATTTTTCTTTTAAGGAACGCTTGAGCTTCCAAACAATTGTTCTCTGCTGTTTTAAGGAGTCATTAGCCAGAGCCGAGTGATCTTCAATGCATCTGCTCTCGAGGGGCTGATGAACTACTGGTGCTTCCTTACACAGTGTTGTAATGATAGTGCCACATATGCTGGTACTTTAAGACAGCATTAGCTAAAAGCTGCATTTGGAACCAAGTGACGGAAACTAAGCACATACACTCAAGTACTGCATGAAAGTACAATTCTGAGGTATTTGTACTTTACTTGAATATTTCCAGTGTATGCTACTATTCAATACTACATTTCAGAGGGAAATTTTGTACTTTCTATTCCACACACACACACACACACACACACACACACACACACACACACACACACACACACAGAGGTGGGTGATGCAATTATTGTGGCTGATTAGACCTAGTCAGGTTGGAGGTTGGTACTAATAAGAATGATAAAGTTGTAACTTGTCCCGCAACAAAACTAACGGGAGCATGAGAGTGCCCAGTCTGTGCCCGCCCACTTGGTCTAATCAGGAAAAATACCATGGACCTTTTAACTACCCTAACAGTTTATAAAATAGTTCAAATTAGCGCCACCTAAACAACCTACATTAAAATGTTGCTTAGATGTTAATGCATCTGTAATAAAGTCGGAAAAATCCGAATTTTCCATTTTCCAGAGACTTTATTTGACTTCATTTAGTTGTGTTTGTTGTACACCATATGTAGCCAGGATCATTTTGCAGTGCTTTACCATTTTATTTTATCTACAGTATTTGTGTTACTGCCAAAGGACTAATACATGAAAGAACACCTGAAACTGAACTCACTGAACCCACCGTGTCCACTGCTGACACACTGTCAAACATCACAAGCCAATGTGTTCCCTTCACTTTTAGTCACCCTTACCAAGAATTGCATGTCACCATTGCGATGTCCGTAACAGATCAATTTATTGTTAACAATCACTGTTTTGGTATAGCGTACTTCAGCAAATGGAGTAAAGAAAACACAGATTAAAATAAAGTCTAGCTAACAATCGCAATAAAAAGAAAATAAATAGAAAATAATCCGATTAAGGTCTAGTAATTCCATGTTCATATGAATACATAACATCTACAGTATAAGTTAATAAATTGAAGCTACTGTATAAATACATCACCAGCATGCACAATATTGTATTATGGAGAATATTGGAGCAGTTATCATCTTACACTGAAGAAACAGTATAATAGGCAAGTGCATTTCTTGACCAAGAAGAAACTGAAGACAAAGTAAATCCACAAACCTCAAATCTGCTTTTAGAGATTCCACTTAACATTGCATGTGCTCTGTCCACAAATTATACTTAGTTCACTAATCAAGTCTGTGGTTCCAGGTGCCGCCTCAGAGATCCTACTGATTGTTATGAAGGTAGCATAATTAGGGTGGACATGTTTTTCTTTTTCAAACGTTTCCATTCGTTTTTATTTTGCTATCTGGATTTCTGAGATTCAAATCGTTTCCTACAAATATCAGGAGCCAATAGGAGTTGTTATACTAACGACAATACTGACAGTAAGAATTAGGTGTCCAAAAACAGTTAATTTCTTTAATAAAGCACATCAGCACATGAGAGGGACAAGCTGCACTAAGTTTACTTCATGAATTGGTATTTTTAGTTACAGTATGACTGTTTGACGGAGCTGGACACATACCTGACACAAAGCAAACAAAAAAAAAACTTTTTTTTTTAATGTTATCCTCAATAACAGAGACAAACCTGCTATTCACTCAATGGTCGTAGTGTGGTGCAACTAAAGGTGTCGGTACGTTTGACGTCACACGATGAAGTTCGACACCCCCTAAAAAGCTCGTCTTCGTCCCTGTAACCCATCTGCCCTCTCACTCTCTCTGCCTTTCTCTCTCACTAGAAGCAAAGGCCGTGACATTCAAGGTGACTCTAATTTTCTTGTTGCTCAAGCATCGAAACTCCATTTCTGAACGCTCCCCTCACCAAATACAATAAGACAGCTCAGCTTCATTTGCGCGATAAGACCAGTCTCTGCCAGTGTGAAGGTATCGTCACACTGTAATGAATGACATACCTCTTGCTTCTAAAGTGGTATTTTGGCAAATGCTGCAGAGGCTACCAAGGAGGGGGTTTCACTCTTTTATTTATTTTTTTAATCGTAGGTTATTTCTCAAACTAAAATTGTCCTCCCTCCTCCTACTCTTTTTTTTTTTCACTTTTAATTTGTTGAAAAATAAAGAACAGCAGCCGTGTTAGTACCATTGGCTGAATTGGCCGCCGATGTTACACCCCACCCCCCCTCCCCTTTTTTTTTTTTTAATTTCTAAGAACTTTTGAACTAGTATTATTATTTTGTCATCATTTGTGAGCGCGCGTGTTGTGTTGTTTTGGCAGAATGAGGTTTCGGACTCTTTAATTGTTGCCCTCTCCTCCCTCGTCGTCCTGCTGGTCGCTCGTCCACAGCGTCAAGTTGTCTCGTAGCAGCTGCATGATGAGAGTGGAGTCTTTGTAGGAGTCCTCGTTGAGGGTGTCCAGCTCGGCGATGGCGTCGTCGAAGGCGGTCTTGGCCAGGTGGCATGCCTGCTCCGGGGCGTTCTGGATCTCATAGTAGAAGACGGAGTAGTTGAGAGCCAGGCCCAGGCGGATGGGGTGGGTGGGCTGCATGTGCTCCTTGCTGATCTCGTGGGCCTCGCTGTAGGACTTCTCGGAGGACTCCACCACCGAGGCTCTCTTCTCCCCCGTGGCCACCTCGGCCAGGTAGCGGTAGTAGTCGCCCTTCATCTTCAGGTAGAACACCTTGCTCTCATGCTGCGTTTCGTTGCAGTTCTTGATCAGGAAGTTGTCGAGGAGGTTGAGCACGTCCTGGCAGACGGCCTCCAGCTCCTTCTCGATCTTTTCCCGGTAGGCCCGCACCATCTCGATCTTCTTCTCGTTACCGTCGGCCGATGTCTTCTGCTCAATGCTGGAGATGACGCGCCAGGATGAACGCCTCGCCCCAACCACGTTCTTGTAGGCCACAGAGAGCAGGTTCCTCTCCTCATTGGATAGTGCTTCATTCAGCTCTGTGACCTGAAGAAGCAAGAAAGGAAGAAAAATATGCAGGCCTTAGCATGTCTTTTTGTTCAGTTGTCATATTAAAGTCAAATATGTGGAGACATGTCATTCAACAGCTGACAATGGGATAGTTATAAACTGTGACATGCTACAAAGGATGACAAAACAATTGAATCCTCAGTGCACATGTCATACTACAGCAATCACAAGGTGCTGGACAACATAAGCAAAGAAATACAAAGCTACGACAGATGCCTCCGGACAAACTCTGCTACACCCAAGGCAACAGTCGCTGCATCCAGCAGGGTAAATCACGCCTCCAGCTCACTGACATCATCCTCTGAGGTGACTCCTGATTGGCTGTCCGCAGCTCTGAAAGCTGGTTTTGTTTTGTTTCGACAGGCCTGTGTCTGGCTGGAGGATTTAATCCTTTATACCCCACTGGGACTGTGCAGCAGAGGCATCTTTACAGACCTTTTTTGAGTATAAAGCCTGTTGTTACTTTCTTTTTCAGCACAGAATTCGGTTCCATGAGTATAAAAGCAGGGGGCCCCGGCCGATCACATGGAACAGCTCTTCACAATGCCCTGACTGAATGCTTTATAGGTCATCATAAAACTACATTCTGGGTTTAAAACTGAGGGGATTGAGGTGGTATTCCTCATATATTTAAATAGAGACATTTAAATGTATAGACATTTCACTCAAAACCACATGTCAACCTCATGGTGGAGTTACAGCAAAAGGATACATCATCTGGCAACCACAAATGTCTGCACAGAATTTTGTCTATTTAGTCGATGTTGAAATATTTCACAGTATATGAGAAAACTTGCTGGTAGCGCTAGATGAAAAGTAAGAGGATCACCCAAGTTATTGGGATTCATCTTCTGGGGAGCATGAATGTCTGTACAAACTTCCATGGCAATCCGTCCATTCGATATTTCTGTCTGGACCAAAGTGGTGGACCGGCCAACGGACTAACATTGTCACCCACAGAGCCATGGTAGCGTGGCTGCAAATGATAAGATTTGCCTCATTCTGCTGTTTCATTGCAGGGAAATCTGTTCGCTGTGTTTGTGTGTGTGTGTGTGTGTACCTTATTTGTCTTCTCCTAACCACCCGAGTGGGGTCACACTCAGCTGCCGCAGTGTTGGAAAGGCACTAACAGGTCACATGGCTGAGCCTCAGCGTCTTGCTCAAGGACAGAAAAGCTTAAACCTGTGACCTCTGAGGTGCATCACAGTCACTATGAGCTAGCAGCTGTGCCACTCTGCTTTGGTGGGACTCGCACAGTAGCTGCTAATCTCTGTTCCAGTTGTTACTACAGTCCCTATTCACACAAACTAATATGACTAATCGTGTGTTCATCTGATGAACTCATTCTCTGCATACAAGTCCTGATATGCATCTACACCCATCTTTCACGCTCAGTGATACGAAAGCAACAGTTCAGTTCAACAGACCTGACTGTCGCCTTTAATAAGATTACTTGAACTATTAAAGGAAGGGAGTGCAGGGCAAAGAGCAATCAGTGATGCAATCTCCTGTTTCCAAGGCGACTGCAAAATCTGCCTTGTTTGTGAGAGCCATAATATCTCTGCTGGAGACACCGGCCACAAGCTGCTAATGGCAATGACACTGACATGGCTGATGGTATGGAGAGAGCTGTAGGACTGTGGGTGGGGATACGTGCAACAAGCCTTTTCATATCTCACACCTTTCAGCCAACTCATACACTGACAGTCAGTCCTAGCAATGCCGTCCGCATGGCCCAGTAAAAGACACAAATGAAGCAGAAGGTCAAATATTCCACTTATTCAGTGAAATATCTTGGCATCTATTGGATGGATTGGCACACAATGTTGTGCGGACATTCATGGTTCCCAGACAATGTGTCATAATCAGGTAACATTTTAATTGGTCCAAATACCTGCAAAACTAATGACATTCCCATTAGCCTTAGCTGTATGTTCGGGGCTCATTAGCAAATGTTGCTGAATGCTGCTAGCATGGCTTTAGCCTCGTGGTCATGAGGATGAATCTTACTGATTCTTGTTTTGTTCTGAAGCCAATACCAGGTCAGAATTTGTACTCAAAATCTGGAAAGCAGATTATTATCAGAAGTACTAAAAACCACCAGCATCCTAGGTGTCTTTGCCCATTTCAGGCATTACATGGCCCTTTTCCTCCGGTGCCATCTTAAGACCAGATGATGACTTTGGTGCAAAAGGGAACTAGTGGTCAGATTGCAAGGAAATGTTAGGTGGAATTTGGTTATCCCATGACTTTTTCTGCAGTGTTGCTCCAACAACCAATCCATCGGTATGCCTTTGGTCCCCAACTTTGCATTTTAATGAACAGTGCAGCCCTAGAGGGCCGCTAGCAGGACTGTAGACTTTTGTACTTGTTCACTAAGGAGTGTTTCTACACAAGATGTCGTAAAAATTTACAACTGTCATAAATAAAATGCCCTCCGTACTGGAAGAGTACGATGACAGGCAAACAATAAAATTACATCCGTTACATAATGATCCCACTTACAAGCACAGGAGAAAGTCACCCTGCCCACATGAGTCATTGCTGAAGCACTGCCTCAGCTCTATACCGCTCTATACCATAGCCCATTAAATTACAATTAGTGTAAACGAGTGTCTGACCTACAGCAAATGCAACCAGCAGAGTAGGTCAGCGTTGGAGCAACGGGTCAGAAAGAGAGGTCAGAAAAACAAGGCCTAAACAGCACGTCTGTAAAAACATGGCAGCCTTTGTTTCAGAAGGCTGCAGGGTGAGCAGAAAGCCCTGACGGAAGCCGTGGTGCAGGGATGACAATAGAGCTCTGTCTACCCATAAAGCTCATCAATCGCGCCTGCTCTCTCGTGACTCATACTTGCACAAGGCAGTCAAACTTCCAAACAACTGAGTGTTAATACAAACAAACGCCAGGCAGGACAATCAATAATTTCCTCTTTGACAGCTCTCTGCATGGCCATTAATATCCACAGGAGAGACACAGTAAGAGCTGCAGGGCTGAGAGAGAGAGAGAGAGGATGTGTTGGGCCTATGTAGGGGCTGGGTTAGACCGCAGTGCCTGCCGCCTTCCATTTCCATTTAATGGATTACAATTCACGTAATGAAGGCTTGCCACAGTCCCACACAGCTCCCCATTTTTCTTCCTGTTCCACACTTTCCTTCTGTCTTTTCCCTCCACTCCCCAGTCTCTCCTAACCTGATGTGACAACCCCCTCTCCCGCCGACCCTCTTTCAGGCAGCGGAGCACAAAGGCGCCGTGGACTACCTGACGTCACCGGTGGTGTGAATAGGGGAATGCAAGGCAGTGCGTGTGTGTGTGTCTTAGTAATGGTGGTGGAGAGGGAGCTTCAAAAAATAAGACACATGAAGGGTTGAACACTCAAAAGGAATGAGAAAGATGCGCAGACCTAATTATGCTACTGGACTGGTATAGAGGAGGGGCCATACACTAATTAATGCAAGCTGGGGCCTCTCTGTTAGTAATCTGCTGTGATTAAAAAAATGCTGGTACATGCATCAAATATTACTGAGTAAATAATGGCTTAATAAAAAATAAATAAAATGGGTGTACAGCGCAAGACTGTCGCGTTCAGCCTACATGTTTTCCTACTTAGCTGTTGTTGTCAAAGGCAGATGTGTTCTGCCTCAGAGGTCAAATGTGGGTTATGATAGCACCTCCCAATTCACTTCTATGACAGCACAAGACAATTACAGATGTGACTGAATACAATAATATACACGTATCTGTTTACATTAATGGTTACCTGCTATACATTATTGTATTCTACCTATTATATTCTTTAAATTTGTCATTTCCAGATCACAGTTTTGAAGGCACTGCAGACTCATCTTGTATTGACAAGTAGTGTTACTAACAATGACAGCATTACTAAAACTTGGCCACAGACTGTCGCAGGCTGACGTTTCACACTTGTGTTTTCAGGGTTGGTCCGTCTTCTAGCTGTCCCGATCATGCCAAAATCAGTCTTTTCATACTTTCCAGGTCTGTAATAATCCTGTAACCTCATTCAGGGGCATGAAATCCCAAACAAATAACCCTCATCGTGGTGCCAAAGCAATAAAACAACAACTTCTGCCATTCGTCTACAAACATGAAATGTGGCGTCAAGTGACATTTCACTCCATGAACTAAGAAGACGGAACACGATAAACACAAGAGCCGAGCCAAAATCAAAATCGGGGAGAAATTAAAAAATATATTTTCCACAGGTCCACAGTGTTCAGTAAAGCCCTGGATCCTTAAAACCCACAAAGATGGAGAACAGAGTCCTTGTTTGCCCCAGAGTCCTTGCTGACCATGCTAGTTTTACCTAGATAGCTTTACCGTGCTCTGGTAACCGTGTCACTGTCATACTTATTCACTACTACAGTATTAAGGAAGGAATGGGACACTGAGGACTGTGACTCCCATATAAGACTATTTCATAATTATTCAACATCTGTGGGGACTGGATGGTGGCAGGAACTTCTCATCTCATCCGATCTACCTATGAATAGAATGTCATTTGAATGCTGAAGGAGAAGATTTTGAACATAGGAGTAAGTGGGCGTTAAATTAAAAAGAATGCGAGGGGCTGTGTTGGTGGGGGCGTGTTGCTTCAGGTACTGGTGGGGCGATGAAATATAACCCAGGAAGTCTAGTATATCAGACACCAAAAGAGAAGGATTTTACAACTCTTAAAAGTTATCACAGTGAGAATTATTTTCTTTTGTCTGAACAATTTCCATGTAAATGGTGGAAATACAGCGTTCACATGACAAAGTAATCTTCTCAGAATGTGCGCTTACACATATGTGACTGGCCACTGCGGCGCCTTGCCGGATGACGTTGCATTGTGTTGCGGCAAAAGTTGAGCCAGGTTTAACTTCTCCTGGACAACCGTGCATTTTTTTGTTTTGCTGCTGGAGCCCTCTGTAATGGCCACATTTACAGCTGCACTGAGCAGCTGTATCACTTGCAGGGGCCCCGTGGAGTTTTTGACCACTAGTCAATGCTATGGGGCAATGTTTTTACGAGTGTTTCTATCGTGTACAAGAGTGCACGCGGGCAGTTGCAATTCACATCCGCTCGACCAGCTCGACAGTTGGTGGCCGTGCAGAAATGTAGCACTGTGCCAACGAAGACTGCTGGCAAGCAAACATGAATGTAAACAATGCATGATTTAATTTATAATTTTTAAATGGCATCGTAAATGTTTAATGAGGAAGGAAACGTACTCAGCGTGTTTGTTAGACCTCATGGACACACAAAGCGGTTTAGTAAGAAACACTGAATGTAAACAGAAACTTTGTTTACAAGAAAACTCCACAGGGCAGCTTTAATACTGACTAGCTGATGAGCTGGGCTTTAACATGTGGGATCTTGACACCACTGTCCCCAATGGTTGCAGCAGGTGCTATAAATATATATATAGTGCTATATATAGTGTCATTCTCAATAACAGAAAGACTAAAGAGGGGGATAATACTTTGGATTATTTGGCTATTAGGTTTAAATAAATGTAGTGTTTATGTAAGAGGCAACACCTGGACAAGAAATGTGAATCTCCTAAAAGCAGACACCTTTCTCTTCATGTTTTCACACTCCACACTGAGAAGATGTTCTAAGTACCTAAGTTCTAAGGAGCTACTTGAATACTCTCTACTTATTCCTTCTTTTTTTTTAGCTGTCCTTCCTTTCCTTTGAACTGTCACTGCACTCTTTGATAGTGAGTAGGCAAAAGGAAAAGCAGACGTCATACCAACTGAGTGATCCTGCAAGATAATAGGGTGCTGTTGAACTTGGAGGGGGGATATCACTTGGTTCAAGTCTCGCACACACTGCTGCAAATGTTAAGTAAGGATCTTGGATGCTGTGAAATGAACCTGATTATAGTGCGTGTGGGTGGGTAAGGTGGGCGTTTGTTTCGTAGTGCCTTTGTGACTCACCACTGAGTCAAGACTCATTTCAGGACATCCTGAAATGTCCTGAGATGACATTGGCTGCATTCATAATTGGACTGAGGTTCAGAAGTACGTTCATACTTCAGAAATAAAGAAGTACAAGTTTGATGCTTCCAGCGCAGCCTGGACAAAAACTCAACAATGAAGATGATGAGGATGAACTAGAAAACAGGAAATTGTGACTGAGAGAAGATCCCCATTTTCATATATATATAAATTTAGAAAAAATCTCCTACTCACATTTTGAGACTATACATCTCATTTGATCTTGATACCTCCCACAAGATGCACCATCCCACTGACACCCACTCCTATGGAGATTTCAATCACTCGCACATGAACAATGTTTTCTACTGAAAATGTGTCCTGCAGCAAATATAAGACACAGGTAGCCCATGGAGTTTGCTTTAAGCAGTGAGAATTAAAACTGGATAAAAAAAAATATTATGGATCAAGTCCCTGTTTCCCATAGCAACAGACAAATCAGACGCTGGAGTGTCAGACTTGAGAGTAGCAGTGATGGTGTTTTTTGTTTACAGATTTGGATCAGAGATTAATAAATGTGTAGCTGTCTTCGCAATGAATTAAAATGTATGCATGCAAATGCATTTTATGCATCGTTAGGCCCAATAATAAAAGTCATATTGTCAGTGCATTACCCGCAACGTTTATGTTGGGTCCAGCGGGATCTCACTACTGGTACAGATTGTATGGCCCATACTGTATCTGTACTGTAACCCAACGCCAATACACATCTGATTTTATCTTAAAATCACTCATGAAGGCAGTCAGATAATAATTAGCTATTCTGTTCACACACATGGACATTTGTGTCTACCATTTTTGAAGAAAATATTTCTTTATCCAATGCAGCAAACACTATATAGTACAGTCAATATGTATTAAACATACATTCAATGTATGGGGCAGCTGCAGCACAATGCATCTGTTAATGCATTGAACGGACGTCCAAGGGAGAATAATGCATTCAGTTCATTAAATGTGATGGAGGCCCTGGCTCTCTGTGCCATGCACTCCCTAAGACAAAGAAGTACGCTCTCCAATAGGAGGTGTGTGTGTGTGTGTGTGTGTGTGTGTGTGTGTGTGTGTGTGTGTGTGTGTGTCAAAGCTAATTCAAAATAATGGAGTCAAATCAGCACATCCTACTGGCTATGGTCACTTGGTCCAATAAGAACAGTTAGCATGTGTATGAAAGTGAGCCCTTTTCAGGACAACAGCTCTAACAGACCCTGACCACAAAATTAGAGATTTTGGAAGGGAGGGGTTAGGGTTAGGAAGCATCCTGATCAGATGCCTGAATCACCTCAAATGGTGCCTTTCAACGTAAAGGAGCAGCGGCTCTCCTCCAAGCTCCCTCCGGATGTCTGAGCTCCTTACTCTGTCTCGCAGGCTGAGCCCAGACACCCACTCTGTCGGTCACTACCCAAAGCTCACGGCCATAGGTGAGGGTTGGGATGTAGATCGACTGGTAAATGGTGGGACAGCATTGTATAAACTACGGACCAGGACAAAAGCTGTCTCTTAGCTGCCATCGCTATGCGACCCAGGTTGTCAGATTCTGGGATCTGTAAAGAGGGTATTACCCACATCTGTGGTTGATCTGACTGGGGCAACACGCATCATCCCAAACGGGATCAAACATGAGGTGGACACAGCCCACTTTTGGTGAACAGGAATGGGATTCAGCCAATATCACTTTGAACCTTTATGTGTGAGCTGGCTAGTTTTAAAATAAGAGAGAGAGAGTGAACTGAAACTGAAACTCAACCCTCGTCGTGTAGTTACTTAATGTAATCTAACTCTGTGTAACTCTGTGTTTCGCGGTCACTTGTATTATCTTGTATCTCTGTGAACAGCGACGCTCAGGGATTAACTTGTGAAAGCGCTATCAGTTGAATCGGGTCAAACACACGCTTCGTAAAGCATTCATACCCGGGTCTGCATGAAAGGAGCATAAACCTTGTGTGGCTTGCAGACAGGCGGCGTTTGACTCTGCTGCTTCAAGAGCTTGAAAGAATAACTTGACATTTAGAAATTTGTTTGGGTTTTTTTTCTTGCAAGAATTAAGGTTCCTCCAAAATGGCATGCTGGCTTTTTCATTCTTCAAACGGAGATTCAACATGTAATGGCATCCTTTTAACAGAATGAAAACATATTTAGCAGAATGACAATTTTACTTTCTTCTTTTTTATCAGAATTATTAAAACTATATATTTCTGTTTTGTCTCCACAAGATTGATTTTCATGGTGAATGAAAATGAAGGGGAAGCAACGGCGGCCCATAAGGCAGAAAAAGCTTGTTTAAAAAAATCTCAATCAGAAAATCAATGCGTACGGTTTGAAGTGAATGGGCTTCAACATGCATGGTCTTTTTTTTATATGACACTGGTGAAAAACATGTAACATTCTTCCAACACTCTGAATGCATTTTTCTTAAATTGAATCTGGTGGTTCATTGGTTCATTAGGCCGGCCTTTAAGAATGAATCATTACTACGTCAAAGGGCCGAGGCAGTGTGCCCTGGTGGATACTATGATGTAATAGTTTCATTACATATGCATACTGTAGTACTGAGGTCTTTACACATGAATATTCAGTATTTACAGTCACTCTGGAAAATGACTCCTTAAAAAAAAAACAAATTCATCATCAATGGTCAACTGCATGTACTTAAACAGAGCAGGCATTTTGAAATCAGTATAACTATACATGGCAGTAGCGCACTGTACACTGTACAGTACAGGTTTCGGCAACAAATAATAGCAAAATTTCTGTTTTCTATGCACTATGAGCACATCTTCATTAGCCAAGAAATACTACATCCCAAGACATGGATCGTAAGGTATAGGCATTAGTTACGTGGGTTAAATGGGGAGTATGTATGTACGCTAATGTAAGGCTCTCCAGGTAAAGGATTTTGACTCTGGGGCAATTTTGTGATGGCATCATCTTCATCTTCATCCACAGTAATTGAGAGTCGGACGTTTTCAGTTGCTAAGAGGTAGCACATTTTTGGTGCGCAGAGCACAAATGTTTTTGTGAATTTCACTGGCTTTTAACATCCCATCTGAATCATTTATAGCCAAAAGCTTTCATTAAAACAACCTCATTTTCAGTTCATGTCTCTTGGTCCACGGCTAATAGAATCACCGGAGACCCACACACACAGCCAATGTTGCTCTCTACAAATTAAAAAGGAGAACGCACAACAGAAACACTTCAAAATAAAAGTTTGCAGGCAACTGGGTCTGCATCTCTGATCAGTGACTGATCGCTCATAGCTGTCCCCGGCAGACAGAAAGAGGACAGGCAGAACTTAAGGCTGCTTTCAAACCTGTGATGTCACACCCGGCTCCTAAAAATGAATTTGGAAAAACATGAGAGACCCGTTAATGACTCTCTGCTGGAACAGAGATTTAATGGATGTGAAAATTCAGACAAATAATAAAAAAAGAACTAAACTTGTCTCTCATTTACTGCTGGTATGAAACAGTCCAAAGCCTTACTTTCAGATTTCTAGCTACCGTCCCAGATAATGAGAATAACTTCTATGTTCTTCAGTAAAGATGATTTCTCTTTGTCCCCGATTTCTCCTTAAATGAGGGACTAGATTATTGATGCTGTGTAAAAAAAAAAAAACATACTTTGATAGTGAGACATGCTGCCCAGACATCTGCTTTATTCTAATCTTACAGGCAGGCAGTGGTGAAAATACAGTAACAGAAGTCCAGCAACGTTATTGTTCATTTTGGTTGGGCCTGGCTCCTGAGCCTGAAGCGTCACGGCCCTCCTGGCGACGGGTGCAGTGTCGTGTTCTGTGATCCCGGTTATTTGGTTCCGTTGCCACCAGGGCGGTTACCATGTCTGCAGTGGCAAGGGATTCCCCTCAAATGATGGGCGAGGCAGCAGACACACCCCGCTGCCCAGTGCTGCAGAGAGACTGGCTGGGTGAGGGGCAGCTCTCTCTCTCTCTCTCTGACTCGGCATAAATCGGAAGGGGTGGAGCCCGCCCCCCCACCTCCCCTCTGGCATTACCACTACAGCCTGGTCTTAGGGAGCAGCACTCAGCCTGGCCTTTAAACACGCTGACAGCTTACTTGTTGACTCTAGGGAGTTGAGGCTGATGTAGAAAAAGTAGCTCCCACTGATCTTGCTCTCGCTACTATTAAACACAACCACTACCCCACGCAGCCTGGGCTCACACTGAGGCTGCTGCCGGCAGGAGAGGCCTTGTTAATAACAGCAAACAGACACAACTCTCAGAAAATACAAGACAAGTCATATTTTTGGAGGAAAAGTATAGAAATGTGACAACAAATCCGAATCGAAAAGTAAAACAGAGAGTAAGCTCATAGAAAAGCGTTCATTATCTCTAAGAAGTCACTGTTAGAAACCACACACACACACACAGTGTGAGCTGCTGCACAAGATACCATTCTTTTAAGTGAAGGAGAGCGGGCCTCGCCACACAGCAACACATCCCTCTGCTTCTCCTGCCAGCCTGTCCTCTGTCATCTTATTGTCCGGACAGCACTGGTACAGAGAGGTGCAGCCTTTGTGGAGCTGCGATACAAGCGCTGCCTGTGAAATGGTGCACTACGGGTGGGCCCGTGCTGCATCTTGGCAGATGCTGCGGCACGCCTCTGTGTGTGTGTGTGTGTTGGGGGGGGGGGACCTGCTGCAAGAGGTCGAGGACGCAGGGATGCGGTTGCAAAACACGCCACCGGGGCAGTCCGTCATGCCACAGCTTTTTTGGGGGGTTTTGTTTTTTGCTGCAATATGACATCTGCGGAGCTTTTGTGGAGAGCCCGTCCGTCCACCAACACCCACGTCTAGAAAGGTGAACGCGTCGGCATTCTGTGCGCCGCTTCTGCGCAAATCGATTTTGGCCGATCAACCTTCAGCCAACATTGCGCCAAACGCGCAGCAACGGGGGGGGGGGGGGGGGGGGGTTGCGGTGCCGGCTGCGTCTCCGACACCGAGGTGAAGGGGAAAAGCGCGAATCCACACTGAGCGCACGGCTCGTTATTCGGTGCTCAGCATCATGCAAACCGGAACACGAGCACCAGCGCAGCCTCCGCGGCGTCGCTCTCCTCGCCGTGGTACCACCTAGCTCGCCCCCTGCTCCGCCAGGATGCGCATCTTTCGACGTGACCGCTCCGATACTCCTTCATTATTACGCCCATGTTTGATCCAGACAGCCGGACTAAGCCGCGCCTTGTCGCTGTGTTGGGCTTTAAATCCCCCTCTTCTCTTACAACCGAGCGTTTTGGGGTGTTTTTTTTTTAAAACAAGGAGCCTGGCGAAAAGGCACCGCCCCAAGATCAAACAGTCCGCATCTCAGACAGCCACAATCCACCGCAG